>NC_081779.1:4126251-4463751 GCF_963082965.1 Carassius carassius | reverse complement strand
GAAGTTGTATAAACGAGGATTTTCGAGGATTTGGTATGAGCGGAGAAAAAGGCTAGCCGGCTGCGAAGTAGCTGACGCTTTATTTTGCTCATTTACCGCTGCATTTTGTTCCATCGCGAGATCGTAACGGACATCGCGTGGACAACTACAGGCGTCACCGAAATGCATCATCTCTCGGAGAAGGTGAAAAAACACGAAAGAGCAAAGATGCATATGGATAGTAGGGAGCAGTGTAATGTAAGGGAGAAATGTTATATAAGTGAGTAATGTAAGTAAGCAGTGTAATGTAAGTGAGTAATATCAATAAGTAAGCAGTGTAATACAAATGAGCAGTGTTTTATAACTTCAATTATTTCTTATTAAACTGAAATCGAAGTAAAAAGTTTTTTTGGAAAAACCACATCCTGGCGTCAAGTCTTCATTTGCTGCTGAATTGTTAACACGCATATAGAAACAAGGCGAGCAAGAGATTGATTCTCAATGTCAGTTTCTTTTTATTTAATACTATAGTAGTTCAGTTCCCTTTACATCTTTAAGTAGCCGTTAATTTATCAATTGAATGGGTGACTTATCCTCATTAATCATGCAAACATTTGCACCCCCCCCCCCCCCCCCCCCCCGAGAGAATTGGTAGGAGCCGCCACTGAGCACAGATACACTCTGATGCTTCAAAGCACACAAACAATCATAATTAGAGACAAATTAGGCCTCCTTGCTTCAACCAACCACTGCTTCATAGTGCCTAATTTTCCAGCAAAACTTAACCTTTGACCTACCCTTAGCAGGTCAACGAGTCCTCACAGCAAGTGTCCAGGCTTCGCTGTCAATCAAGTAGTGTGTGCCCCCGACTCCTCCACCCCGTCCTCTTTTGTAAAGTATTTTATTATTTCAGGGTGAAGAAAGAAATCAGACTTCTATGGTGTAAAGTGATTAAAAACCTTGACAGAGTATGCAATGCAAGGAAATGTGTGACATTTGCATAGTCCTGGTTCCTGCACTACCAGGGCAGAGGATATCCACAAACTCATAGAGAATAACCAAAACAATACAAGGTTTATTTAGCACAGGGGCTAGATTAACAAATAACCAGACACCACCCAGTCTACATATTCCATCAAGTTTAATAGTAATGACTTTATGATATTCTTCAATCATAAAATAGATAGCATCAGAAATTCTACAGTATCTAATACTTTAGCTTCATTCATCACACCCAAAGATAAACTGCAGTGCTTTACACTACAGGACAGGAAGAGCTAAATTAACTTTTTACTGCATCTAAATAAACAACATGTTTATTAGATCCTGTACCCACTAAATTACTGAAAGAGTTGTTACCTGTAGCAGAAGAGCTGCTTCTCAACATTATTAACTCTATCTTTAGGTCACATTCATTCAAGTTGGCGGTTATTAAGCGTCTTATTAAGAAACTGCAACTAGATCCTAGTGAACTGGCAAATTACAGACCCATTTCAAATCTTCCATTTGTGTCTTTTGAAAAAGTGGTATCTGCCCAATTGTGCTCCTTCCTGCAAAAAAAATGATTAGTATGAAGAATTTCAGTCAGGTTTCAGGCCCCACCATAGCACAGAAACTGCACTTGTTAAAATTACAAATGACCTGCTTCTTGCGTCAGACCAAGGCTGCATCTCATTTCTAGTTTTACTTGATCTTAGTGCCGCGTTCGACACCATAGATCATGACATACTCATAGATCGATTACAAAACTATACAGGTATTCAAGGGCAGGCTCTAAGATGGTTTAGATCCTGCCTGTTTGATCGCTACCACTTTGTTTATTTAAATGGGAGTCATCTCAATTATCACCTGTAAAATATGAAGTGCCACAAGGCTCTGTCCTAGTTCCTCTGCTATTTTCAATATACAAGTTGCCCCTTGGTAATATTAGAAAAAATACGAGATTAGTTTCCACTGTTATGCTGATGATGCTATATATCTCAACGAGACCAGATGAAACTTCTAAACAGAGTGTGTTAAAAATGTAAAAGATTGGATGACCAATAATTTTATCCTATTAAATTCAGATAAGACAGAGATATTACTTATTGGATCAAAAAACAGTACATAGAATCTAGTAGACTACAGTTTGCATCTAGACAGATGTACTGTTACTTCCTCTACAGTCAAAAATCTGGGTGTTATATTAGACAACTTGTCTTTTGAAAATCATATTAAATCATACCAAAAACTGCATTCTTCCATCTTAGAAACATGTTACCCATTTCTGATGCAGAAAAGCTAGATCATGCATTCATGACCTCTAGACTGGACTATTGTAATGCTCTTCTAGGTGGTTGTCCTGCTTCGTCAATAAACAAGCTACAGGTAGTCCAAAATGCAGCGTCTAGAGTCCTTACCAGGTCAAGAAAACATGATCATATTAACCCAATTTTACAGTCTCTGCACTGGCTACCTATTAAGATCCGTATCAGTTAACAAAATATTATTACTCCCCTATAATTCTCTAAATGGTTTAGCTCCTGCATACCTAACTAGCCTTATACCATGTTACAATCCATCACGCTCCCTAAGGTCACAAAACGCTGGACTTTTGGTAGTTCATAGCAAAGTCCACTAAAGGAGGTAGAGCTTTCTCTCATTTGGCTCCCAAACTCTGGAATAGCCTTCCTAATAATGTTCGGGGTTCAGACACACTCTTTGTGTGTAAATCTAGATTAAAGACATCTCTTTAGCCAAGCATTCAAATAATGCATCTCATAATCTTGGACTGCAGTTATATCTGATTAAATGTGCATTATTATTCTTTAGCTTGGGTTAAACTAATTAATTTTACTTAGTTGGAACAGCAGCTATGCTAATGATGTCTCTATTTGTTTCTTCAGTCTGGATCCAGAAGTGAGAGAGATGATGCTAACCCATACAGAACTAACAAATTTTGTTGTAAGTTTGATTGCATCATATAATAATTGCTGTAAATAGTGTGAATCATCTGTTTGATTACTTTTTTTTTCATACATTTCTGCCATATGTACATAAACTGACAGTCAGCACTGATAAGCTACTACTAAATATTGTAAAAACCTAATTTTCTGTAAAGTTGCTTTGCAATAATTTGTATTGTAAAAAGAACTTTACAAATAAACTTGAATTGAAGGTCATGGTACATATTTTGGGTGTGTTTTATGTGTTAAGATACATTATCAAATATATACTTTTGGCTATTGGAACACTAATATTACCCATTTCAGAAATTATAAATAGCTTAATACCTAAAAAAGGTATTTGATCGCTTTGTTCATTAATTGCATATAATTTAAGTTTAAATTCTGATTTAAACTTTAAATTGGTCATTTAAAAACGCTTTGGAGTAAATCCATGGCATTAGGTTTCTGGGTTGGCCTATATATTGACATCAGGACTGAACTGCTCTGAAAGGTCAGGAGCTTCATTTTTACTCGTAGAAGATATGAACATTATTTTATTATATTAGCTCAAAGGTGAACTGTTTCTAAACCGCTAGTGGCGCCAAAAGGAATTGCAAAGAAAAGTGATTAATGATGACTACTTAACTAGAACAGGAGACGGTATATAATCACACACACACACACACACACTTCGCCTTTAAGAGTCTCGAGTACTGCTTCTAAACAAGAATGAACGATGACGGTATTTAGCAGCAGAGGGCGCCGTTTTATAAGTAATTACAAGTGGATAAACCTCTCAACTTCTAAGTTGTCTTCTGCACGGTACTTTTTTTAACCAAGTGCAGCCTAAATGAGGAAACTATCTTAATAGACATTTGTTTCCAGGTTTTAAAATGCAGGTTTCTCTAAAACGAAAGATTGTTGTTTCGCGTTGAGCTCACAAATGCGGCCTGGTTCGTGCGGAAACGTTAGTGTTAACGGTCTTCGTGTGTCGTGAATTTCTACTTCATTAGAAAAGCAAATCCTGGTTGATTTTGCATCTAGTTCCAGCTCAGACAGGATCTGGAATAACAGCCCTTGTTCTTTTTTGGTTTAAACCGAAGCTACTGAAGCAAAGGCACTAGAATTTACAGGTAAAGTGAAAAGAGCTTAAATGTGTGCATGTACAGGCCTGGATTCGTGTTTAGCAGTTTGTTCCAACTAGACTAAAAAATACCATGGTATGACGACAGTTTTTCACTTTAGTATTATTCCAAATAAAACCCATTATATCAATAAAGTGAAAATCTGCCATTCTAATTACTGTAACTTCTTGATTTGGTTTTAAATTGAATTAGATTTAATGAGATAATTATTGGTTTGAATTTTCTGTGGTTTTAATAGACGGTATAATTAAATAATTTTGAAATATTAGTTGTATTTCTAAGTGTTTACCACATACAATACACCATCAACGGAGAAAAAAAAAGAAAATTAAAAAAATGGAGTAAATGAAGGACGAAAAATCCAGATCCGTTTTTACCTGTTTTAATGAACCCTGATTACAGTTTTAATTACAAGAGCAAAAGAAACCACATGAGAAACTAAAGTATGCATGGTTCCTTGTAACGTCAAGTTTCGTCTCTCTTTACAAAGTATTACATAACCATTGAGAGAGAGATGGAAAGCTTTAAGAAAGAAGCAAAAGGAGAGAGACCTTGAACACAAAGAAATATTTGTCTTTTTCTTACATCATCATCCCCTCAAAATGGAAAATATATATTTATATATGTACACACCCAAAAAAAGAGACATTAAAATAAAAAATGTGAAAGCATAATGCCTCCCTCCCTCTTCACCTGGTTTTCTAAATTACAACTAAAAACCAGCAATAATACAAAGCCAGAGCACTTTTATATCATGGTATCAAAGAGGGTAGAGGAATAGGCTTTATTAAACAGGTTAAAATCCAGGTAAGGGGTACAAATGAAATACCAGCAATATCAACATTAAAATGATAAAAGGTAATAAACAAAACAGGTATAATTAAACAGCTATTTTTATATCAAATAGAGAGCGAGAGGACAACAAAGTATTTTCTAACAAATAAGGCAGCTGTCAGTTAAAATACAGATATTGAACCTGTGTAAGGCCGACAAGCAAACTCCAAAAAAGTAAAAACAGGGGGGGAAAAATGAGTGTTAAGTGTGTCAGGTCCTATACTTCCCACTTGAGATCAGGGCTCAGGGGCTGAATGTCTACAGTCTAGTTGTCAGTTTGGTGAGGTCCCTTTCTCGAGGACGTCATTGACTACGAAGTCCCTGCTACAAATGGAGCTGGCCGTAGTCAAAAAGGATGTGTTACCTGTTCAATCTTGATTATCGTAGATAAAGAAACAGCCTCCTACAACTAAAACACTGCAGAGAGACCGAGATGGAGAACGCAAATGTGACGGGTCGAGTTAAAACTATACGCAGACCTTATAAGGCCAAGTACAGCTGTGCCATTCGGGGTTCTCAACGATTGGTCAGTTTTTCTATAACAACAATTTTTTATTTTCCACAGTAAAGCACTGTAGGGCCCTGAAACTAGACTGAGTTACCATATAGATTTAACTACTGAAATATAATTTTGTATCAAAACCAGCATTCTTTTATCAAATATATATATATATATATATATATATATATATATATGACTATCGTGCAATAAAGTGAGAATATATGGACTCTCTAATGCAAATCTTATTTAGGATAGTTTCTTTTAAGGTACAAAACTAAATAAGGCATTAAATGCAGTGTTTGAGGTCATGTTTCTAAGGCCTCTTCTTTATGGGAGTTTGTACATGTCGATAAATTAACCCATTTAAAAGGACTGTGGGCAGTCAGTCTTCTGTAAAAAGGCACAATGTTTGTTCAGCTGATGGCTTTATATTCAAAGACAACCTGTTGAATAGAGAAAAGGGATGTGGGGAGGTATGCCTGAGATTTACCGCCAACAAACCATGAAGATTTGCGTTCTTTATCAAACAGCAGGGTGTACAGGATTGTTAAAGTGGTTTTAGGGATGATCACGAAGCTAAAACCATAAAGCGCCCTCTGATACATTGCCCAAATTTTCCTATTACGTTCCCTCAGCGTTACAACTGCATTATGAAAAATAAATAACATGTTGGAGAAAGAATAATCATGTGATCTATAATTTGTAATCCAGCTGATGGTCAAAGATGGACTAAATTATATAAAATGAATCCCCCAATGTATATACATGTGTTAAGATACGTTAAAAGGTTGTTGAGTGGTCCCGTCAGCCGCTGAGCTTGCTGGACAGCTGGTAAAGTTGGTGTCCTGAGCCGGGAGTGAAGGCCTATAGCACGATAGCATTAATGGCTCTGAAGGCAGAGACATGAAGGTCATGGTTTGAGAGCTAAAAGCAAGCTGGTTCTGCAAAAAGTCAAGGACTTTAATCTTGGTATGCAAATAACAAGAAAGAGCGTCTGTAATCGCAGAGTCTGAGAACTATGATTGAGTGGGGTGTGGTCAGCAAGCATCCTTTCTGTATTTTTCACTTCATCCTAGAGTTTCTGTTAAAAAAAAAAGATAATGTCCACTTGACTGTGTCCCTAATTTTCATGGGTATGAATGACAAGACCAAAAAATAAATTTTATCACCACCATCTTTTCTCAGATTTTACAGAGGTGCATCAACGTCCATTTTAGGCACTACTGTAATCACTTTTTATTTAAAAAAAAAAAAAAAAAAAATATTGGGTTGATCCCTAAATCCTAATTCAGTGAGAGTGGGATGATGCTAGTCTAACACAGCAAACAAAAAGGATTGGGTTTGGTAAGCAGGTGGCTCTGGATAAACTTGAGAAAGGGGACCGGCTACTTAAAATGCATTTTAAAAAAATGTCAGTATTAATATTTTTAGTGTTGCAAATTTTTGAAGTGAGTGAACCTGGATGTTCAGAAGTTTGAAAGGTGGTTTGGGCATCTGAACTTGCTGAATGGATGGTCTTCACGTAACATTTGAGAGCAACAGTTGCCTTCAGCCCTTAAGGAGGACAGCTCTGTGTTGGCAAGTTTGTGTTTGACCACGTTCTCTTCAGCAAATGTTGTTTTCTAAAGACAGCTGTGCTGTCGCTCGCTGCAGCTCAGAGCTCACCCTCCTCTGGCCTGTCCCCAGGGGTGCAGCCAAAGTCTCTGGACTCTTCCGGTCTCCATTTTCCTCCCCCAGTTTAGGCTCCACCTCCTGGGTAATTTCCTCCCTCTCTGCCCTGCTCTTCTTGTCCTCAGCCTCTTCAGTTCCTGCCTCCATTCGCTGATCCTCACTCCAGCGGCGTTTAAAACGTAGCTTCAGAGGGATGCAGCGTGTACCCCCGGGGCTAATGGGAGCGCCCTGACCCAGGTTTAGTTCTCGAGGTTCTACTTTGAGACCAAAAAGATTTGCCCCAACTCCTGAGGTAGGGGCAGCTGGGGTCTTGAAGACGTCTTCCTCAAGATCATCATCATCAGTCATGCGATCGTGGTTGGTTGGAGGGGCGAGGCCACCATTGGGATGGGGAGGGGAAAAGACATCACATTCGTCATCTTCATGCTCCTCCTCACTAATGTCAGTGACCTCAACTTCTTCCTCCGACTCCATGTCTGAGATAGGCTCAACCTACAGAAGGAAGCAAAATGAGCGTTATAGAAAACCATTTTCATTCTCAAAGGAGCTGCAGTGTAGATTTTTCTAAAAGGTGAACATACCTTGATCTTCGGTGGACCAGCTGGGGTTGAGTTATTGGTCATCATTCCGGATGAAGCAGAGTTTGAGGCTGAACCAGGCTCCCCGCTGTAAGAGAAGGAAGCAGTAGTGCTTCCAGAATTTGGAGCATGTCCTGCTCCAGCCGGGTTTGGCCCTTCTCTCTGTTTGCGACCCAGTGGGGGTGGCTGTAACTTAAACTTGAATGGAGAAAGATGAGGCTCCTCAGCCTGGTGGTGCAGAGGGTGACTTGACAGGTGTGGACCTACACCCGCTGACCCTCCCAGTCCCTTGTCTGGGCGCTGGGGCTGGGGGATGACGATGTTGGGATAGTGCAAGAATGCACGAGGACTCAGATGATAGTTGTAGACACTCTGAGTGTGAGCCTGCAGGTAGCGCTTCATGTCTTCTGGATTGAACGAGAAGTGAGAGCCCAGCATGGGTGACAGGGATGGAGAAGGTGTGTAGGCCATGTGAGATGTAGGGGTCATGGAGAGAGCTGGAGAAAGAACAGGAGCCAGCAAGCCTCCGGGGCCTGGGAGAGGGGACACTGGGAATGGAGACAAGGGATCAGGGTGGACCCTGTGTGGGGGCGCATGGGGCCCGCTCCTGGGGAGCCCAGTTGGGTTTGGCGGTGCACCGTAGACACGGAACAGAGTGTCGTGGGACAAGCGAGAATGGAGCAGGTTTCTGAAGGCACGGTCGGCCGAGCGGTCATCATTGGGAGCCATGCCAGTTTCCTCAAGCTCCGAGTTGGTGGAGGTGCCATCGCTGCAGTCGGAGACAGAGCCACGAGCAATGCGTCGGGGCACAGCACTGAAGACACCAGGACTGCGCAGTTCCTCGCTAGGAGAGAGGATGTCAGATGGTGTGGATGGAGGGAAGCGGAAATGAGTGCTTACACCAGATGGGACAGGCGGTGCACTTTGTGGAACACCAGAACCTATAAGAAAGGGTGAGAAATGTTAATAATGGTTTTACATTGTACATCAAACTTAATGGGTGGGTTTGAGAAAGACTTGAAGTTTAAAGTTTATGATGCAGGGGTCTTCACCTGCAGAGCCCATGTCAATGAATGGATAGTTGACCAGCACTAGCTTGTTAAAGTTGAACTTGTAGGTGAATCTTTTCCCTTTGGTCTTGTGCAAGATCCTTTTGTTGTAGTAGTATCTGCGGAGACAGTGTTGGCATGATTACACAATTGCCAAAACAATAATAAGGAGTCCCAATTTGTTGAAGGCCATCCATTTTTATGTATTTGACATTCTTGCATTTGTTAAACTTTGCAAAGCCAAGTTCAAAGATAAAATTAATTTGCACATTTAAATCAAAATAAAAATGGCTTTAATCGGTTTTCAAACACATAAGTTCTCTTACAATAAGTGATGCATCAAAAATGAAAGTTATTGGCTGAAACTGAAAACTTGGGACAGAAAACCCAAATTGTTCACTTTAAATTCACTTCTGAATACCTGTAAATTCTATAAATGATATCAATATTTAACATTAAATTCACTATATTCTTTCTTTAGTTAGACTGGCTTTACAATAACAAAAAAATAGTCAAACGGCATATTACATTAAATCCAATTGACCTGGATAAGATCACATGCTCACTGCTTCTTATGCTTAACAAATTTTCTTAATCTTTAACAAATCTGTTAATAATCTTTTGTGTAGCCAAAATTGTAGTAAAGTGTTGTACACACACACACAGGGCTACTACTACTACATGTGAAATGATCACATGCAAAATGTCAGATCATCTTTTTTCCAAAGAGAGAAAAACCAAACCCTTTTTTAGTTAAAGCTTGAAGTATTTACTGTACCATTAAGGAGCACTGAAGGTTATTTTATACAACATACATGTTAATTTCTCCCATACATGAAAGGATTCAACCAACCGGATTTAGATATGTGCAGA
The DNA here is from genome assembly GCF_963082965.1 of Carassius carassius. Taxonomy (NCBI): domain Eukaryota; kingdom Metazoa; phylum Chordata; class Actinopteri; order Cypriniformes; family Cyprinidae; genus Carassius; species Carassius carassius. The sequence goes on along the minus strand of NC_081779.1, from coordinate 4,454,193 downwards.
GCAGATACGTGACTTCATGGCTATTTGAAGCTTTGGATGTTGAGGTGATTTATGGTTTCAATGTGTTTAATTAAGACGTCACTGAGGGTGCGGAGAGTACATGTGTGAGAAGACATGATGTGTGAATCGGGGCACTGAAAAGTTCACAGGCGCATACTCAACCAACAGAGAAAAGGGCATACACACAACACTTACACATGCACAATACTCTTTGAAGTGCATCTGAACGTGCTTCAAAAGAGCACTAGATCTCTCAAGCGTTGTCTGTATTTGCACACGCGTGTTGTGCAGACATTCACATACATGTAATACATACGCTGTTGAGTAAAACAGCTCATCCATATGACCTTTTGTTAACTTTAACTGAGCTTAACACGGACGACATTCATTATGAAAGCAATGGTCTGGTTATGTGATGGTCTACAAGCGGCATCAGGTTATCAGGTAAACAGAACGAGTGTCTACATGTTATTTTGCATTGTGTGTTGGTCTGGAGTCTGTTCATTTTCAGCAGCTCAACAAAGGGACGCCTGTGCAGCCTGAAGTCTGTCTGAATGGTGTCTGAATTTTAGGTAACACGTGCAACCTGTTAGGTATGGATGAAAAGACTGAGCAGAGAGAGAATGCCTTTTAGCCTTTCTTTCCCTAATGACTAGATTCAAGCTGAACATTTCCCCTGTAAACTAAATTGAAACTACTGCTATTGGTAACTGAACAAAGCATAATGAAATTAGTCAAAAGTGTACATATTCGACCATCTCTTCAAGTTACATTCATTCAAAACTCTTTTAATATGCAATTATATACTTAAGAGTCTGATGGTATTACCATTTCTTTCTTTTTTACCATGTTAATACCACAGATTCACTGATGCACCTTGAAGGACCACATAAATATTAATTTCAGTACAAAGGTATATTCCAAATATAGAGCCCCAAAATTCACAATTACACAAATGAAGAAAGCCAGCTTAAACAGAGCTTGAATAAGTCAAAGTTAGTGGTTACAGTAGAATGTATGTTTTTCGGAGTTAACTTTTAAGGACATGTTTTATGTCCTCCACATGTGTTGAACAGAAGAAAGTTCCCTCCAAGATCTCTGCTGTGACACTGAAGAACTTTCTGGTTCACATCTGAACTATACATAGCTTTCTATTGCCTCTCTTCTTCCCCTCCCTTCCTCTTTCATTCATATGTCCATATAGCTCTCTGAGAAATGAAAGGAGTTTTTGGAAATACAGGACGCACACTAGTGCAGTAAATGGTGGTTGATGAGCGCTAAGTGGGCTTGATTATTCTGGGATGGTGAAGGCAGGTTCACAGTAGGTTTGAGTGGGCATCCGCAGGTTGCCATGGTGACTGGTCCAAAGTGTTGAATAACATAAAGAGATATACAAACAGACAACTGGACAGACTGCGCATGACAAACGAGGACAGAAAAAGGAAAAGGCAGAAAAACTGTATACTGGAAGGCCTATTCACACCCAGGATGACTATAAGGCTAACTATATAACTAATGTGTTGGTAATCATTCTAATTCTATTGCAACAGCGGCATCCACTTTTAATGATAATGAAAGAGAGAAAAAATATCCATCTGACTTTAAAGCATGAGTATTTAAAGCGGCAGCCATCCTAACAGGACACTTCTAATTTACATAATGTTATTGTCCATTGCGATGGGATTTTATAAGCAGATTTAGTCTTCACCTGAGCGCTCGGCTGAGCTTGTCATAATTCATCTGGGGCTTGCACTTGCGGGCGCCCCACAGTCGTGCCACCTCGTCCGGGTCTTTGATGACAAATTCGCCGTAATCCCCCTGCCAGGCGATGACATCGTGGTACTCCTCCTTCCGCAGCAGCTCGAGGATGAAGTGCCAGAGCTGGATCTGTCTGGAACCAGGACTTGATTCCGGCTTGTAGGCCCAGTCTGGGAAGGCAAACCCTAGAGGTCAGACACAAAACACACTTGAAAGTCTTGCCACTTCCATGCAACGTTTGGTGAGGGTAAGGTGAGGGCATGTTTCACCACATCTTATCTTGATTAATAAGGGGTTGTATTACTTCTGCTGTCTATTAAATGACATTAAGCCAAGGGAATGATGGGTTTCCAAGGCTGTAGGCCTTTATGCAGACTAACTCTCTGGATTTTAGTCTGGTAAAACTTTGTATGCAAGTTTTATTTACCTCTCATTCCCCTCCGATTCTGAATAAGCTGTAAGAAATGCCATAGTGTCTAGCTAACAAGCGCTTTGATCCAGAATCCTTGAGGCAGTAGTCAAAAAAACATACACACACACAGATGGTACACAGCCTCTACTATTAGACTCAATACTTGCAGAAAAATAAGCAGAAGGCTGCTGGAGGCAACACAAAAACACAGCCATGACTTTAAGGGTCTTTTGTCTCATTACAGAAAATGTTCTTTGAGACATCAACATGGACAGACGGTTACACAACGTGCTAAAGACAGACCTATTACGAATCCATACACAACGCTGAGTCAACGTGACATCGTGAAACAGTGGAAAAGCTCTTTGAAACAAGCATGTCAGACACATCGGAGAAACACTGGAGAACGTTTGCCTTTTTTTCACACTCGTCCAAATATGCCAAAGTCTGCAGACTAAACCCGAACGAGGTGAAGTATTTCTACTTGCTCTAAATTAGACACAATGTCCTATAAAGAAAGAAAAAACAACGAACCAAGATTCTATCTCTCAGGCACGCTATGTCAGGTGGGAACGAAAATAACGGCACAATTCCCACACTCGCACACAAAAGAGAGAGAGAGAGGGTCTTGGTGCATGACGTGTTGTGGTGTTCACTGGAATGTAGAGCTGAAACAACGAATCGAATTAATCGATTAAAATCGATTATTAAAATAGTTGTCAACTAATTTAGTCATCGATTCGTTGCTAAATAACTTTTATTTGCCGTAAGCGGCTCATTTCGTGCATATTTCAAATCTGCGGTGACCAAAGTGTGGCAGTAATGAGCCACCGGAGGTTTTACTCAGCCAGTACAACAGGAGAAGTAGCGAATAGCCAATAGCTGGCCTTGTTTTATGTCACGTGCTTCCCGAGCAGCGTCTCTGCAGCCATAGACATCATATGATGTCTATGTCTGCAGCATTCAGCGTGATGTGGGAGTACTTTACATTGAGCCTTTAAAAAAGAAGAGTAACCTGTAAACTCTGCACTACTGCACTGTTTAAGGGGACGTTCACATATCGCGTATTTTGCGCGCTCAAGTTCGTTATTTCCAACACCGCATCGAGTTAAAAACATTTAAACTTTTCAGAATGCCGCAAGCGCACCTCGGGTCATGTGACAAGAACTAACCAATCAGCTTCATCCTTTCCCGTAACAACGTTAAAAGCTCAGTCAAGATGAAAGGAACAGCTGATCATAGTTGTATATGGATTTCCATTTTGAAATAAATTTAGTAGCAGAGCTACTGCAAGCGATTTTTTTGAGCTGCAAATCCATTTATCCTTTGCTGAAATTTCCGCGTCTTCAAGGAGATAGCACGTCATGGTTGCTTAGCAAAGGCAGACGCCTCAGGGGCTTTGGAAAGAAGGAGAAAGCGGCGCGCCTAGCGTTTTCCACGCGTTTTTAGGCGCGATTTGTGAACTGCCCCTAAGACTTTCATTTGTGCAGATTCTCCAGTACAATGTTGTTTGCAAATGTTTAGTCGTAAAAGCTGATAACATTGCTTTTTAACAGTTAACATTTAAAGCTTTACAAACATGTTCTGTGATCAGTTTGTCGTTTACCAGTTCAAAATTCAGTCGTGCAGCCTAATTATGACTGAATGAGAGAGGTAAATGTAGATATTTGAAATGCACTTTTTTTTTTTTCTAAGTATTCACTGCTCTTTTTCACACAGCAGGTTTTTTGTGTGTGTCCTATTTTTTTTTCTGGACAACCTTCTGATGGATTTTACTTTAAATTGTGAGTTCCATTCAGGTTTCATGCCATTGGCACTTTTTTTGAAGGATTGTTTACAATTTCACAGCAAAAGCTATAAAGCTGTTTCCCAGTAAATAATAAAATACAATGCACTGCAATTTTATTCTGTTTTATCCTTATTCTTCGTGAAAATATGTTCTGAAAGATTCCTTAATAAGCTTTGTTCAGGGTGTTAAACTACTTTAGGAGCTCTAAGGACTGCTATGGTGAAAACATTATTTGAAATCTCCTTGTAAAATTTGCTAGAGTATGGGTCAGTGTTTTGATTGCAGAAGAGTTCGACAAAGGATTACTAACACAATAAAACAACTCCAGGTATATTTTTGATGAGGATATGACAGTGCAAAATGGTTAAAATCTCTTAAATATATGTTGAATGATAAAGACCATTTATTAATAATTTACTTGGGGAAAAAATGGAAAAAACTAAAATATAAGTACATAAACCGATTAATCGATTAATCGTAAAAATAATCGACAGATTAATCGATTATCAAAATAATCGTTAGTTGCAGCCCTACTGGAATGCCTCTTTCCAGAGGTGTAAAGAGTACCTGAAACCATACTGGAGTAAAAGTACCTTACAGAGAATATTACTCCATAACAACTTGAGTAAAAGTCTTAGAGTGTCTGTGTAACAAACATTCATAGGACGGGAAGGAGAAGGCGGGAACCAGGTACTTTCCCACAACTCTCAGCCCCACCCCTCTCATCACAATCTGATTTTGACAGTACTTAAGTATTTTACTAATATTAAATATAGGTTCAAAGATGCACAAATCAAAGAGACATGCCAGTGAAACTAAAAACTCTTGATTTACATTTACATTGAGTCATTTAGCAGACGCATTTATCCAAAGCGACAAATGAGGATAATAGAAGCAATCAAAAACTACAAAAGAGCAATGATAAACAAAAGTGCTATAACTTGGTTAAATGTGAGCCAAAAATCATCGCAATTAAAAGAACCAAAGATTAAAACACTTCAGTCTGTGTGCATTGGATTTAATACACGATTTTCACAGTTTGAGTTGAATTACTGACATAAATGAACTTTTCCACCACATTCTAATTTACTGAGGTGCACCTGTAGTACTTTAAGATGTCACTTCTTTTGTAGCAGACATAAACTGCTGCAGAAAAAGCCTGGTGCCACGTGAAATGTAATGTGTAATTGCAACACTCATTACAAATGTAGTAATGCAGATGCTACTTCAAAAATGTAGTGAAGTAGAGAGTAAACATTGCTAGTAGCTTTGATGCTCAGTAAAACTACAGAGTATCCAAAAAGATACTCAAGTACAATAATTAATTACATTTACTCAAATACTCTACACCTCTGCCCCTTTCAGGCGGTTTAGAGCTTGGCTGCTAATAAAGCCTATCACCGTGTTAGGCATCGGACACAGAACAGCTCAGCATTACCGCCACCGCCAACCGCACACATGTGCTGCGGGGACTCACGCTGTGCAGGGGGGTGGTAGATGATTTGGACACCGTGTGCTGGTACTAACTGTCCGTGACAACTGCTGAACAGTCGGCAATGTGGCTTGACTCATGATTGAGATGTTTGGTTGAGAGATCTGGCAGATCCGAGATATAAAACTGGAAAAAGCAGCAGATCAGTTCGATTTCTTGTGGTGAACAACAGAGTCATATTAGCAACAAGTCAGTGATTTAAGTTTCACAAACTTTAAATAGCCTACACGGTTTTGGCTCATGTATAAAGTTATAATTACAGTTCAATGAGAGTCAGACATTGTTTCAGTAACCACTTAGCAAGTTCATTCAGATAAGTATACCTCAGGTTTATTCAGACCAGCTCATAAGAGTCATTTAAATCATCAATCAGACAGTGCTTCTGCTTCCAGCAAATGGACTACACGGGTTGCACTGTATGTTTTTAATTTAGTAAAAAGACCCTGCTAATAAGAGTAAATTGCCATTAATTAGCAAAAGTAAAAACATTCAATTACGACTGCAAACTCATTCACAACTTGAGAAAAAACTCAACGACTTTACTCCTTTTGCTGTGTGATGAACATTCAGGAAACGCTGGCATAAATGCAATAGAACTTGCATAGAATAGTCGAAAATGCACAAAAAACAAGAAATGCAATTGTTCCTGTAATTTTGGCTCCTTTTTCAAAAAAGTTTATAGGAATGCAACTTCAAAAAGTCTCCAGATCCTCAAGTCAAATGCATTTCCAATTGGCATTCATGCCAATTTTCCAAAGACATGTCACACTAAACGGCTCATATATGATTAGTTGTGTGTTTGTGGGACCAGACCTCCACTGAGCGAGTGGGCAAGAAACGCAAAGCATCCCACAGCATGTGCGCGTCAGCGCTGACTCACAGGCATATGCGTGAGTGTATCTGTCATTCAGCTTTCACAAGAAGTGCGCCTTTTCCCTCCACTCTTATACCTTTTTGTCTCTCTCATGTGTTGGGTCCCTGACTCCCACACTATCTCCTAGCAACAAGACACTTTAGTGCTATAAATACACGCATAGCAGAGAGGGAAAAAAACTCAATACAATTAATCAATTAATGAAATCAAAACGCACAAGCTAAAATATCTAAAGTAAATTTGTTTCTAATCAACAGAGAGATTAAAGGGACAGTTTAACCAAATATTAAAATGTATTAATGTAGTTTTAAACTTGTATGACTTACTTTATTCTTTGAAACACTGAAGACTCTATTTAAAAAAAAAAACGTCTGTTTTTTTTTGTCCATGCAATGAGAGTCAGTGTGCTCCAAAGCTGTTTTTATGGACAAAACATTTTTCAAAATACCAAATTTTGTATTTTGCAGAAGTCAGTCAGTCTAAAGGTTTGAAAACACACGAATTGTATATAATTATATCAAATAAGTTTTTAATTTTACAATATATGAAGATGTCAAACTTTACATTTGTGGGTGACCTATCACTTTAAGTCTATTTATTGCTATTCCTAGGTGGTTGCTTAAAAATAAGTCTTTAATATTTTAATCAAAAATATTGAAAATGTTTACTATACCCAACACAATTTGACTGTAGCCAAATCTCTAACCAGCAACTATATCAGGGACGTTTGCCCTACAAAAAAATGAACGAGAAAGACAAAATTGGCAATATGGTGATGATAAACAGGTAGACGTCCTTTAATAAGAAGTAGGGACATAAAATAAACCCCAGATGAGGGCTAAACGTCAGACTCGGGGGAAGGCTGAGGAATGACTTTACAAGAAACCACTTTGAGGTACTTTCAAACAAACCAGTGTGCCATAATACACTTTTTTTCACATAAGACCACAAGCCCACAAGACAACTTAACGCGTGCACACAAACATACTCAATCGAAGCGCAATAACAGCTAAAACAGGCACGTCCCCTGGTGTCTGTGGGTTCTGCTGGGACTGCTGTTTCTCTGACTGTTACTGTCACTAATGGGTATGGAGTCAGGAGACCGCCAGACGAAATCCTCACTTGACAGGGCCCTGAACACACGCTTAGAAAAACAATATGACATAAGCCTTACATGATAGCACCTGTACTAACTGTACTGGAACAAACAAACAAACCGGCTGGCCAACATCTGACCGAGCATTACACAAAAGTTTGAGGAAATTGGACGCCAATATCTGCCTTGTAGGGGTGTAATGGTACACATATTCGTACCGAAAATTTCTGGTATGGGTCTTTCCGGTCAGTACGCATGTGTACCGAACAAATACAGCAGTGTTTTATCCACTGTACAAGTGGAACTTCATTGGAAACTTCAAGTTTTATATATTGTTACTCTTGACAAGAATCAGTGTCATCTTTCAAGTTATTTTTTTTTTTTCGGAAATTCAAACAATAGATTGCGTCTTGGCTAGGGCTGTGTGATATGGACAAAAAAAACTATCACGATTTTTTGATGAATTTTGCGATTTCGATTTTAATCACAATTTTGACACACACAGACATGCTTTACAGTCATAAATGCATTCAGTATAAGTTTTAAACATATTTCCAAAAGAAAACCAATGAGAGCTTTATCAAATGTCACTAGAACAGACTAAAAATAATCACTAAGATGTCAAACAAAGGATTTCTTTTTTCTTCTTTTTTTTGCCATGCATAGGTCATAGAGCTCACTGTAGCGGTGCCTCAGGTGTTATATGTTTTGCCCAATATATTTATTGCCTAAGGGTCACATGTACTCCATCTGCAGTAAGTTATAAGTACGCGGTTCAGAAGCAGCAACGAGAGTGCATTATTGTAACGCGAAAGCACATTAAAATCATGCGCGAGTGCGAATCTATCTGCTCGCACCAGTGATGCGCGGGTCAATGTATTAATAACCTGCACCTGACTGATGTTTTCAACTAACCCTCCCGCAACTCAGACCGAAAATAAATAAATAAATAAATAAAATATTGTACCCGACCCGCTTCCTGACCCGCATTTTTAAAAAGCAGTAAATGCTCATCGTAGCGTCATTGGGCCATAGGAACGTAGGCAAAAACTAACTAGGCAAAAAAAAAAATTTAAAACAAAACTAATATATTATAATTTTGTCAAGAATTATAAAAAAATCGTCAGTAAGCTCTTAATTTCTACTAAAATAGTCTAGTCTGGCTATGTCTATTTGTATGTTTCTGCAAGGTCAGCAGACATTGAGGCTCGGGTTTGTTCCGATCAGAGCTCGTGAGCGGAAAGCGCATTTCGGAATTTCCCGATCCACTCGCTCATTCCGTGGGGTCTCACTCAACCCAGAATGGCCTGCTGGTTCGAAAATATGCAAGGAGTCATTTTATTGTTTAGTAATAAACTGGTGTTTTCTGTGTTGCTGCAAAGATGAAGTTGACGATGCAGACTCGCCATGAACGCCAGAGAGAAATGCACATTTCATATGGATTACATCATCAGAGAGTAGCCCATTTATTTTGGTTTGAATATTTTCGTTTAAAAGTAGACTTTTTTTTTTAAATTCATAAACATACAGAATATAATACTTTGAATGTTAAAACATGTCCTCGGAGCTGTTTTTTGTTTGTTTATTGGCAGGTTATGGAGTCTCAGCATGTTTCAGCTAGAGTTAAATGCAGGGCCATTTGTTCAGTAAACCACTGTTATATATATATATATATATATTTTGTGTTTAGTCTTTTTCCCCTGCTTTACCAAAACCATACCGAACCGTGACGTCAAAACCAAGGTAGGTGCTGAACCGTCATGTTTGTATACCGTTACACCCCTACCGCCTCGGCATCATTCTTTTGCCATTTCTGTGCAAAACAGTCTCTAAAAACAGCACCTATTGCTGTTGTCTCTGTTTGTGATTAGCGTTCAGCTGCAACAGCTCTTTTTTATGGCAGAGCCATGACGCAAGTACGAAAAAGAAAACAAAAACGCCGTCCTCTGGTCTGTATTTAAAGGCTCAGAAATGTTTAGGGCCCCCACGCTCATTCGTTCTGTTTCTCTCCATCTCTCCCCCACTTCCCTCCCTTCCTCCTATTCTTTGTGGGCTCTATATTTAGGCAGAGGAAAAGGTCGTTCTCCATCTACTAATGATGATGGCGACAGAAAAAAAAGGGTACGAATGTGTGCCAGTGTGAATGTGTACAGGAGGAGTAATATAAAAGAACCACGAGCGGCTCTGCTGCCTAAATGTTCCACTTACAATCGACAATGTTAGTCTGCCTTGAAAAATACAGACGGCCGAATGATATGGGGCTACGTTGGCGTCCGTTCGACAGGTGGTTGCATTGAACCGAGCTGCGTAGAATGAGTCAATGTTGTTTTGTGGTAATGAGAACGTTCCCGACCAAAAATACAACAAAACCCTGCATGTTTGTGTGTCTCACATTCTCTCAGGGCGAAACGGATATCACCTTCTAATTTGCGTCAAGACGACTCATCTGGGTGATACCTGAAGGCTTGGTTTAGATGCACACAATCAGATGCTTTTCTGTCTGAAATATGCCTATTTATGATATATTCGATATTATGATACAATATTATCGGTACAAAATGAATCATTACCAAGAAAATCGTGATAATTAACACTTTTTCCGGCAGTTTTGTGCCCACTGTTTGTCACAGATTACAAGAGAGTGTCAAGACACAAGACAGAGCTATTTATAATAGCATCTCCAATTTAAACCTCAAGAATCAGAAATGCCAACATTGTTTGAGGTGTTATGATTCATTTCCAATAATCGTTGCTTTTCAACGGCCCGTTTAAAAGAATCACTGATTCAACTTTGTTTGAATCGTCACTCAAAAATATAAATGAACAAAAAACCTATTTAGGGAACAACAGTAAGAAGGCTTTAATGTTCTGCCCAGAATCAATTTTGTCAGCTCAATGCTCCCCCTTCCCCCACCCCCTAAATATTGGGGCAAATTGCACTCAGCAATAAGTAAATTTCTGTGGCATGGCAAACGACCTCGTATTAAGCTCACCACCATGCAGCGAGAAAGGCAGGCTGGTGGCCTGTCTCTCCCAAATTTTAAGTTCTATGAGTGGGCCTTCACACTTAGACCTCTTCTATCCTGGTTTCACCCTGATGCTCAAGTCTCTTGGCGAACTTTAGAGGAACGGATGATAGCTCCATATTCTTTTACTAATATTTTGTATGCAAAAATCTCACCCCATCAATGCCGTTTGAAATTTGGTCCCATGATTTCATATTTACTTTTGGTATGGAGGAGGGTGGAGAAATTGGCTGGTTGTTTTTCTATCTGGGACCCACACTTTCCAATATTTAACAATGAGAGATTGCTGATTGGCGGTTGTCATATTCGATTTCCTGATTGGGAAAAAAAAAACATTTGTACACTTGGGGATATTTATGGGGAGGCGGGGTTACTTACTTTTCAAAATATTTGCATCAAGCATGGTATACCACGTACCTCCTTTTTCTTTTATTTGCAGTTGAGATCGACTCTAAAAAGCAACGGTGCCCCCTTACAAGCTCCGCTCACATCACATCCAATTCGAAAATTGTTTTACTCTGTCGGGAGCACTAGGGGTTTTGTATCAAGACTCTATTGGCTCTTGCTGCGATATGCTTATAGACCTCTGGCGTTGGACACAGTGTGGAGGAGAGATGTTCCAGATTTGTCACCCGCATTTGATTGGGATAAAGTGTGGATCAATATAGGTTTATCATCCAGAAACCCTGATCACCAGCAAATTCATTATAATTTTGTACATAGGGTTTATTTCACCCCTAGGAAGCTTCATTTAATGAAGGTTATTGACGATCCTACTTGTACTTTCTGTTCTGCTAAAGTGACTGGCAGTTACTTTCACATGTTCTGGGAATGTTCCCCAGTGGCTGAATTTTGGAAGATGATTGCCTTTAACCTCTCTAAGTTATTTAAGATTAGACTGCCTTGTACGCCTGCTACACTTATTTTGAATGATTTGTCAAAGTTGGGATTGACACTGGACAAGAAAAGAGCATTGTTGGCTGGACTTACAGCTGCTAAAAAACTACTTGCCACACGCTGGAAACCTCCACACTCACTCTGCTTTCGAGCTTGGCTTTTAATGTATTTGGATATTGTTTACTTGGAGTTGTCAATAGCTAGAGTCCACGGTGCCAAAGAGTCAGCAATAGAGGCTTGGCACTCTTTGCTGACCACTCTCCGTGGGCTTTAGATTTAATCTGCGAGTGAGATATGGGGATCGGGATCCAAGGGGCGGGTGGGTTCCACATGGGATTTTACTTATTTTTATTTTATTTTGTTTCTTTTTATTATTATTATCATTATTATTTTTTTTTTCTTTTTTTTTTTTTTTTTTTCTTTTTTTTTTTTTTTTTTTTTATTATGTTAATTATGCTTCATTATATATGCTTATGTATAGACATGTATGTAAATGGATGTATTTATACATTTATATTCTATTTCTGTGAAGCATGTCTGTATGTTTTTCCCTAAAGGAAAAAATAAATAAAAATTTGATAAAAAAAAAACAGTAAGAAGGCTTTCACTGACTTTTCAACAAAGGCTGTTTGGTCAAACTCAAGGTTCTTTTGATTGAGAAAAAAAACAAAAACTTTTGAACCATTAACAAAAATAGATCAAACTTAAGATGAACTGCCATTAATATTAACAAAATTGGCAGAAAATAAATAAATAAAATCATTTAAATATCAGTTGTTGTTTTTTAAAGCTGTATTAATGGCCATTCACACCAAGGACGATAACTATAACGATAACTATTATTATTTATATAATAATTGCTCTAATTCTTTGAGACTAGGCTGCAGAGAAGCAAAATCATTGTAATCTGATGAACGATACGAATATTGCCAGCCAATAAGAATCCTTCAAACTTTAAAGAGCTTGAGCATTAAAAGCAGAAAGAATATCAACCATTGGTGTGGATGCTAAAATAGAAATTGTTAAGAGTTCATATTTCTAGTCATAGTCTTAGTGTGAATGGACGTTTACATGGGAAAATGTTTTCCACCGGGGCTGGTGCCAGAGCCCAATTAGGAATACAAATCATAAAAAATCCTGAGCCAGAGCCCAGATCCTGGTTCCGAAATGTCCACAAAACCTTGCTGGTCTCGAAGTGCAGTTTGTAAGGAGTTTGAAAGGAGCCATTTGGCGTGCATCAGCGCTGCACAGACCGATCTACATATAAAAAAATCAAAGTATCCCAAGAGCAGACAACTCTTTATTCTTTTGAAATACTCTCATTGTACACGAGCGCATTGCGAACAAGCCAATATTTAAAAGCCGTCAAGAGTTAAAGTAAATAAACAACATTAACAACAAATTTTAAAAAGTTAAATATGTCGCTCTTCTTCCACAAAAAGATAACAAGAGATTCTGTTCACAGGTTGGTGACGTCGAGGGTTCTGCTCCCTGCCAGTGGAAACGTGAGCCGGTTCTGAACGAGCGCCAGTCTTGGCTGAGCACCGGTTCCAGCTCTGGCACCAGCCCCATTGGAAAGCGGTAACAGACAGAGATAGGGGAGGATATGAAGAGAGCGAGCCAACAGACACCCAGGTTGAGAGGAGAGGATCAACCGCTATGCACTCTTACATAACGCACCGTGTGTGTATTTGTCTACCCACAACACAGTCATGCATCTTCTTGCCAACCCTGATGGTAAAGGTTCAGGGTTGTTGCCCCTAACAGGCATTTAAATGCCTCCACTTTATCTCTATAACCCCCAAAGCACTGATGAATTCGAGCCACTGGTGCGGCGCTAACCGGAGAAGGTGTGCTGATGCTCTGCTTGTTGATCTCTAGTTACCTACTGAAGGTCAGGCCAACGGTCTGAGTTTCTTGAGGACACTGACGAGACTGAAAAAGGCAGAGAAACTGTCTGACAGTGGATGAATGATACATACATTCAGCCATCCAATGAAATTTGCTTACACAATTGACTTCAATAAGTTATACTGCATTGAAGCCGGCTCAGATAATTGCTACAACCAGTTTATATGCTTCCAAATGAATTTCATATATTTTCCATCTATGCTAATAAAGTGCCGTCGCCACAGCACAAAGGTTTACAATTGCACTAGGTTGCAAAAGGGATGCTAGTTTAATATATAATAAAGTAGGCTTTATTATGCATTAATATTAAAGTTATATTGTTACTCCAAAAACGTTTTTAACTGCAACAATTCACCAAATATGATGTCAATATCACTTCAACATCAATGCACAGGCCAAGGTCCAGTAAATAATGAACAGCATGTTTGCCAGGTAAACACTTCGACAGTTTTAATTTAGGATTTGTTTGTCGACACACCATACAACTAACACATTTGACTGAACAACAATAATACTTCAACTGTAAATAAGTCAAGGTTGACTGATCACAGCAGACTATTTCCATGAATGCCATCGCTGAAGTTTACAGATGCATGACTACATGCAAATTGAAAAGCACTGACAGAACTGGCATCAGCAACAGGTTTACACAGATAGCGGCATCTTTAGAATAAAGGAAAGCTAATTCATAGTTGACAGAGTGAAACGCCACAGACATAATAAACAAGTGATAAAAGATAAGTATTTTAATACTACAGCATTCTAACTAAATAAATAAAAAATAAAACATTAATAATTGACTATTATTTTAAGAAAAAAAAATTAAATGGTAAATACATTAAATGCATTTAAACAAATTATGAATCACAACATATGTACAGTATAAATAAAATTTAACAGTGCTATTAGTATATTTAAAGATTTTAATAATAATAATTATACAATTATAATTACAATAATAATAATACAGTAATCAAATATAAAAATATGGGAAATGAGCATGCACAATAAAAATACCCAATTTTGACCAAAATGAATGAATGAAGAGGATAATAACAAATATGAAACCAACATATGATTCCTTCCTATTTGTTTTTTTCATACATTGCAAAAACATTTTTACATTAAACCCCATTTTTAAACTATTTAAATGCAAAAAAAAAAAAAAAAGATTTTTCCACACACAAGCATTGACTCCACTACTCCAACATTATGAAAATAATGCAACGAGCAACCTGTGCCAACAGTATAGTCAAAATACAGATAATCTGTCTCCTTGATCTAAAGTGTGTGATATTGTGCACTTGGACAGGTGTTTTGGGAACAGTTTAACCCAAATATGAGAGAACCGAGGGCAAAAGGGATCAAGTGTTTTAATATGTTTGCACGCGTGTTGTCCTCTGCAGTAAGTGAGGCTCTAGGTCATTTTGCCACCCATGTCACACCGTGAGGGTATTTCCCACCCAAGCAGAGACTTAAGAGCGCCTTGTGTCCCGAACACCATCGCCAAGGAGAAGCCATTAGCTATGTCTAATACTTTCACAGCTGCGGCTCTGTAAGCTAAACATCTAGTAGCTGTTATTTTCATGTCTACAATCTTCATGTCAACACCAGAGAGACCAAAAACTCCAGTTACCGGCACACAGCGGTGGAGACAGTGCTCCAGATGTCCGGGACACCGCAGCGCGACGGCCAACTCTGCCCAGACAGAAACCAGACGCGTCACAGGGGAGTTCCTCGTAGGGATATGATTAAATCAACCATAAATGGTCAGGCAGGGCAAGTTTCTGGGCCAATTTTCCTGCTATGTGAGGACTGCCGAGCATGAGGAGCAGCCTGCGACGGCCGCCTGCCAAACAATCGTTACCAACAGGCCTGTGCAGGTCTCCTGAGTCGCGTGTGCACTCACTAACCAGGCCTGCAACTACCACCAAAACCTTTCTGAAACATTAGCTTGCAGTGCACCTCATATGGCACATGAAAACTTGGCTGAAAAGCATGTTTTTGGGTTCAATATGCAAGATGAACATAATACCTGCATTTTTAAACTTCTGAAGAGGACTATACTCTTCTGCAGGTTTTGTTCCAAAACTTGGCCAATATTTACATTTTTTTAAGCTGGCATGAAACATGAACTGAATTATCCCATCCTGGAAAAACCAAGGAGTTAGATGCACAAAAGTTCAGTGTCAATCAAACACTAATTGTGGATTTACTACTGAAAGCAAATGTGCAAGGGTATAAAAATGTTGTTTGACACTGCTCACAGAGCTGCTAATAAGAAATATTTTCTCATAAGAAAAAAATAAAATAAAATAAAATAAAACGTAAATGAAATTCAATCATATTCACTAAATGAAGTAACACAGAACTGGAATATTATGTAAAATGGAATTGAAATATAATTGGAAAAACTGAAACTAAAATACATGCCTCTGAAACTAATTAAAATAATGTCATTTATGAAATGTTTAAACAATTTATCTTCAGCATATTAAATGCTAAAACTAATATAATTAACTAAAACAGACAAACCAAAAAACTGCTAAAACTAAACCAACACCAATGCCTAAAAAATGAACAGAGAGAACTATAACAGTTTTAATCTATAATGGCTAAAAACCTTTATATTATTAAAGATTTTTAAATGAAAAACTATAACAAGTTATCCTAATCAAGTTATAAATCATTAATCAAGTTAGTTACATTACAGCTAATACAAAATAATCAGTTAATTTTCCAAGGCAGTAAAGATAAAGTATGTGTGGTCCATTGGTCACTTATTCAATGCCAGCCTCCATCTATTAAAATGTCCTTCATACAAGTCTGCCTTTAACTATTTGCCTATACTTGACACAATCTCTTAAGAGTTCAAATGGTCATTGGCTACTCGATAGGAAATGTAAATTCTCCTTTCATGTGAAATATTAAAAAGCATAATTTACCAGTGCAAAAAAACAAAATAAAAACAAAGCCAAAGTAGAAAACAGCAATTCCTTTAGTTGACTGGTAATGTGGAATTGATACAATTCAATCTTAAAAGTCTCCCAACCATCATGTTCTCTTCAGCAGAGTGTTAAATCACACACTCCAGTGGCCTTCGCTCAGGCAGCAGAGCAAAAGTCATTAGAACCACCGAGGTTGCAAGGGTGATAGTGGCATTAGGTTTTATCAGCCAGGTGTGGACTTCTAATATCTTATCAGAGTAAAGCTCTCATCCTGGCTTTATCTCCTGCTGGGAGCCACTTCTACATGAACTTTTAACCGATTTCTTTTCCTTCCCCCACTTCAGTTTGCACTTAGTCATGGGCAGAAAAGATCAATCAAAGTAAAACCGGTGCAGATCGGCTTGATTTCTCAGGTTCCAGATACCAGTTCTAGATAAGGAAACCCCCAAAAACTGATAAAACACCAATGCCACAAAGTAAAATCTAGATGTTTTTAATGCTGCCTCTGCATAGGTATATGCTCTTCAAAGTTGAAATTAACTTTTCACCAAGTTTACCAAAATGATGTCATCAATTACTCATCCAAACCTGAGGAAAGGAGGAGGACATTCTGAAGAATGGTTGACTTGCATTGTTTGGATAAAAAAAGTAGGAACTGCCACTAGAGGGCACACTACCAAAACAATGGTTTGATGATGCTAAGGAGCGTGGAATGATGGGATTTGTTGTCTTCTACCCAACCGCTGACGGCCATTAATCAGACGGTAAGATAAATCATGGATTTAACGCAAGTTCTTCGATTTGCACAAGTAGATTACATACAAAGTCAATGCTAAGACGCGATCAGACTATGGATCAGACGCGTCCTCGCGCGGGTCTAGAGATACGATGCCCCGCGTTTGGCGTATATGCCCCATAATACTAATCTTGTTGATCGTTATAATAGCATACATTCTCTGTAAAGATACGAATCAAAACAACTCACCTGTCGAGTAAACACAAGCGAGATCAGCATCTCTTTCCAGTTGAAGTTTGTCGCGAAGCTACTTCCGCATTTATCCACGACACTGTTGTCATGTGGTTTCTATGTCAGTAAAGGCGGTAACAAAAGGGTAACTAACATCATTGACAGGCGACTGCACTGCCCCATGCCACTGTTTAGAATGGGAATTTTCTCATGATTTACAAGTAGTTGAAAACATTAGAGATGATTGTTAGTAATCAGCTGGACAAAATAAATAGCATTAGCCTAGTGGATTTTGGATATTTTATTGCAAATATCTTACAAATTGTACCTTTAAACCTAAAATAGTCCAAACCAGAGAGATTGTGCATGATAATGCTGACGACTTGAGGGAAACTAAAGCGGACCTCACCCTCCTGGTCTTCAAGGGCAGGAGGAAGTCAGCCAGAATGAATCTGGCTACGATCTTAAAGCTCAGCGTTTTCTCCTTGATGCTCCAAGCTCACTCAGAGCAGCTAATTTTAACTGCCATCACGCAGCCTGTGCCAGATCATACAGGGTTGGGCAGGAGCGACCAGGAGGACTCTTCTCCAAAGTTGCCGAAAACAGCAACACAAACTTAAACTGACTTAGTGGAGAAATAAACATGGTGTTTGCCTGTCTCGCCCAGTCACTGCGCTCCCTGTTATTGGTCTGTTCAGAAGACAGCTTACTAAATTCTCTACGATGTTCCCTCCCAGTTGTGGGCTTTGATTCTGATTCTTCCTCGTCCAGTTGTCGGAGATCACTGTTCTATTACTGGCATTTCCACGTGGCTGCAACTGGCGACAGATGCCATACCTAGCCCTTGCAGCAGCGCAAAGCTGTGTAAGTTTCTGTCATGCTGAAAAAACGAGGCGTATTCGCTGGTGAACCCTGCAATTTCTATGATGCTGAAAACAGGATTTAAGACAATTCTCCAGTAACAACGTCTAAAAGATAGCATTTAACACAAAGCTCTGCAACTTGTTGCAGCATGTTTGAAGACGTTCTCAGTTGATGTCCCCATTGTGAGATTTACCTGTGGATTGGGGGATGGGGGCAGGAACTCAACTGATATGCAAAATCGGTTGAGTTAGCTAATGTTGACTCAAAGATACCAAAAAATAGTTGCCATAACAGCGTTATTCAAACCTTGAGTGCTGCATCTGAAGTAACTGGTGGAGCCAGCACTGAAATAAACCTAAGCTTGTGTTTTGCCAATGATCCAATGTCTGATAACGTGAAATGACAACATGATTGTCTGATTTCAAGCCCTTGCACCCTGCTGAGAGCTGTGATTGGTCCACATCAACTGCAAGAAAGCACCATTTAACCCAAAGGATGGCCGGGAGACAGTCATCTGGGCCCCAGGTGATTCTCTAGATTGTATGTGTGTGTGACCTGGCTGAGAAGTGTGTGCGTGTTGTGGAATGTCTAAAGAAAAGTGAACGAGTTTGAAAGTGTGGCAGACAGGAGACTTGGTGTCTGAATATCTCCATGGGGACCCTGGAGGCAACACTCAGTGTGTTCAACCTCCCCCATTAACGACCAACCACAGCAGGCAATGATTATGACTTGCATCTCACCTTTAAAGTCAACAAGAATTGGCATTTAATTCCAATTTTAATTGAAAAAAAATATTAATATTGAAACTGCTTAAAAGTAAGGTCTGAAAATACACTTTAAAGAGTTTTAAAACCATTTTTAACATGATACACCATCTTAAAAATGCAACACTTAGAAGATGCATTTACGGATGGTACATTTTCATGCAAAATTAGCATGGATTTTTGTCAAATTTAAAATAAAGAAAAACTCTGATTGGATGACGATCGACTAGTCCTATCTAATAACTTAAATTAAAAAAAATGTATGAAAAACTTTCTTAAAAAAAAAAAATAGTGTACTGATTAAGCACATTAAAACCAGTGGTGTATATTAAGAAAGTAAATGGAAGTCAATTTTTTATTTCACATTTACTTTAATTCCACTTTCCACCTCCATATCAGGGTGTAGTATTACGTAGTTTCCTAGACACTATTTTGTAGAGTACCACAACAACTACAAAATGCTGCGCATTTAACGCTGATACCCCCCATCTGGAAAGAAGGTTGAAATAAAAAAAGAATTAAGAACGAGCAAGAACATACTATCACAAAAGAGATCAAGAGCATGATGGAGTGGAAAAAGAGGTGGCGGTGTGGGGCCAAGAACGAGAAGTCAATAGATTGCCTCTTTTCAAGTTCTGTGTTGTGGTTAAGTCTCTAGACTCAGTCTTCACTTTCATTTTCCTCCAAAGAAAAATGCACAGACACACACACACACACACACACACACAGTTGCTGACGGCACACGCCACGGCTCCAGCTGTGGGATTAGAAAGCCGTCGCCACGGTCGCTCCCTGCAGTACCAAAAACCTCGCCAATCCCCTCCCTCACTGCTAATGGGTCTTTCATTTACAAGCTTTCCATTAGGGCACAGACATCAGGCCTCCACAAACTATGCACAGCCACATGTCAGTCACTGCCACTAGCTCTTGATGAAGTTACAATTAGGCTGAATGTCCCATTGAGGTCGACATGACTTTATAGGTCGTTCTACTCTAAACCACACGCTTGAAAGGTCTGGAAATCACCTAAGAACCACGAGACATCAGAATCCCACCGAAAACATTTGGTTCGCAAATAATTTCAACTGCTAATACTCTAATTTCCACTGTTCTGCAAAAGTGGCTGAAAGTTCCACCACCACATTCAGTGGCCTACACTGAATCGGAAAGCCATTGACAGGTTCTGAAAATACTCCATCTTCCCACGCAGACCTCCGTGACTCAGATCAGGAGCCCAGATCGAACCTGCGAGAGCCTTATGTAGTATCAATCATGATCACTTACTCTCTTCCTCTCTGTATCTCTATTCCAAGCCATGCTGCACTAACACTGGATTCTGCCTGCAAAAATAAATTGGTTGCATAAAAATAAAAGTGGGAGCGAGTCAAAGTGGCGTCACCACAAAGATGGCAGCTCAAGGGACGGAGAGAGCACACAACTGTGAGAATTAGGAACGTGTGTGTGCCGCCTCCTTGAGCGTAGGCTGGTGTGTGTGTGTGTGTGTGTGTGTGTAATGCAACACAGACAGCAGCCATTATAGTGGAATGTGGGGGGTCTGGGCCCCACTAATAAACTATGTGCTCCACACACACAGCTCACAAAACACACACTTCAACCATGATTTCTTGTCTTCATTACAACCAGATTACGGGAATGGGGTGCGCCACTGTCACAAATTCACCCTGATTTATATTTGTCACAAACATAATAGTTTAAATGATAGAATCTAGAGTCAGTCTTAAGGCCCGTTCACACCAAAAATGAGAACTATAAAGATAACGATATTAGCGTCCACACTAGGGCTGGGATAAACGATTATTTTTTAAACGATTAATCTAGCGATTATTTTTTCGATGCATCGATTAATCTAACGATTAATTTTTCAGACTGATTTGATTTCGATTATCTCCCCATTAATTGACTACTAACAATTTATACATGTTGATTTACATATCTGAATGAAAAAAACATCAATTCCTTAACATTGCAATATATGTTTATTGCTCTTAAAATTACAAAATAAAAGACTGACTAAGAATGCATTACTTTGCACTTGTATAGAGCATAGCATTCAATAAAACCTTGAAGCCTTGAAAACACGTAGCTTAATGAAACAAGCTTACTGAACACATAGGGCCTAGCTTACTGAAAAAAGAAGTTCTTTCAGATGAAAATATCAACAACTTGATGTCTAGTATTCAATAAAAAAGGTCACCCAAAATACTTGTTTAGAGCAATTGAAAGAATACAGTATGTAAATGTAAACTTGAGGGCTTTAAGCTAATACAGAGAGTGCTTTTACAAAAAAAAAAAAAAAAATTTACAGTGGGAGCCAGCAGCCTGTCATGGAGAAAAAAAATCTCTGAATGCTCCACGTGAAACTTTGGCGTTCCGCCCTTTTTCTATCGTGTTTAATGATTTTGATTAATATGCACAAGGGAGGGAGAGAGCAAGAAGCGCTCGTGTTGTTTGAAGACTGTGAGTGCGCGCGCAGCCGGGGCTCTCTCTCGTACACGCCCTGTCACTGTCACTCACCGATCAAATAAGGCTTTGAAAGCCGCCAAAAAAAAAGATCAATGCAGAAAAACCCCTGGATTGGTTATATAACGTTGGACAGAATGTTGATCCGGCCATCGCGTATATTCAGCGCACATAAGGTAAACGTTTTGCAAACGTTTTTTAGAGAAATAAAAACAGGTCGACGAATCGATGCGCATATTTTGCGTCTACGTATTTTTTGCGTCGACGTCATCGATGACCTCGACGCGTTGTCCCAGCCCTAGTCCACACGACTGGAACGATATCATCGGTCTACTTCGAGCGCACGCGCATCTGCCGCTTTAGATACTCGAGCTCGTGATAGCAAGATGAATTCTGATTGGCTGTCAATATTTTATCGTTCAACAACTGAAAAAAAAATAGTTCTGGAAGTGATTCCAACTATATCGTTTCTCTGTGCCTTTATCGCTATAGTTGTGGTGTGGACTCTGCTATTCTTTAATATTGAGAACCATTTTTAGAACTATATCTTTAACTTTATAGTTATCGTCCTTGGTGTGAACGGGCCTTTAGAATTTGTTCAAAGCAGTTCACTTGAATGGGGACAGTATTTTGAAAACTGTGACAAAACTATAAGCTGCATATTTAAAGAATTTTCAATTTACAGTTACTCTGGAAAGCAAAGTTCACTGCAAGCACTGTGCATTAAAAACAAATCTAGAAAAACAAATAGAAACAACTGAACGAAGCACAACAGTAGCGTCTGAGAGAGTTTTACAATGCAAACTAACCCTAACCGCCAAACCAGAATGTTAACTGAAATACAATAACTGATTGAAATATTAAAAGAAAATTTGACTAGTCAGTTGTTGGATGATCAGTCATCCATTCATACTCATGCATACCAACAAAAAACCCTACATTTTTTATGACTATCATTGAAAACACAGTATTTAAAAGGCACAAATATATAAAAAAAAAAAACATAAAACAGATTTGCAAACACGCATCATTTTTAACTTGTTTATTGAAATGAACAATCCAAAAAAAATGATATGCTTCAACAGATAGGAAACTGATTTACTACACTTTATATGAGAGAGAGTTTAGACGAGTGTGTTTGATTACTTGACAAAATTTGTTTCCCAGCACTGGAGTGTGCAATATGACATGACATAAAAACCTGATTTGTGGCATTTGTGACGCCAACAAATATTCCCAAACTAGTAACCCAGGAATTAATTTTTTCAACTCTCGAATGCTCGCTAACACTTCACAACTTTCCTCACCATAAGCCTGGGCACGAATGGGAACGCTCTTGAAAATGTCAGGGAAAATATACACATCTCAAACTCACAAATTGTTACACGAGCGTGACCACACACACACACACACCGAAAGGACAGCCAAAGCCACATGCTCACACAGGCAAACACACACAGGGGGGAAAACTGTCAGCCACAGTCTCGACAAAACCTCAGAGTTCCCACCAAACCGTGGTCTCCACTAGACACAACACTACACAAGTCGGTTGAGCTCAGACCTCAGTTAGCAACCTGCTTGGCACAAAGATCCAGCGTGCACGCCATTAGATTCACGGACACCTGAGTTCTGAAATGCAGATTAAAGAAAGGTGTGCCGACAGATGACAAAGCGACACCTGAACCCTACACCACCTGTGTACTATAAAGAAACAGAAGTCACAAGAGATGAGCGCGCCGTTACAAACTGCATTGCTCATCATAAGATCAACCATGAATCTAAAAAAAAAAACTAGCTTGAATCCGACAGAAAGCTATTGATCTGAGATTAGACAGGAAAACAAATGAGACTGACTCAAGAAAGATAAAAAGAGAAGATATTTCAAGCCCTTTTGAACTGAGATGATTTAGGTCACTGTGATTGAATCCATCTTTAGATGCCGGAAAATGCCTTGCACAAACCCAACATGATGTCCAATGACAACCGGCACTCATCACAAGTTTTCCTACTACATATTACAGTCTGTATTTTAAGCAGAAGATTTAGGACAGAGTTCTGGCAGAAGCCATCCTTATTCAAAGGAAAGATAATAACTCATGCTTCTATTTAATGGGAAAAACAAGTTTAAAGATGTGACAAGGAAGCTGAGATCTAAGCTTCTCTTCTGCTCGGATAATTCTCTAAATATTCTGAAATGAAGCTCAAGTTTTAAGAAGAAAGTAAATGTGTCACCATAGGTCAAATCGTAGTATACGAGTCTCGCTGTGTGACTGGGTTAGATGTTTGTCTATACGGTTTCCAGGAAAAAAACACAGGCCAGGAAACACAGCCAATCTGCCGAGCCACATAAAACACACCAACCAATCGCATGCACACTTCCTGAGCAACTCTAGACAGGGTAAGTCTAACAAGTAAGCAGGCCTGATTACATATGCTAACTCCAAAAGCAAGACCTGTTGTCTAAAAAGAATCCAAACATTTAAAACAAAGAAACTATTTAAATCCTCCATACTAGATGGTTTGTTATGGAAAAGCTGCATTTACAAACTGAAGGGTTTGGGGTGAATTCGGAGAGGAAAAAATAAAAAAGTAAAAAAATAAAAGAGCAAAAAACAATAATAATATGCAACAACATCCAAATAGTAAAAAGAAATACCCATGGCACGCTCTTGCCAATACCTTGCAGCAAATCAGAAATTAAACACCAACACCTAAGCTCAGCCCAACCTGACCCAGACCGTCCTTTAAAAAATAATGGCACCCACCGCCACCCTCCCAAAGCACTGGCTAATTGCCCATGTGGGTCCCTTAAACTTCATACGCTGAAAGAGACAACAGAGAGCCCAGTTCCAGATGTGAGACCCACATGTGGCAAACTGTTGATATAATGAATAACGCAATTGGAAAAAAGGCACCAAAAATAGGCCACTTATTGGCCCACAAGGCAGACAGACAGATATCGTGCTTAGCTGGGCAAGAGTTTACGGCCAAACAAGAGTGCCAAAGTGCAAATAACTGATGCAACAGTGTATCTTTTTGCATAAACCCTAGTAAGAAGCACACTGTAACTTCAACAGCAGATTTAATACAAAATAAATTTATTTTCCTGTGATCCAAGCCAAATTCTGCGACAAAACTCACATGTGATCACAGCAGTGCGGGAGTGACTTCATCCCAACACAATACAATTAACCAGCAAGTAAAACAGCTGGTTTAGGTGACTCTTTAATCCCTTAGGTGTCAAAGTAGCTATTCAAAAGAAAGAGGCCGATCTCATCGCTCCAACACAAAGCCTAGGTGACCCGGGCGGGGAATAGCTAGCCTAAAAGGAACAATTTGACATGGCACAAAGATTAACTGTACAACTCATTTCCGCTTGTAGAAACTCTTTTCTCCTTCTGTTTATTTTCCTGTCTTATCTTAAAATAAAGGGTTGGGTGATGGATAAAATCAATCCCGGCATATGGCCTACCTGAGCTACATGTTGGGTATTTTTACCTGCAATGGACTTCACATGCAGGGAATCTTAAAGAAATGCTCTGGATCAATGAAAACTACTTGGAGCAGACACTTTGTGAGTTCTGCTACCTTAAAAACCCCACTCTGTTTGGAGTTGACATGAGTTAGTAAGTGTGCGCAAAACCCCACCTCTGCACGCCTACACGAAAACGCAGACTTGCGTCCCAGACACGACGCACAACATGGAAAACTTCTACCATACTATAAGAAGGCTTACTTTATACTGCAGACCAAATGAGGGGGAGGACGAATGGAAGAATTAGCTAATGGGTTAATGCATAAGACCACGACTCCAGCGTTGGTGGAGCTCAGACACCCAGCTGAGACTGAACTGACATGAGCTGGCAGCATTTCTACATACACCCAGATGAATATTCAACAGGTTATTATGAACCAAGCGGTCGTAAGGCACAGATTACAGTGCGAGACTACTTTTAGATAACATACACAAGTGGGACATTACAACTACTCAGATGAGTTGGTATAAAAACTGGCATCAACTCACTTTCTTTATCTAGCAGTAACATGAAGTGAACTCAAGGTTCATATCTGTGACGTGTTGTTGTTTATATTACAATTACTTACTGCAAAACTAAAAATCTTACTTTCCTGCCCATTTAAGGGTTACAGAAAAGTGGTTTTAGCTCATCAAACAACCAGATCAAGCAGGTAAAAGTGATTGTCAGCTTATCCGAAATGAGCCTCCAAACAAAGTAAACAAAAAAAAAGCAGGAGTTACTTAACGACCTGGAGTCATATGACAGTCAGCTTTACATTTTTAGACACAAGACCCCATAAACGAACCAAACACAACAGTAGACACAAATCAAGGGTAAATGTCTAGTGTAAGATCCTCCAGCTCACACAGAGAGGCGCTGTGATGGGATGCCACTTTCTCAGGGCCAAATGGCTGAAAGTTGCTCGCAAATGGTGGATGCCATACTGGATCAACACAAGCGCTTAAAAGCCCCTTTAAACACTTTTACATTTCTCATATAAAGTTTAATGCATCTGGAAGCGTGACAAACACGTTTAACGTGAATAGGGTCTAAAACAGACGTGACTGTCCAAGTCAAAAAGTTGTGAGAATTTGTGTAATCTAAAATATCGATTTTCCCTCTAAAAGCAAACTTTTTCGGGTTAACGAACAAGTCAGAATGACAGATACACACATATATAAATCATACAATATGGAAGTGATCTGTATAGCCTGCATAAAACAGACCCAAACTCATTAAAAATAACTTTGGCAACTAGTTTTTAACTTTACAATGCCTTCCTAACAACAATATATAACATTGTGACGTTTAATATTTATCTGATTTACGTCTGTTCGCAAAGAAAGTCGCTTAAAATACAAATATTATAAACAAATCTAATCCGAAACGGAATTAGCGGGCTGCATATACCCAGTGAAACTCCTGGGTATATGCAACTCTCTAAAAATACGTTTCTGGCATGTTGAGTTTCTTTTAACAGTCATCTAAAGTTGGATTATACCGATCTATTGTTGTTGTTGTTGTTGTGTGGGAAAACGTACCCGTGTCGCCCGGGGTCTTCATGTTGGAGAGTTTAGCCGCTTCGTTAGCAGTCGTGCTAACTGAGAAAGAGAGCGAGTTAGAAAGAGAGAGAGAGAGAGAGAGAGAGAGAGAGAGAGAGAGAGATGAAATTAACTCCTTCCTCTTGACGAGCTCAGGATCGCACACACAACTCCTCTGTAAACTTTTCCTCCTCAAATCCAGCCCCTTCACCCGTCCTCCCCCGGTTTGTTTGGAGTTTTCTCGTTTTGTTTTTCCTCCCCAGCGTGGAGGACGCTCGCCGCTGCCTTGTGGCCGGACAGACTCGCTCTTTAACGGTCAGATGTCGGAGCGCGTCGTGCCGATGGAAGAGCACCGTGTCCGCGCTGAACTCCTGATTACTTTATATACGCTGCGAAGTCGCATATTCAAGGCTTCTCGCTGAAACACGAGGCGAAGCCGACAAAATCAAAACAACGGAGGAGGCAGATAAGCCCGATCCACTTTTCTCCCTCTCTTTCCACGGACTTTTTCTTTTTCCACTCACTCCTTGCAACTCTCTCTCTCTCCCCCCGTCTGCCCCCTCCCTCCTCCTCCTCTTCTTCTTCTATCGGGGTGTCGTGTTTCGTTCTTCCAGCCACACGGGGCCGCCCACGCTAAGCGGGGGAGGGTGGGGCGGAGAGGGCGAGTAGCCACGCCCACTCGCCATTTGTGCCGGGGCTGGCGTCACTGCGGCGTTTCTGTGGAGACCGCCAACGCCGTCCGAATCTTGGCCGACACAGCAAGGTGACGATGACATGTTGTCCCACAGAAACACACCGAAAACCAATAAAATCTGCCCTCAGTTGTGGTCTCACGTTCCTCAAAGTTGACACTGCTAAAAACTAGCTTTGTATTAAGGCTTGTTGTGTTACTCAGTGAATAATGGCTTACACAGAGACTGAAAATTTGTTTTTATTTAACCTTTTCATCCATCGAAATGTCTGTCTTTCTTCGGTGAAACTCCTCTTTTCTTACAATAAACATAAAGATAGTCCATGCAACTTGTGCATAGGCCTACTTGGTAACTTGATATTTATTTATCCATTTTTTTAGCTTTACAACTTATATTTTATGCAAAAGTGCCACCAATAAAAGTCATAATTATTTTTTGAAAAGTTCCTTTGCCCCTGCTAATGTGACTCAAAGTTTGAGGATGAACAAGCTTAAAAAAGTAACATAGGAAACATTTAGTCATTTAACAGAGACTCTTTTATCCAAAGTGACTTACAAATGAGGACAATAGAAGCAATCAAACCAACAAAAAGGAAGTAATATGGAAGTGCTGTGACAACTCTTGGTTCACATAGCAAGGTTTTTTTTATTTTTTTGTTAGAATAAATAAAAATAAAACAATAAGATAGAATAGAAAGAGAATAGAGAATGCTAATGTTAGAGGGTCATTTTTTTTAAAGAAGAATAAGTATTGTTGGCATCAAAGATAAGTTTGACAGACATAAATATATATATACAGAAGACTATAAATATACAGACTGCAGTAACCTTTAGCAGAAAAGGCCATGGATCCAACAGATGCTGAAATTATAGCGTATTATGTGTGTGAAGCGAAGTGTCACAGTGTCGTAGCATATGGATTGAACGCGACAGAATGTTCTTCAAGGTTGTTTACTCAGAAAAATGCAATTGTTATTGAGAGTGCTAAATGTGGGCTGGAGTGAGAAACGAATGTGAGTCTGTAGGTGGCCTTCTCTTTTCCTTATCTCTCATTCTTTTCCTCCACCGCCTCCCTTTCTCACACTCAGAGCGGGAGCAGTTGTCAGTGGAAACTCAAGGGTAGTAGATGACATTTGTAAAGTATTTGCAGGTAAGTGCTAAAGTAACAACTCGGCGTTAATGCTACAAGCGAGCACAAGCACATAGGCCAGGCCTTGACTACTACTTGTATGCGAACCTCATCTCTGGGGACTTCCAAATACTGAGAATGCGACAAAACCCCACACTCATTAGCCTCTAATTAGCATTTGAGGAAAAACTGACATCTACCAGTAATTGATGTTAATTTGAAGAAGGCTCTGGGTGTACAACTCTGAATACACAAGCTGGTGCATAAGCAAATGACTCAAAACGAGCAAGACAGAGAAAGAGACAAAGATCTGGTTTGTGGCCTCCTTTGTGGCACGACCCCGCCGTCTCTAATCAGAGTGACAGACAGACGCGCAGGAGAGAAAGAGATGGGAGAGATGGAAATGAGAAAAAAAGAAAGAGGAGTCATACTCAAGGCAAATGGGCCTTGGGAACATACAAAGTGGCACATGGCACGGGACGAACTGTAGTGCTTCTTTAGTGCAGCACTAATGGGCAATTCACATATTCTTAATGAAAACCATAACTGTGCGCTAACAGAAATAACCCTTTTTTGGGAATCCAAGAATATCAAAGTGATGGAAGGACATAGCAGTGTAAGTACGTCATAAAGATTACTCCAAAATGGATTCGTAGGGAGTAGAAAGAGGTAATTTATGTGCTGTTTTTTCCATGGTATTCTCAGACAGCTAAAGTTTTGATTGTTCACGAATCTGAACACTGACATGCACGTTATCATGTGAAGACGAGAATGGGATCAGAGCACTGTCGCTGTGTCCCTTGTACACTGAATCACTATTTTCAATGTAGTTTACCACTTTAAAAGGAATCAATACTTTTATTCAGCAAAAACACATAATAAATGCTGTTCTTTTGAACTTTCAAAGAATCCTGAAAAAAATCACAGTTCCCACGAAAAAATATTAAGCAGAAATATTTTCAACAATGAGTAAAAATAAAATGTCTTCAGTGCCAAATCAGCATTTTAGATTGTTTTCGAAAGGATCGTGTGACACTGAAGACTGATTCTAAAAATGCAGCTTTGCATCAAAGGATTAAATTACATTTTAAAACATATTAAAATAGAAAACTGTTACTTTAAATTGTAATAATATCTCACAATTTTACAGTTTTTCCTGTATTAATGATTTTTAAAATGTGGCCTTGGTCAACAAAAAAGTCTCCTAACTAAAACATTTGTAAAATCTTACCGACTCCAAAGTTTTGAACAATATAGGTTAGTTCACTGCATGGGAAACAAGTGAACAAGTATTATAAATAATTCTGACTCAATACATTTTAATGTTTCCTTAATCAAAGTATGACATTAAAAAAGTTAAAAAGCAGCACCAGTTCATAAACAATATAGTATCAGCTTGTATATATTGGCTGTACACTCTAGAAATCAGAGTGCATTATTGGTATAAAATGCTAAACAATATGTTCACCCTCCAGGGAGTTAAGGATATACCATCAAGGGAGTTACGGATATATACATTTGGACGAAGCAATTAAAGCAAGTGTGAACACAGTGTAATGGGAGTTTAATGCACACTTTAATTGTTTTTAATTCCAGCAAGCAAGATTAGGCTTGAAAAAACACATTCCTTGAATTATATAACCAACAAATTCAAACAATTACCACATTTTTTCCTATGCATGACTACATCTTATGGCACATCACTAATTTCAGCCATGCTGCATTCAATTACTTGTCTTACATAGAAACAAGATAGATGTCATAACATAATCAAACTGATCCTTCAACCTTTTGTCCTTTATTTCAACTTCTCAACCACTGACATCAACACAAAACACCACAATCACTGCAATTAGTGTCCTATCTCCCACACATCTGAGGCCACTGATCACTCAACTGAGGATTCAGAGTGAATGAGGAGGATTAATCACTGACAGCTAAAAGTACTGATTAATGAGCGGTCATTAAACTTCATGAAGTACTGATCAAAGCAACTTGCATATGTTGTGGCCAGGTTTACAGTTCAACAAATACAAGCTTGTCAAGCAAGACAGAACGGGGGGGTGGAAGGGTGTTTCTGTAATTTCTGTTGAAGGAAATCTAATGATAATGCAATTGGGGTTCGGGTGGAAAAAGCGTCCTCTCTTAGTCACCTTCCAAACATGACTATAGGCTAGTTCTAGTAGTAGATGGCCCCCATTGACCCCATGAAGGGGGCTCAATATACACATCCACAAATGCATGCATGCAGAATCCAAACACACACACACTCAAACGCACAAAGGGAGCATTGTGCACGAATGATGGAAGGTTCTTATGTGTGTGCATGTGTAATTGCTGTTATGAAGGTGTTTAAAGGTGTCAAGGTCAGCAACATGGCATTCCTTTATATTTTTCTCACCAGGTTTTCAAAAACTCAGTTAAACTACGGCATCCGAGGTCTCCTCTTCCAGGTTTCCCAGCTGAAAGAGAGAGAGAAAAAGAGGCTGAGAGAGATATAGAAGTGCTGTGGGAACGACAGGGAGGAATTCTCAAGGGAATCGGGGATTAGGAAAGAGTTTCAGGGAGAGAGAGAAAGGAAGGGGTGGGGCTAAAATGCTAAAAGTGCAAGGGGTAAAAGCAGCAGCCCAAAATTGGAGGGGAAAGGGAATGGGGGAAAGAAAAAGAGAGAGAGTTTATGTATACATCTGTGTGTGTGTGTGTAAAGGAGCGAGTGAATAGACTCTTTGTGATCAAAAGACTTGTTTATTTTCTTGGCGCTTGAACTCTTCAGGAAACACATTTGACCTGTCTCTCAGCTGTCTTCCACACTAACCTCGTAACACACACCTTTGAATCGACACAGAACTACAGAGATGGATTTTACAGTGCTGCGATCCCAAATACACATCTCCTGTTCAAACGCACATGCACATCTCAAAGGGATTCTTGATGAGGAGCGTGCAAATGGACGTCCATGTTTTTTCTTTCAAGTACATAAACTCTCCCTCTCATTCTGTTCAGTGTCCCATCTCTCTCTGGTTCTTCTTGCCCCAGCTGGTATTCACACATTTCTAATAGGATTACCACACTTTCACTTTGTGGAAAAGCAGATAGATGTATATGAGTGATGATGGGGTGTAAGAAACGAAGTAGGGAAAGCAATTTATTGGGTTAAATGTGAATGAGGGAGATCCGGATTGGAGCCTGCATATGAAAAAGAAAAGAAAAACAGGTTGCTAAGGTGTTCAGAGTGGTTTGTCTTAAGTAGTTGTTATGCAGTTACTATGGTGTTTTTAGTTTCTAGGACATTATTGGCCCTGAAGGTGAGTTTCTAGGCTTTTCTGGGTAGTTGCAAAAGTGTTACTATGTGGGTACTATGGTGGGGTTTTTTTTTGTTTCAAGGTAATTGCATGCCCCTAAAGTGGTTGCCAGGGTGTTGCTACATGGTTACTATGGTGTTTTTGGTTTCTAGGACATTGCTGGTTCTGATGGTGGTCTGATTTTTTAATAAAAATTACAAAGAGATTCAGATAAAAAAAGTTGAATTTTTTAAATTAAATTTTGGACATAAAAATATAAGCAATTAAAATCTCTCTCTCTCTCTCTCTCTCTCTCTCTCTCTCTCTCTCTCTCTCTCTCTATATATATATATATATATATATATATATATATATATATATATATAATTTCAAATGACTTTTTCAGTGGCTACAACTTCTATTTTTATTGTGCTAATTAAAAAAAAAAATTATGCATTAACCCCTGGAATAGAAACACTGTCTTTTTCCCAAATAGTTTTTGCAAATATTCCCATTTTTCCAAAGAAATCACATTCATAACTTGCATGGAAAAAGAAAGAAAGCTAATGATATCCTAGTCCCTAGATATGCCTCACATCCCTCCTTCAATGGAAATCTGTGCTGTGAGCGCTGACATTTAATACTCGGGGTTACCACCAAGTATGAGCAATATAAATGAATCGGACTGAAAAAAAGTGATGAAAAATTAAATACAGACCTCGATTTAACTTATTTGTTTCAAAAGCCAGGTGGATATTGTACTCACGTGGGGCTGGTGATGCTAACCAGCTCCTTCCTTTAAGCAAATGCTATGAGAATGCAGTGTTAATACATCACACACTCACACACACACACATCAGGCAGTGCATACAGGGCACCCTCAAGCTATTTAAAGTAAATATTTCAAAAGTGGTAAAACCAGGTGCCCTACGACCACTTGATTATGTGTAAATAAAGTCAACTGTAATCCCTGAGAGAGCGAGACTGTGTTTGTAAGTATGTGTGTGTGTGTGTTTGTGTGCGTGTGAGGCCTCATAAGCCAACGAGGAAAAGAGACTGAAGGAAAGGAATGCAGGAGTTATAATTGACCCATTTCAGGCTCTTTGCCAAGCACTGTGCCAAGCCTATGAGAGCAGGAGAGAGAGAGTTCTGGAATGAGGGTGAGGAATTAAAAGTGAGAACAGAAGTAAATTGTGGAGCAGAGACAAGGGGCACCAGCCACAAGAAACATGAGCGAGGTTAAATGTTAGAGGACACCGAATGGCTACGAGAGCATATGCGTGTTTAGAAGCGCTTGCGAGGACCGCTGGTATGGTGTCAGTCTATATCGGGCCCGGCATGTGTGTGTTGACAGCATCTCCTGTATCTCAGCTAGGAACTCTCTCTTCCTACTCCTATTCGCACTATTCGTGACTTCCTACTCTTCTTTTACCTCCCTCCCGTGCACAAACGTGCACTCTTTCCATCTTTCTCTTGGCCTAAAATAGTCACAGAGTGAAAAATTTCTAACCGACATCTACACTTTGTTTTGGTTGGAGACATCCTCAAAGTCTCCCGAAAATTTCCTTCATATTAAAGCAACAAAGCTCCCAGTTATATTTAGGAAAAAAAAGACATTGGGATGAGGAACAAATGGAGAGAGAATTAAAATGATGGGGTAATACTGGGATATACGTGGTATAAGTAAACGTGAGACGGAGCACACGATCCAGAAAGAGTGAAACGCGACCCGGAGTGGGTCTGTCAAACACTGCAGACTGTGTGGCCACTGCGGCCTCATTACCTCACTGGCAATGAAGTCTCAGCCTTGCCTTTTAACACAGAGGAAATGTGTGTGTGTGTGTGTGTGTGTGTTGCAGAGGAACACAGAGTCGGTTTGTGAGGGGGAGAGAAATAAAGAAAGAGGGTGAGAATATGTGTTTGCGTACCCAGTGCCAGGATGACTGTGGTGTGCCGACACCTTGCCAATGCTCCAACCTCAATCACGTTCGTCGGGTGTCGAGAAACACCTCGCAGTGTCTGTTGCTATGGCCATTAGTCTCCAACCGCACGTACACATAAGCCATGATAATAATACATAATCATTAAATGCAGTTATAATGACAAGCCACCATGATGCCTACACTGCAGTTTGGCATACTGAACAAAGGATTCAAGTAACTATATTTAACACGTATAAACTCAGGCCTTTTTTTTTTGTTGAATGCTACGTAATTGCAGTGTGACCTTCTGAAGGCTGTGAAATTTAGTCAAATGCATCTACCACTAGGACTAGCACTAAAAAAAGAAAGTTTGCTGAAAATGTACTCACCCCACAGGCCATCCAGATTTAGATGAGTTTGTTTCTCCATCAAAACAGATTTGGAGAAATGTAGCATTCCATCACTTGCTCACTAATGGATCTTCTGCAGTGAATGGGTGCCGTCAGAATGAGAGTCCAAACAGCTGATTAAAACATCACAATAATCAACACCACTCCAGTCCAATCCATTAATTACCATCTTGTGAAGTGAAAAGATGTGTTTGTAATAAACAAATCCATCAAGATATTCTTATCTTCAAACCGTTGCTTCGTGTTAAAAGGTCCTCTATCCATAATATTGCTTTGATATTGAGTCATCTCGTTTGAACCAGAAGAGAAATATGCACATATCAAGCCACGTTTACAAACTAAAACAGTCTATAATAAATGTGTCAGTGGATTTTGATGTGAGAGGACAACAGGTGATGGACTTTTCACTGGAGGAAGCGTCATTATGAAATTGTATTTTGGTCAAAAGTGATGGATTGGTTTCTTACAAACACACAGCTTTTCACTTTACAGGACATTAACTGATGGACCAGAGTGGTGTGGATAACTTGTGGATTATTTTGATGCTTTTGTCAGTTATTTGGATTCTTATTCTGACAGCATCCATTCACTGCAGACAGAGGATGAAAACAAAAACAAAGTCATCTACGACTTGGATGACCTGAGGGTGAGCACATTATCAGCGAAATTTAATTTTTGTGTGTAAAATAAGAAAGACAAATTTGTCATCATTTACTCACCCTCCTTTTTGTAATCAGATAAACACTAAAGAAGTGTTTTTTTGTCCATACAATAAAAGTCTATGGGGTCCAGTATTGTTTTGGACTCCACTGATCTACATTATATGAACAAAGAAAGTTGAAACATTATTTAAAATCTTTTCTTGAGTGTTCTGCAGAAGAAATAAAATAATTCATGATTGGAACAAGTTGAGTATTTCCTAAGATATTCTTGTAGAAGGATGCTCTGTGCATTCATTGTGGATGTAGCCTTGGATTCTGGCAAGCTGAACCGCATGAGAGCCAGGACATTTTAAACTCAAGCTGACAGGCATTGTGTTGATGTCTTCCTTGCCTCTGCAAGTATAAGCCTACATGTTTGGCTGGCTGATGTATACTGTAACACAAGGCATTGACAGTGAACGACCTTGTTTGTTGGAACTGTTGGTTTTGTGTTTAAATGTGGAGGACATGGATGAGTAAATTAGCGAGGTTGAAATATCTAACCATGTCTTGCCTTTGTGTGGTATTATATGAATCAGTGTGTGCAACATTATATGCTCATTGAGGGATTCTGAATGCCTGCCATAGTACACTTCAATAATATGATATGAATTTTCATCATTGATGTAAAAGGTTTCATCAATGACTAGCTCACCTACACTAATTAAGGTTCATTACATTACTCCAGTATACAGTTGTGGCCAAAAGTTTTGAGAATTACATAAATATTAGTTTTCAAAAAGTTTGCTGCTAAACTGCTTTTAGATCTTTGTTTCAGTTGTTTCTGTGATGTACTGAAATATAATTACAAGCACTTCATATGTTTCGAAGGCTTTTATCGACAATTACATGACATTTATGCAAAGAGTCAGTATTTGCAGTGTTGGCCCTTCTTTTTCAGGACCTCTGCAATTCGACTGGGCATGCTCTCAATCAACTTCTGGGCCGAATCCTGACTGATAGCAACCCATTCTTTCATAATCACTTCTTGGAGTGTGTCAGAATTAGTGGGTTTTTGTTTGTCCACCCCCCTCTTGAGGATTGACCACAAGTTCTCAATGGGATTAAGATCTGGGGAGTTTCCAGGCCATGGACCCAAAATTTCAACATTCTGGTCCCCGAGCCACTTAGTTATCACTTTTGCCTTATGGCACGGTGCTCCATCGTGCTGGAAAATGCATTGTTCTTCACCAAACTGTTGTTGGATTGTTGGAAGAAGTTGCTGTTGGAGGGTGTTTTGGTACCATTCTTTATTCATGGCTGTGTTTTTGGGCAGAATTGTGAGTGAGCCCACTCCCTTGGATGAGAAGCAACCCCACACATGAATGGTGTCAGGATGCTTTACTGTTGGCATGACACAGGACTGATGGTAGCGCTCACCTTTTCTTCTCCGGACAAGCCTTTTTCCAGATGCCCCAAACAATCGGAAAGGGGCTTCATCGGAGAATATGACTTTGCCCCAGTCCTCAGCAGTCCATTCACTATACTTTCTGCAGAAGATCAATCTGTCCCTGATGTTTTTGGACAGAAGTGGCTTCTTTGCTGCCCTTCTTGACACCAGGCCATCTTCCAAAAGTCTTGGCCTCACTGTGCGTGCAGATGCGCTCACACCTGCCTGCTGCCATTCCTGAGCAAGCTCTGCACTGGTGGCACTCCGATCCCGCAGCTGAATCCTCTTTAGGAGACGATCCTGGCGTTTGCTGGACTTTCTTGGACGCCCTGAAGCCTTCTTTACAAGAATTGAACCTCTTTCCTCGAAGTTCTTGATGATCCTATAAATTGTTGATTTAGGTGCAATCTTAGTAGCCACAATATCCTTGCCTGTGAAGCCATTTTTATGCCACACAATGATGGCTGCAAGTGTTTCTTTGCAGGTCACCATGGTTAACAATGGAAGAACAATGATTTCAAGCATCACCCTCCTTTTAACATGTCAAGTCTGCCATTCTAACCCAATCAGCCTGACATAATGATCTCCAGCCTTGTGCTCGTCAACAATCTCACCTGAGTTAACAAGACGATTACTGAAATGATCTCAGCAGGTCCTTTAATGACAGCAATGAAATGCAGTGGAAAGGTTTTTGGGGGATTAAGTTAATGTTCATGGCAAAGAAGGACTATGCAATTCATCTGATCACTCTTCATAACATTCTAGAGTATATGCAAATTGCCACGACTGTACATGCATTGTCAATTAGTTAGTAGGGATGTGCAAAACATCAACAACAAAACTACCCACCACTAGCTGGGTTCTTATGCCTGCATAAGAAGTCAACTAATCGGTTTTACAGAAGCCCTGTAAAATTAGGCTGGTTTCAGGTTCACCTACGTGTTTCTTTAGAGACCTTTAACTAGTCTTCTCCATTAACTGACTACTCGGAAAACCTTGGTGACCTAATCCCTTTATCATAAACCCCCAGAATCCATGTTAAAATGTGAGTAACAAAAGCGTTCTATGACAAAACGCTAAATAGGGAAAGTAAACTTTTAACAAAATCGACCATTTGGGGATTTTTGTTTCTGTGTAAACTCACTAACACACAATATTTCTTTATTTAAGTTACGTCACAAGGCATTTTTTGTCCTCGTGTATGTAAACAGTATGCTTTTTTTTTCTTTTTTTTTACATTTAACCAGTAAAATATAATAAATCCTCTCTAATAAATTAAAGGGATAAAAAAATCTAAATAATAAATTTAACTAAATATGCGAAAATAAGTTTGTCTGACGTGAGAACGTATTTGTAGTAGGCTAGGCTACGTAACGTTACACAGCTTCAAACCACTGTTCTGACTCTCTGAGGCTGGCATTCAAATATGTATTAAAAATAACATAGCCATGTCACGAAATGGGAAGTTAACAGTCAAGAGGTTATTTACATGAATTCTCACCACAAACACTAGGTCGGTTTTGCAAGTGGAAATCGTCCCGTAATCTAGTCAAATCTGTTTGGGTTGATGCTGAAAGTCGCTGACGGAGTTTGGGGTCTATCTAGTGGATAATATCGGTATTGCAGATCTAATCCAGTCAGTACGAAAAATAGGCGGGAAAAGCGTTTGAATCGAGATTTGTTTTCCTCACGTTCTAAAAAAAAATTACAGTTTAAACAAATTGTTTGCCCGCTGTTTTCTACCAGGAACAAATGGTGCTGTTGTTGGCTGTTATTCGGCCTACTTAAACCAGATTTCACAACAGTGAATCTATAAACAAATGATTTAGTTGGTAGTTTCTAATGATTTGTTTAAAATTCAAATATTCTGTATAAATAAATGAATGTTGTACTTATGTAGAAACCTACCAATATATCAAATGGACTAACCATCGATTCCATTACTGTATCATGGTACTGCCACAGTGGGCTTTACTTATTTAAGACTAGCCAGCTCATGCTTCATTAAAGTTAGACGTGTAGAAGTTAAATAGACTGTTAGGGATTTTAAAATGTCCAAATATTTGTGTCATGAGTTTTAGAAGTGACAGCACAATGACGTTACACAGCAAAAGAGGTCAAGAACTTCTGTAGATGTTGAAAAGTGCTCGACCGTCTTCTTAAAACACCTCATAACCAGCTTTTAAAAGAGTGGCTCTGAGAGACTCCGGTCTGAGAAACTATCAGCTTGTTAGTGTTAAAAATTGAAACTGTTTGGAAATGTTTTCTCCTAAGGACCTGGATTTCCATTGCGTGACAGTTGGCAGGTGTGGCATGAAAGTTTTTTATTTTTTATTTTTTTAGAACTACCCATTCCTTAGCTAACATAAAAATAACATTTGTCAGGTGTATGTCATTTAGAAGACAGTTATTGAAGAATATGTACTCTTGTAGTAACGTGAGGGTTGCTCTGTGCAATAATGATTAGATGGTTCCTTCAGAACAACTCATACCAGGATACCAGGCCTTCAAACTATCTCCAGCTATAATTAAAAATGTAATTTAAAATAAATCTCTTTTTTTTAAACATTACATTTTTTAAATAAGCTCGGATAAGTTTGCAAGAATAATCAATGTATAAAAAGGAAGGTAGCCAAAACTGTACAAGGTATAAGGTAACTGAACGTTTGCCAGAATTGAGTAATGGTAACATTCCTTTTGCAAATTAATTAATACAAATTGCAAAGCAGATTGAAAGTTGCTTCTAGCCTCTCTCACCCTAGAACCAGAGAATGACTTTAAAAATATTTAAACAGCTTTACAGCTCAAGTAATACTGTCAATTTCTAAAAGAAGACTTGTGAAATGTGTAGCAAGTGATTTTATATAAATTTAAACTTCACATTTCATTTAAAGCCTCCAAAAATCAACTCTCTATTATAATTTTGTATTTATTTATAATTTTTTTGTCAAAAGGAGGGACAATTTCTGTGGTAATCAACATTATGCCACTAATGCTGTTGATTGAACTTTACTTATGTTAAATATTTCTTTAATTGAGCTCTTCACACTTGAAAAGAACTCAGGGTCATCTTAACTATGGGTCAAATTATTTATCTTGTTCAATGTTGGAACTACATACTTGGTTCATATAATACAGTAATACAATCAGAGTAGTCAGGGTTTTGCAAAGAACTGCATCTTATTGACATATTTACAAAACTATAAAACATTGATTGGACAAGTGCAAGACAGAACACACATGCAACTTGTTTTTGTTGGAAAACTGTCAATTAAATTGATTAATTTAACTGAACTCTTCCATCACTGAATACTGTACTTTAAACGTTTCCCTCATACACTGAAACTAAGCCCAGTGCGTGAGTTTCTGTGACTGTATTCATGAAAGTGCATGAATATTTAATAATGCAGGCATTGTTTACCTTATGATTGGATGGTAAACAACTGATGTTCTAGGAGCACGTTATTTGACACTGCATGCCTTTGGCACTGCAAAAGAGCTCCGTAATAACCCAGAGTTAACAGCGGAGTGAGATGTTACTTAACCCAGGGTTTAAAAGAAATTAATCTAGAGCTAAGTGTAGACTTAAAATCCTTATTTTCCCACACACACAGAATTTTTAAAAAGGTAAAGGAGAAAACAGAACCAGACATGGACACATTTTTGGTCTAAAGTTGCACTTTAATCCTAACACTTATTGGCTGTTTGGCCCCCTCCCTTCTTTGCCCACCCCGTTCCCACCCCATTCAACAGGCACACAGAGAGCGATGAGTAACAGACAGTTCAACAGTTCTGAAACAAAATCCAGATTGGATTACAAATTCCATGAAGAGCTTCTGAGGTAAGAGCGAGACACACTGACAGAGAGGGAAAGGGATCTTCCCAAAAATGCAGATAAAGAGTCGAAAGTGACCATCTTCATCAACATCAAATGTCCAGAAGAGAAGCGAGTATGTGTTCTGAGAACAAAAGGAAAAGCATCTGCATGTTTCCTGACAACATGTTACGGCAGAACTCTTTGGTTTCAACTCTTGAGGTTTTAGCATGAAAATCTTCCTTTGTTGACCTAATCAGTAACCTTTGGATTGAAGCTGTAGTAGCTCAAGGGAAACAAACTGGAAAAACAGTGACATGTTGCATTGAATATTCATTTAAGTAAACTGTTCTAAGTTCCAATTTGAATGTTGCTTAGAAAATTCCGATAACTTAAATGTGAGATTTACCTGTATTTGGCAAAGCAAAACAACAGAACATACTGCACAAAATGACAACGATGCAGTCGTGGACATTCCTGCTGTAAATGGTTGAAGAACAGTAAATAGTTTTGCGTGTGCATGTCTACAAGAACGTCCATGCATTTGAGCACGTCCAGCATGTGAGAGGTCCTGCAGTAGAGGTTTAACTTTGGTATCATTCAGGGCCCTCTACGGCAGAGCCATCCACACACACTAACACAGAGTTATATACAAAAAGCAATCACATGAGCAACATACACATAGAAAACCAATGTGAAAACAAAATCTGCCATCAACTGTTCTTCAAAACCAATTGTGGGCCGGATAGTTGAACCGGACGTAGGATAGATAATCTGGGGAATCCTGTGAACCCTTATACTCACGCGAAAAAGACCCTCTCCTGAGCAACATCTCCTCTGCTCCCCTTTGTCAAAATCTTAAAGCTTTTTTCCCATCTATTTGGCATTTCTAATCGAACATGAGGTATATGCAGAAGTGTATCTCTCTCACTCTTTTCCCTCAGCCAATGCATCCTTAAAAAACAAAGCAAAATTTAAATGAAAAGAAACAGTTGGAACGAGAGTTATATTTAAAATTAGCTCATACATATACATTACATTGACTTAATGTGAGAGATATAGTTTAGAAACTTGTCATCTCTCGAAAAGGTTGGACAAATTTTTTGAAAAGGTGCCCATGAAAATAACAGTTTTAGTAGCTAGTTTTGGTTTCAAAAACTTAAGTTTGTCATCAGATAAACTATGACACTTAAATTTTTTCCTGAAGCTACCCCATATTTTGCCCAGTTTGGTTTTACGAAAATTAAAAAAGACCGAATTGATAAATGAAAATGCTATAAATACATAAATAAGCCAATAAATAAGATGAAGAGTTGGAAACATAAATCATCGATACACCCTCCCCTCACACAATAAATACAAATTTTTGAGGGAAAAGAAATCAAAGAGAGACAATTTAAAGCTTTTGGTCTAAAATCAAGTCATCATCTTCATTTCATAAGGACTATATTTATCACAGCCTTTTTTTATTTTTATTTTTTTACATTAGCAATAATAAGCAGTTGAACATAGATTTTTTTTCCTACAAAATCTATCAAAGCACTAACAGGTACATTCCCTCTAGAAGTGTATCGTCAACTGGACTTCCAGTTGCATTTAAACCCCCATTCCACCCGGTCCCACCCACCTCTACATTTCTCCTTTGTCTGCGTTTTTGTTTGCGTCTACAAAACTGGTCGAAAACAGTCTTGCTGACACCGAGCGAAAGTTACGTTGGCTTAACGGTCGTGTTTCGGTTTGGTATCCATGCTGGAGATGAGCTTCCACATTCACACACATCTCTCAGTCTCTCCTCGAAGAGACCTAGCACCAATACTTTCTCCAAGCGTTGTGCATTGGTTAGGTTGCTATTTGGTGTCAAAAAAGCTTTTGGTATGTCTTCAGTTTTGGCTTATTGTTTCACAACATTCGCAATCGAAGCAAAACTTGGAAGCTACATGTTCACAGTATTGTTTCAAACCGCCTGATGAGGGGAAACCCCCCTCGGCACGATCAATTCAAAATGATGAAACACACGAAATATGAAAATAGGCAATACGTCAACCCATTATCCCAAAAATATAAAGCAATGAAACGAGTCACACAGCATAAACGGACAGACCGAGAGGAAAAAGCAATAAAACAAAATATATATGTATATATATATATTCTGATGTTCAGTTCAATGAGGTTAATAAATATTCTCCCGTCCAGGAAGGAGAGTGAAAGCATTGACTTAATGGAAAGAAGGAGGGAGGAGGTGAAGGAATGATCTTCTGGTCGAAGCCACGTTGAGTCTTTTCACGAGTCTTGCTACTCTAAACACCTCCTCCTCGTGCACCTCCTGTGGTCCACTCCTATTATTTGGTTTCATTCCATTGAGTAAAGTTCAGTTTTAGTCCATTGGTTTTGGTTTGGTTTCATTTTTGGTTTAATCCATGTGTTGAAAAAAAAAGCAACAACGGCGACATCGCATGTCTCCCCTCTGCATCACGGTTGTTGGATTCCCCCAGCGAGTTTCCTCGGATCCTCTTCAGTCACTGCTTCTCTTGCTTTTGTTCATTTGGCTGACGTTTTTTGTCTGAGGCATAGGGGAGGGGGTCCAGAGAGGATGGAGGGCAGGGGTTTGGGGGACTCGGGGGATTCGGGGGATTCGTTTTTTAAATTTGTCCTTGTGTATGTTTTTTTTTTTTTTGACATGTCTGAGGACTTTACAGCTGATGCAAAAGGCCAGACAAACGCTTTGGTATCCAAGAAAAGTGAGTCAAAGTTTGAAGCATGGATGCGTTTCCAGCGGATGATCAGTAATGGAAAGTAATCTGGAATGTGTGTCAGAGTAAGTGTCAGTGTATGTGTGTGTGTGTACGTGGGAAAAAAACCCTCTAAATTAGTTTGCTGTAATGTTTTGACAGGAAAAAAATGCTGAAAATATTATGGATCAAAAGTGAAAATGGAATGAATAAGAATGAGAAAATCTAAATCCTTGGTAGCAGAGGTAGATTGAGAAATACATTTACAAATAGTAAAAAAAAAAAAAAAAAGAAAGTTTAAATTATAGGGGTGCATGGAA
This sequence comes from Carassius carassius, assembly GCF_963082965.1. NCBI lineage: Eukaryota > Metazoa > Chordata > Actinopteri > Cypriniformes > Cyprinidae > Carassius > Carassius carassius. The sequence goes on along the minus strand of NC_081779.1, from coordinate 4,411,468 downwards.
AATGGCATTTGGTGTCGTGCAGAGTTAATCTGATCCTGGACAAGTCAGGTTTCAAAGTCTTAGGTAAAGCTTTTCTCTCCGATTTTTTGGTTTTGGTTTTTGGTATTTTGGTTTTGTGAGTCTTTCAGTTCTTCCTCCATGTGTTTATTTTTTGGTTTCTCTTTCTATCATCCAGTGACACTTGTCAAATGTCCTTCCTTTGTTCCATTCGCTGCCACTTGTTTTCCTTTTTTGTTGTTGTTTCTTCCCAAAAATCTTTGGCTCTCGACCCTGCCCTCAAATTCATCTGTTTGTGTAGGTTTATCTTTTTCCATTTGGAAAGGAATAAATGTACATTCTCAAAGTAGCTTCGTTGAAGCCACCTCTCCACGCTGTATTGGTCAATTTTTTGGTTTAAACAGTCCCCTTTTATCCTGTTCTCTCCTTATCCCTGTTCTCTTCTGCTCATTTCTCTGTATTTTTGGCATTAAAAGACATAATGAGAGAGAGAGAGAGAGAGAGAGAGAGAGAGAGAGAGAGAGAGCACAAGAGAGAAATGGAGGGAGGGAGAGATGGCTTTGGTTGAAAAGGCGAATCTTGTCTGTCTTCTTTCTTCTGCCCCTCTGACTCCCCTCAGGTGCAGCAGGTTGGTGTGGGCATCACTCAGCCATGGCTCTGCCCAGAGGAGGTGGTGAGGCTTCGCCTAATGAGCAGAAGGAGGCGGGGCTTGAGCAGGGGGAGACGGAGCAGGAGTCTGGGCTTGTGCCACTGGCACCAGGTAGTGGAGAAGCCCTGGGGGTGCCGACCAGACCCATGCCTGCGCTCCTTGCCAGGGGCAGTAAAGTGGGGCGGTTTAGGAAGAGGGACTGGCGAAGTCCTGGACCTCCAGCTCCACCCAGGAACATTTGACCGCTGCCATCAAGAGCGGAAATGGACATCTGCCCACCACTGGCAGCCAGGGCTGTGAAACAGATGATAAAAGAGAGGGGAAAGAGAGCAAATTAGGGCATACAGTGCATATATACTCGTACGATTGCTGTCAGATGGCTCTTTTCCACCAAAAAGGTGCTGGTGCTTTTGGAAAAAGTTTTGCTCATCAAACATGCTTTTATTTGATCAAAAATACAGTAAAAACAGTTATATTGTAAAATATTATTACAATTTACAATCATATTTTTATTTTTAGTTTATGTTAAAATGTAATTTATTACTGAGATGAAAAAGCCGAATTTTCAGCATCATTAATCATGAAAATATACTGATTTGGTGCTCAGTATTGCTGAGTATATTTGTGGAAATCTTTACAATAATTTTTTTATTTATCAAATTTGTTCTTGCTGAATGAAAGTATTAATTTCTTGCAAAAATGTTTCTTACCAAGCCCATTCTTTTGAAAGGTACACTATCAGAAAAAAAGGTACAAACGGTGTCACTGGGGCGGTACCTTTTCAACTGGTACACTTTTGTACCTTTTAGGTTCTAATATGTAGCTTTAAGGTATCAGTATGGACTCTTTAGGTACAAAGGTGTGCCTTTTGAAAAGGTACCGCCCCAGTGACAACTTTTGTACCTTTTTTTCTGAGAGAAAATATATGATTAAATATAAAAAAATATGATTAAATATAAAATTAATATAATTTGGTCCAGAGTTGTCTTTTTTTCAGGGTAAACAAATACAACGGTTCTAGAATGCACATTGGCTCCAGCATTGTGTTGGTGGCAAAGGGTTTTAAGTGGTTAGGATGAAAATGAGTTCAAGAACAAACATAAGGGCACAGAAATGGCAGGTGCTTTTGAAAGAGACAGACAAAGTGCACAGACACACCACATATATACGCACACGTACACCACAAACACACGTATGTAAGTAGTGAGGATGAAGATGTGATGAATATGCGGTGAGAGTATAGTAGACGGCTCTTTGTGATGACTGATGGAAATGTTATTCTAACTAATCTAATTATGTTCTCCTCCTCTATATCATTCTATTAAAACACTTTCATGCAACCATCTGTCAATCGTTTTCTGCCCTTTTTCTCGTCCTCTCATTATGACAAACCTTGCATTGTGGCCAGGGGGTTGCTGCTGATGAGGGCCTGGTTCATTCCTGTGCTTACACCCATCATTGTGTTCCTGTAACGTGTGTGGTGTCATTTACACGTGCCCACAAACACACGCCATTCGTACATGCAGAGAGAAGCAAGCATTCTGAGTGAAATTTCCAGAGCAACTGTGTCCATCGTGGAGTTTGTGTTCATTACACATGCTGGAAAGACTTGCATATAGACAGACAAAGAAAGAAAACTAAAGAGCACGAAGTTCAGCAGGCAGTTTAGATTACAGTTGATAGGTTTGGAACACAACTGAGAATAGAGATTTCATTGCGAAAACAAGTATGATAAGAAAGACTACAGCATAGCTGTTATTATTTCAGTTCAGAAGGCTTAATCATACTGAAAGCTGCTGACAGAATTACACTCTGTTGCAATCACAGGCTTCAAACTTATGACCTCAACATTTCACATAATGCAGAACAGTGGATGCCAGATTTATTCAAATATTACTGATTAATTAATTGATTGAAACAACCTAAAGATAGATTTATTTTTGCTTTTTTATTATTATTATTATATTATATTATTATTGTTAAAAGTATTTGTAACAATTAGACTTACATTAATTATTTTAGCAAATTTTGCACATATTTAAAATAATTATTATTATTATTATTATTATTGTTGTTGTTGTTATGTTGTTGTCATTTACATTATGTACAGCATTTGATACAGAATATGTACAAATATTTTTTTCAAATGTCAATGTATAATAAACTTCAAAGAAGCAGAGTAAAACAACCTAAACAAATAATTGATAATAATAATAATGATAATTATTACTATTATATTTATTATTTATTTATATTTGACCTTGGTCTAAAATCATTTACATTATGTACAGCATTGGATCCTGAATTTGTGCAAATATGTAAAGTATAATACACATGAATAAATTAAAATTCACATATGTGACCCTGGAGCACAAAAGTCTCTAGGGTATATTTGTAGCAACTGCCAAAAAAACATTGTATGGGTCAAAATTATATATTTTTTTATGCCAAAAATCCTTAGGACATTAAATAATGATCATGTTCCAAGATATTTTGTATATTTCCTACTGTAAATATATCAAAACTTAATTTTTGATTAGTAATATACATGCTAAGAACTTCATTTGGACAACTTTAAAGGTGAATATTTTGACTTTTATGCACCCTCAGATTCCAGATTTTCAAATAGTTGTATCTCAGCAAAATAGTGTCCGGTCCTAACAAACCATACATCAATGGAAAGATTATGTATTCAGCTGTCAGATGATGCATGAATCTCAATTTCGAAAAATTGACACTTAAGTTTTGTGGTCCAGGATCACATATATCATTCGCATATATATAATATTACTTTCTTAGCTGATTCAAACAGCCGAAAAAACAAATAAATGATTAAATAACAATAACCATCTTCTTCATAATCATCTTTATCATAAATATTATTATTATTTATAATAAAATAACCAACTATAAAAATCTATTATTAACTATTAATAACAAATATTTATTATAATTATTATTGTTGTTTCAATTTCAAATAGTTATTACTATAAAATAATCGTTATTACTATAAAAGCAGTGTCAAAAGAGAATTTTCCTGCCCTAAACAGATGAAATCGCTTCTTACCCTGTGTTCAGACCAGGGCTGCTGAGACTGGATGGAGTCGGGCTGACTGTGCTGAGAGGAGGCGGAGTCACGGAGGAAGAGGCGGAGCTCATTGCTGCATGTCCACTGGGGTTGAGAGGGCAGGCCACAGAAGGTGTGGGACTGACGGCTAGATTCCAGAGGAAGAATTCAGTGTCAGTCTTTACAACCACAAATGTGAAGTTGTGCAACACTCCGATTCATTCAAACTGCTCTTCTTACCGGTTGTGCTGAGACTGGTAACAACCTGAGCCAGTCCCTGACTGGACATCTACAGGAAAAAAGGAATAAGACTCTAATTAACAGACATACGTCTCCTCATGACGTTCTTAATATTTTCCTTCACTTCCACAGATCCAATTATCATTTTATGGTGGAACGCATCATGACCAGACATGTCTCCTCCCCATTCTCACCATGCACCCTCCAAATAACATTTCAACACCAGCCATCTGCCGAAATGGCTTTGGGCCAGATCAATGGCTAAATCTGTGAGTGGGTGTACCATGTGCGGGCTGTAGCAGAGCGGTTTGTGCGTTGAAGCTGGATGATGGTTGGGCAGAGGAGGGGTGGCGCTGGAGGGGTTTATACGCTTCTCTTTCTGCCGTCGGTTGCAGAACCAGACTCGGATGACCTCTTTCTCCATGCTGAGCTGCTCGGCCATCAGCAGGATTTCTTCAGAGGTAGGCTTCTGGTTCTGGGGGTGAGATGAGGTGCATGAGTACATGAGACATGCCAAACTCTTACACCAAGGCCAAGTTTCAGCCCGAAACATTTTCATGTTGATGCATGAAATACTCTATGCATGATCAAAGAAGCAGTTGAGCAACTGATGCACAAAAATGCATGTAAACACAGATTTATTGAGTCCTTAAGAACATTTAGGCACTGACCGTAATGCCTACAAGTAGAGTTACTCAGAAATGGAACGATACAGTGCCTCGAGTGTATTGGCTGTTTGCCTTGACTTGATCTCTTGACACTTTTCCTTGGAAATAAGCATCAGTCTTACCAACACAGGTGTGGTGCTTACCAGATAAGTGGTTTTGAAATGCATGTGCAGCTGTACAACAAAACTGTCCAGCTATAGACAGGCTCCAAAAACTGCTAGGGCAGAGCATATACACAAACTCATAGAAAATAACCAAAACAATCCAAGGTTTTTATTTAGCACAGTAGCTAATTAACAAATTACCAGACGCCACCTGATTCAAATATTCCACCAACGTTAAATAGTAATGACTTTATGAATTTCTTCACTGATAAAATAGATAACATTAGAAATACAATAGCGAATGTAGATTCTACAGCATCTAACACTTCAGTTTTATCCATCGCACCCAAAGATAAACTGCAGTGCTTTACAACCATAGGACAGGAAGAACCAAATAAACTTATCACTGTATCTAAACCAACAACATGTTTATTAGATCCTGTACCCACTAAATTACTGAAAGAGTTGTTACCTGTAGACTAAGAACCGCTTCTCAATATTATTAACTCGTCGTTATCTTTAGGTCACGTCCCAAAACCATTCAAGTTGGCGGTTATTAAGCCTCTTATTAAGAAGCCAAAACTAGATCCTAGTGAACTGGCAAATTATAGGCCTATTTCAAATCTTCCATTTATGTCTAAAATTTTAGAAAAAGTTATGTCTTCTCAATTGAGCACCTTCCTGCACAAAAATGATCTGTATGAAGAATTTCAGTCAGGTTTCAGGTCCCACCATAGCACAGAAACTGCACTTGTTAAAATTACAAATGACCTGCTCCTTACGTCAGATCAAGGCTGCATCTCATTTCTAGTCTTACTTGATCTTAGTGCTGTGTTTGACACCATAGATCATGACATACTCATAGATCGATTACAAAACTATACAGGTATTCAAGGGCAGGCTCTAAGATGGTTTAGATCCTACCTGTCCGACCGCTACCATTTTGTTTACTTAAATGGGGAGTCATCTCATTTATCATCAGTAAAATATGGAGTGCCACAAGGATCCGTCCTAGTTCCCCTCCTATTTTCAATATACATGTTGCCCCTTGGTAATATTATTAGAAAATACGGTATTAGCTTCCACTGTTATGCTGATGATACTCAGCTATATATCTCAACGAGACTAGATGAAACTTCCCAATTATCTAAGCTAGCAGAGTGTGTTAAAAATGTAAAAGATTGGATGACCAATAATTTTCTCCAATTAAATTCGGATAAGACAGAGATATTAATTATTGGACCAAAAAACACTACGCAGAATCTTGTAGATTACAATCTGCAACTAGACGGATGTACTGTTACTTCCTCTACAGTCAAAAATCTGGGTGTTATATTAGACAGCAACTTGTCTTTTGAAAATCTTATTTCCCATGTTACAAAAACTGCATTCTTCCATCTTAGAAACATTGCCAAGCTACGAAACATGTTATCTGTTTCTGATGCAGAAAAGCTAAATCATGCATTCATGACCTCTAGACTGGACTATTGTAATGCTCTTCTAGGTGGTTGTCCTGCTTCGTCAATAAACAAGCTACATGTAGTCCAAAATGCAGCGTCTAGAGTCCTTACCAGGTCAAGAAAATATGATCATATTACCCCAATTTTACAGTCTCTGCACTGACTACCTATTAAGTTCCGTATCAGTTACAAATTATCATTACTTACCTATAAGGCCCTAAATGGTTTGGCTCCTGCGTACCTAACTAGCCTTCTACCACGCTACAACCCATCACGCTCCCTAAGGTCACAAAACGCTGGACTTTTGGTAGTTCCTAGGATAGCAAAGTCCACTAAAGGAGGTAGAGCTTTTTCACATTTGTCTCCCAAACTCTGGAACAGCCTTCCTGATAATGTTCAGGGTTCAGACACACTCTCTCTGTTTAAATCTAGATTAAAAACGCATCTCTTTCGCCAAGCATTCAAATAATGTATCTCTTAAATTGTGAGTGTAGTTGCATCTGATCAAAGGCACATTTTTATTCTTTAGCTTGGGTTAAACTAATTAATTTTACTTTGTTGGATCAGCAGCTATGCTAATGATGTCTCTATTTGTTTCTATGTTTTGCCACGCTCCAGTCTGGATCCAGAACACCTGAGAAGAGATGATGCTGACCCTCAGAGGACCTCAGATGATGCTAACCCTGAATCAACAAAAGAAACTAACAAATATTGCTACAAGTGTAACTGCATCATATAATAATTATTAATTATTAATAATATTAATAATGTTCATCATCTGGCTGACTACGTCTTGTATTAATTTTTCTACAAATCCTGTCATACGTGCACAAACTGACAGTCACCACTTATAAGCTATTACTAAATATTGTAGAAACATAATTTTCTGTAAAGTTGCTTTGTAACGATTTGTATTGTAAAAAGCGCCATACAAATAAACTTGAATTGAATTGAATTGAACTGTCTTTTGGGGATTACTGAATCTGTATGGTGTGGTATAAAACACTGAACTGATCTGGAAATGAGTGTCTTTTGGGCCTGGTCTTCATGTTGGTTTTTAGATTCAGTAACACTAAGTGCTACTTGGTGTTCCACCATTTGAACCAATATTTCATTTTATCCAAAGCAATTTATAATAAGATATCATAAAATGCATCATTATTCTAATATTATATTTTATTATACTTAAAAATATAATTTTTAAAAAAAATTAATTTATTTAATCCAAATTGATTTACAAAGAATATTTAATTTTATTCAAAGCGAGATACAAATGTGCACTGCAAGCAATTTATCATAAGATATCTTAAAATATGTCATCACTATAATATTATATGAAATACTATTATATTTTGGAATACTATTTCATTATTTTACTTGTATTTATTTATTGTATCCAAATTGACTAAGCAAGAACCAAAACCAAGAATATTGTAATTTATCATAGCATATCATAAAACTCATTATGATGAAAATATATTAAATATTATATTCTGGAATTATGTTTTATTCTATATGACATATTGTTATATTTTGGGATTATATTTTCGCATTTTAATGTATTATTATTTATTATTTTATCCAAATAGATCTACAAATGAACAACATTGCAAGCAATTTATAATAAGATATCATAAGAGTTATTATTATTATTATATTATGTTCTTTTTTAATTTGTTATTTTTCCTCAGTTGGGAACCACTGTCAAATTACTACACTTTTCCAAAGACATTCTACTTAAACAGTTTAGTAATCTGGCCTATGATAATAATGCATAATAATATGCTCAATTAATACTTTTACAATCACGCCAGATGTGTAAGGGTTTTAATGCGGGGACAATTTTTATACTGTATATTGCAATAAATTAGTTTGCTGGTAGACTCTGATTCTCCATAGAGAGAGAAAAAATGGCATCAGCATTTTCAAAAAAACAATATATTTTTTTGATGAGATCATGAGATGGCAAAAAAGAGGTCATTCCTGAAGCCAAGGTGTGCTAAAAAATCGTACAACATTTGGTACGGTGTGTGTGTTCATGTGTGTGTGTCTAACCGAGATGAAGTTGCGCTCCAGGGCTATGCGGACGTTGGTCTCGATGCTGGTGCGTTTCTTTCGACGGCGTCCAGACAAGCCTTCAAAGCCCAGCAGAGGTGAGGACAGAGAACTGGGGCTCGGCAGCATGTTGTCTATCGCCATGGTTTCTGTAACACAAAAACACACACATTAATGAATCACAGGGAATGCTAATGTGAAACGGCGATCGGGAACTGACAGAAACACACACCTGCATCGCTCAGCCATTTCTCCAGCAAGGGTTTGAGCTTGCACATGTTCTTAAAGCTGAGGTTGAGAGCCTCGAAGCGTGAGATGGTGGTCTGACTGAAGTCATTGCCGTACAGTTTACCCATGGCCATACCCACATCCCCCTGAAAGAAGACATGGAGCAGAGTTACCATTCACATTTTTATTCATTTATCCCTATGAAGACATGAATAGAGAAGTCTGAGGACAGCTCGATTTAAGTTTCACAGACATACTATGTGATTTCAGTAGCAATCAAATCTCATCAAGACAGAAATGTCTGTGTTGTTTTCTCACAAAGCATCTAATTTATTTTGATCTTCACTGAATAGCGTTACTAAATCAACATTTCTCACTATGGCAACTGTTTGCATCTGCATCACGGGTTTTGACCTTTTTGCCAAATCTCTTGGTAAAATAACAGTACGGCTGGTGTCCTATCTGATTTAAAAATAAAATTAAGTCAATCAAGAAAGTCTGATCCAAAATAATACATTAAAATGGCATTAAATTAATTCAAATAAATTAATTAATTATAAAAGCTCGCGAAAAAAATGCTATTTAAATTAATACCTCCAGTAATTATATACATATCCTTCTATATGATAAATAAGTATTTTTTACTTCAAATAGAGATATACACATACACAAAAAAAGATAGTTGCAAATAAATTCTTTTTAACATTTAATTGTATTGTAAGTTAAATTGGTATTAAATAAATGAAAACACAAATATTTAAAAGCTGTCATTTAAATGTAATTAATGCCTCCCTTATTTACATGAAAACTAAGTATTGTTTATTTCTTTAAAAATGCAAGATGATAGTTTCATATTTTAAATATTTATTAAAATTCCAAATGCATTAATCTTGTATTAAAATGTTATTTAATCAATACAAATGTGAAAAGTATTATTTCAATAAAAATACTAAAAAGATCATAGTTGCATATTTTAATATTTGATATTTTTGCATATATTTACCAAAAATGTAAATGCATTAAAGCTGCCTAAATTCTAAATGTTTCTAAAAATCATATTTTTTGGAGTTAGATTTTTAAAACATGTTTCAAAATGTTAAAGAAAATATTCAAGATTACACACACCTGTGTGAAGCCCAGTTTAATTCTCCTCTGTTTGAAGGTTCTTGCGAATTGTTCGAGCTCCTCCAGATCGCTGGGCTCCTCTGCGTGAGCTGTCACCGTGGAAATGGAGCTCATTGGCTGGGCTGAGGAGGGGGCGGAGCTCACAGCGCTCTCCACGCTCTTCTCCCTCTGCAATGACCACAGCCTGTCGTCAAGATGATGCTACAGCACAGATTGGGGAAACACACTACTTTCTCAAACACAGGTATGGTGCGAGACAGACAGCGCTTCCATTTCAAACATATCACAAAAATCCTCTTCATATTCCCTGAAGATTCGTGTCTACCCCTATGGTTTTGAACTGTTCTGAAGGGAACAAATCTAGACTTTAGATAGCATACTACATACTTTCAAAAATATGCAATATGTACATTCATGTTCCAAATGTGTGGAGTCTGTGAGATTTTTTTAATTATAAAAAACTAGCTTATGCATCACAGAAAAAAAATAATTTTTAAATTTGCAATAATATTTCACAATGTTACTGTTTTTACTGTATGTTTGATCAAATAAATGCAGCCTTGGTAACCATAAGAGACATTCAACTGCAAAAAAAAAAAAATCCTATGACCCCAAACCCCAAACTTTGGAATGGTATTGCATGCACAATAAGAAACTATTTCTCAGCATACTTATTGAAATGATTACATTTGCTTTATACATCAGAGCACACTGTAATGTGCTCGACCTTCCATTTCTTGTGCATCTATAAAACTCCTTTGTTGACTCATTATTTGATTGTACTGTCGAAAATTAATACTTATTTAAAAATAACCATATTTATTGCTGAGATGATAACTGGACACCCCTTGCTAATTAAACAAGCAATAATAAGGTTGACAGCAATGTAGGTTGAACCTGTTTTGGTTGCATACCTGTGCTTGAAGGCCCAGTCTAGATGGCGAGGTCAGGAGACTCCCTGGGCTTTGCTGAGGTAGTGGAATCAAATTTTGTGTCGAAAGCAAACCTGAAAGAGCGTGGATGGCAATTTCTCACTAAAGATATCAGTGCACACGAATGTTATTGGTGTGACAGAGACCCCATTGGCATGATGAAAATGTGTGAACAGGCGCGTCTCACCTTGCTGCCCCTGCTGAGCCTGGGCTTGAGGAAGTAGGAACTGAGCAGGTGACTGTAGAGGATGACCTGGCATCAGGACCAGCTGCTGTAACTGCAGAAACTGCTGAATGTCCTTCAGAGAGAGACAGAGAGCCTTATGAGAGTGGGCAACAAAAGACAGGGGAATAAGAGAAGAGGCACAGTTATGCTACAAAGTTTCAGAAACAACTGGCTCAGGTAAATCATAATTTGTATTTGACTTTAGTCGTAGATCCTTTTACTAAATATTTGAACTGTGGTCACATTTCACATTCTGGTAATGACTGACTAATAAAATGTTTCCTTGCAATAGATGCATATTATATAGATGCATATTTTAAATATTGAATAAAAAAATGGTATGCATTCAAATTGTATTCTAATTTGCATCATATAAATGCATTAAAAGTTATAAAATTATATTCAAATTGTAATACATTTCAATAACAAAATAACAATACCATAATTTTATTATATAAAAACTATATTAAAATGAGCGTATTTTTTTTTTAGGATTATATAAACGTGTGTGTGTGTGTGTATATATATATATATATATATATATATATATATATATATATATATATAATTAAATAAAATTTATAATATATATATATATATATATATATAATTTTTAAAATATATAATATAATATTATTGAATATTTAAATACAGTATGGCAAGGCTTCCATTTTCTAATTTTCTCTTCATAAGTGGCTGCATGCCACAGATACTGCTGACGGAGTATATTTAACCGTGAATGTTTTAGGAAATTTTAGGAAATTGTGCTTTTCCTGAAAACACAACCGCAGCGCTGAAGGTACCTGGGCAGTGAGCTGGATAGGCTGTGACAGAAGCGGAGGCGGAGCTTGCTCAGGTTTGGCTTGAGACTGGGCTTGTGCTGCTGCCTGATTGGCCTGCTGCTGTTGCGTCTGCTGCTGCTGATTGGCTGCCGCAGCTGCGTGGGCCGCATGCGCAGCGTTCGACTGCTGCACGGCTGCGGCTAACAGCTGCGCTTGAGCCTGCTGCAACAACAGCTGCTGCTGCGCAGGGAGGAGAGCGGCCAGCTGAAGAGGAGCAAGGGATGAAGAGAAAAGGTGGAGAAAACAATAGTCACCAAGCGGCATCTGTAGCAGCTTCTCTTAAGCAAGCAGGGCCTAAGATGGCATCCACAGCCCGGTTGAGTTAGAGAGGCATGTAGTTGCATTTAGTTAATACAAGCATAGAGCAGAGAGAGAGAGAGAGAGAGAGAGAGAGAGAGAGAGAGAGAGAGAGCACCTTGCTTCAAGGGGAATCAAACTCAAGACCTTGGAGTTGCTAGCCATGCTCCAATGTTTGTATCCATATAATAACCATATGTTTTCATTGAGATTTATTATTACATAACATAACAAATAAAAAAAAAGTTTATTTCCAGAGCAGGATTTTCAAACAACTGGTTCTGCCCTAAATAGTACTATTGGTTAAATAAAAGTGCCAAAAAGCCAGTGTTTATGCTTCTCCTTGGAAATAATTACAAAGAATTGGCAAGCAACACTTAATTAAACAATTTTAAGTAGAAAGACTGAAATAGTATTTATTTTCTGAAATAACTTTTTTTTGTTTACAATTTAAAAAAATATTTTTTACAGAGTATGAATGGCTTGTTTACAGTTTATGGCAATGGGAAAAAGGAAAGTATTTGAAAAAAAAGGTCATGTATAAAATGTGTATAAAAATATATATAATTAAAATGTTTAATTTAGTAAAAATGTCACATTGACAATCAAGATAGAACACTTTAAACTCAATAAATGTATCATTTATTATATTTAATTTTAAAATAAACACTTAAAATCTCAGTGGTGCTTAATAAAAAAAATCAATTAATTTAGACAGGTTTCGTTCCCCCTCAAAAATGCGAAACATCTTGTTTTTAAAATCTTCACTAGAGAACCTGTTTGTCTCATTGTGTGTGTGTGTGTGTGTGTGTGTGTGTGTGTGTGTGAGCACATACCCCTGCGAGCTGACTGCCGGCCAGCATGAGTTGTGTGTGTGGCAGAGCTGGCTGAGCTGGAGGAGGTGGAGGAGTGTGAACACTGATCTTTTCAGCTGCCTCCTCGGCTTTAACCTATCAAACACAATCACATACCTCAATCTGTGTATATATGTTAGTCAAAGACAAAAAGGAGTTTTCAAGCTTCAAAGCAATAAAAGTTTAATACAGCTTTAATTTTTTCCCACTACATTATATGTCCTGTTTAACTGTATTTTTTTCTGAGCAAAAATGAATAACTATTATATATTTTACCATGATTTACAGTAGACACTCACTAAAATGTCATTCAGTGTAACAACAGTTCATATACCAAAAACCTTGTCAGGCATATTTATAACAAGAATGATTAGATGAGATTAAACACAGCTCATTCACAGTGCAGCTCCCAAAACAAATTCATTTTCAGTGTAAATCTTTACAAGTTTTTTACACTATCCTGCAAACCACAAGGTTATACCCATTTATCAGCAAGTTATTAAATCATTCAAATATAACAACATTATGTATGATCACATATTTTTCACTTGTGGTCAGAATAAGTGTGACGATGAACCATTATTTCACCCATATTTTGACATTTTATTTTCACAAGCGTTTTTTGAAACATTCAAGGAGACAATTTACCTGCATTTAATATGCTTTCTATGTACATAAAATCTCTTTTGTAAATAAAATTTGATGATGAAGTCACCAAAATGGGACATCTCATCTTGTGAGCTATGTGTAATAAACATTACACATAAAATAATGTGTAATAAACATGTAATAAACATGCTCACATAAAAACTAATAATTTAATACACTTTAATACACACACACACACACACACACACACACACACACATAAACAGCAACAATACAAAACACACTAAAACGCATAATGCAATATCAAACAAATAGAAATAGAAATTATTTTAATTACTCTAAATATTAAGACTAAAATAGCATTATACACTTTTATTACCTTAATCTGTATCAAATGAACAATGAATCATTTGTTACTGGTATAGCTAGTTTTTAACGTCTATGCAAATTGCCCTTACTAAATGTCAACGACCGATTACACTAACTACCACTTCATGTCTTTTCTTGACAAAGACAAAAACCACACACAAAGTCCATTTCCATATGTAAACACACACACTTCCAGTTATTCATTTGATTACTCACCGATTCAAGAGAAGAGCAGCAGTTCAACTTGTACAGTTATGTTAATATCAATCAAGAATCTCTCTGCTAACTATCTGCTCCGGTCGATCTGTCTCTTTTTACTTTACTTTATCAACTCTCTTCCTCTCTCTCTCTCAATCTCTCTTTCTCTCTTCTTTGTGTATCTTATCTTGTATCACGTTTGTTTTTGTGAAAAGTGGGTTCATCCCATAGGCGTAATGGTTTTTATACTGTACAAACTGTATATTCTATGGCCCTTCACCAACCCTACACCAAACCCTAACCCCACAGGAAACTTTGTGCATTTTTACTTTCTCAAAAAAACTCATTCTGTATGATTTATAAGCATTTTGAAAAATGGGGACATTGTCCTCATAAGTCACCCTCTCATGGCACAAAAACAAGAGCACACACACACACACCTTTGTGTTGCTGGGTGCAGGAGACAGGCAGAAAGGACTAGTTTTCATTGGCTGGGTCTAAATGCGAAAGGAAAAATTGATTAGGGATAAAATCTAAATTAAATGTTACAAAAGGTTTTTGCTGTAGAAGAACCATTTTAGGTCCTTTAAAGAAACTTTCAGTGAAAAGTTCTTAAAAGAACAATTTCTTCTTAGTGTTAAAAAACAACAACAACAACCTTTCAATGACCTAAAGAACCTTTTCCTCTATAAAGAGCCTTTTGTGAAATGTAAAGAAGGATGTTAAAGATTCTACATGGAACCATCGAACCTAAAAACAAATGTCCCAAAAGCATGTTTTCTTTTTTTTGCAGTGAAGCCATAGAAAAACCATTTCCAGTTTCTCAGAGAACATTTCAGTGATCAGTTCTTAAAAGAACCGTTATTCTTTGTGTGTATTTTAATGATCTAAACAACCTTTTCTCACTTGAAAGAACCTTTTGTGCAATGAGGAGGTTATTGAACCACAGATGCAAATAAAACCTGTATTTTTAAGGGTGTAACAGTATTAATGCACCATGTTCATTATTCATTCAGGGGAGACCTGCAAACAACTGTGAACTTTTCACTGCATCTGTCCATATTCTTGTTGCAGTAAGCAACACACTTCAAAGTGGGAAATTGAACATGTTAGCCATGGGACTGTCCCTGCATTCACCTGGGATGACATTTGCAAATGACAAATGATGCATGTAATTAAAAGAAAGGTTTGATCTGTCGGGAATATGATTGGTTTTTAGCATCTTTTGCCAGATATGCTAAATATCTCTATTTTGTTTTTCCTCAAAATCAAATCTTTGACAACTATGATGTAGATGGTCAAGTTTCTGGAGAACCTATCATGGGCATCTCTTTTGTTAAAACACATTCACTGACATCAAACAACTAATAAAAACTATACACACACCTGATCGCTGGCCCTTGGACTGTTCCTCTCAGAGTCTGTAGAAACAAACACACACACACACACACGCATTAGGTCAGAATAGTGCCTCAGGCTCCAGCCCTCAGATCAACAAAAGCATGGTCTGGTTTGCCAGAGGCACTGCATTATTGGAATACCATTGAGCGTTTAACCTGGCTTACTGTTTGCTGCTATATGTGTGTGTGAGTGTCAGATTGAGGCCACGGCTGACTAAAGTGTTCTGTGTGTGATTCAGACCAAGTGGAAAATGTGAGAATTATGCCGAAACAAAATCTCATCACGCTTACACACACACTCGCAAACACATCTAGGAATATTCATGAATCATAGTAGTATACATGATTAAACATGCTTACACATGCAGTGTTTCTCTCCAACAATAGCATCACACCTACACACTCTCCATCTTCATGATTTCACATACTGATAACACTAATTATAGTGATTTTATTTATAGATAATGCACATAATATACATTTCTACTACATCTTAAAGCATTCAGGCTCACATAGACCTTCAATAATCAGTTGTAATATTGATTTTTACCTGTACTGTCCACTGGAAGCTCAGTCCCCATCTTGTCATCCTCGACGGCTTTAGACATCCTGATATCTACTAAAACAGACAGAGAGAAACTGACTGAAAACACTTCTTGCATTAGCTTTATTTGTTCAATACTTACATCATCAACCACATAAAAGGGTAGTTGAGAAATTACCTGTTTTCATCAGAAAGAGTCATGGTTTAAAACATTTAAATGTATAGTTTAGGTGCTGAAAATGGTCAGCTATTCTTTTCATCCCACTACTGACATTCTATGACACATTTTCAGTAAAAGAACTTATTGGTTGTTTCGGTACTTTTATTAGGTTTGTGGATTAATTTTCTGTTTTTATTTTATATCAGTTTTAAAAATCTACCTATTTTTAACTATTAAATACTTTACTAAAGTAAACACTTTGAGACCAATTAAAAAACATGAATTTACACACTTGGATTAAATTTGATTTGAGGATCCTAGGATGACAGGAGAGTTCAAATTTAACCAATTTTAGCAGCTCACTTAAGTAGTCTGCAGTATTAACTTAAAGTACAAATATTGTCACCTCATTTTAAAATGCCCAAATCTCAAATTTTCAGATGAAAAAAATAATAATAATAAAATGTAAATAATTTAACATTAAGCATAGCTTGTCTAATATAATACTTCACATTCCAAAAACCTTATAACATTATTGTATTATAACATTCTAAAAGAACATATATAATATAATAAAGATAACCTTATAAATATAAAATATACTTAAAATCATAATATTAATAACAACTTCATCCAAAATGTGAATAATACTTAACCCAAAACCTCCAATTAATGAAACAAACACCTTTGCATCAAAAGTCAATTTCCATCAGCAAAACTATTCCAGCAGCTCAACTGCTCTATCTGTCTTTCCTTTTCTATTTCATTCTGTTTTGGTCCTGTTTGACACTCTCTTCATCCTAATACAGCACCTGCGCCTCCCAGAGAGCAGCAGGGATGCAGGGGCATGTCCCATCCTGCACGCCATCGTTCATCCAGATCCACACTCACGTACACACACACACAAACAAACACAAACACACCAGCAAGAGCTGTTAATGCTGTAAACAGCTTTTCTCTTTCTTACTCACGGTGAAATTGATGGCCACCTCAGACCATCTTTTCCCAGAACAAATTGATTTCCCTGTCCAGTTTACTCAATGTTAAATTAGTTCATATTACATGGCTGGAACGTGTACGCTGCACATCCAATTTATTATAAAGATTATGTGTATGGAAGTAATCATGCATCAGCAGCGATTTTAACAGGCATTCATGTAAACAAATCAACAGTTATTGCACAAACATTGTAAAAATGTAGATTCAAATGCACCGGAAATAATTTGGTGATGAACCAAATTTTTCTCAGAAATCGCTAGTCAATTTTACAGATAATTATAAAGAAATGGAAAGCAATGTAGAATTAAATGTGAAATTTTGAAGTAAAAAAAAAACTGATATGGTATTTTCCTGTCAAACGAACTCCAGTGACTCTTGCTTTATTTATAGCTTTGAAATTAAATCTGAAATTAATTATCAAAATGAAAAACATAAAAAATAATAATAAAAAGATCAACAACTTACTGTAAGTCTTACTGTCAATTTTGTGGCGTTGCAAAGATTACTGGAGGATTTTTTACAATAAAATACTATATGAAAATTTCATGTTTAAAATTAACTAGCAATTTTTGAGCCAAAACAAAGTTTTTATCAGCATATTAAACATTTCAATTAGATGTTTAGACATCTAGACGACACATCCCAGTATTTAAATTCATTTCAAAACAACGTGTGATTGGACAAATCAAAAACAGTCACTCTCGAGCCTTTCAACTTACCCTACAAACAAATACTGACCACTTCAAAATAATCGCGCACACAAAGCAAAAATTTGAACCTGATATTCAAGTGATATTAGAATAAGTCGCATTTTAGTGAAGAGTGACACGTTACTGAAGGTCGGTGTGTTTGTGACTCACCGGAATGTTTTTAGCTCAGCTCTCTCTGTCCTCCGATCACTCGATGAGAACAGATCCTTCACTCTATATGCCACTTTGCCAGCCGTGGGCGCTTTTTTTTTTTTATATGGTGGTTCACAAATTTCACTTGCTTTAGTCATAGAAGGCAAAGTCAAATTAAAGTCACTTTCCATCTGAAGCAAACGAAACCTCCATTCTCCGCCGCCCACCTCATTCGAGTGCGTTACTAAATTAGGATCAATTACTCACTGATATTGATAGTCAAATGAGTGGAAATGAAAGAAAAGATTGATCATCTGCTTCCAGACAATCACACTAGTGAGGTGAACTCGAGATTGCGATCATAAGCACATTGTAAATCACAGTCAGTGTACCACCGAGTTGTTTTGTCATGATGCTAAGCCACGAAAGGCCTAGAGCTGAATATGACGCGCCAGTTGCATAAAAGTGTCTGGTACTTCCTTTATCTGAGACTCGAGACCCTTCTGACTGGAGGAACCTTCAGAGCAAAAGTCTGGTTGATAATGAGGCTGTGAGGAAACAAACGGTGAAAATAACTACAGAGACACTTGAAAGATGCTCAGTACAGATGTAGAATAAGGAAAAATGCAAAACTGCACTCAGTATACTGTATTGATTTTTTTTTAATTACACAATGCCTTTGTTTCAGGAATAAAAGAAATGTTCATAAACTTAATGTGTAATGTCCTGACCAAAAAAATAAAAAATAAACTTCTAGTACCTTTAGCTATTTTTCTGTTGATTTTGCAGTGTGGGTTGTGTGTTGCTTTTAAAAGCATTACTAAACTTTAAAAAAATATTACTAAACATGTTTGATTGTTTAAATATTTAAATATTTTACATTTCATTTCATATGACACAAAGATATATAATTTCCTTTCAAATAGTTAATGATAAAAAAAGTCTGTTTTTATAATATTAGTTTTTAGCTGTATAGAATGAAAGGCATTTATATGCTTGTCGAAAGCCTGTGGTATATTTTAGAAATGACTGAACTTTTTATTCGAAGGACACAACAAACATGACTAACTAACCATAAACCTCACAAAGCCCAGGTGGAAATATCATTCTGATGACACTGTTATGAAATACAAAATTGTGTGAAAAACGTGAAGGTTGATTCACATGCATTCGATTCTGTGTCAGATTTACCCACAAACCTCTGTGCTGCGCTGTGTGTGTGTGAGTCAGTGTAGTGTCAGCCCCATTTCCTGTTTAACTGTGTGGCCTTCCACTCACTCACACACACACACACACACACACACACACACACACACTGAACGAGAGTGAGAGATATTCTTGGAAAAACTCGATCAATCAGTTTCAGTCACATCTTCTTAAAGGGCTGACCAAGGGAAACAAATTTACAAATCATGATCTTAAGATAAAAGCCTTTGGAAATTCTTGTCATATTTAAATAATAGTGTATGCACCTATTAATTCATTGATAATGCATATATGTATGTATATATGCATGTAATTGTAATGATAATTTGATTATGAATATAAAATGACCTTATTTAATTAAATTAAATTTGATTCCATTTAAATTTCGTCAATAGCTTTAGGCAAGTTATTTTAAGCTATAACAATTTATATATATATATATATAATTTAAGAAGCATGTGAATTGCATGTGATTTCATTTTGGAAGGGTTGTTACTGTAAAATAATTAATCTTTTTTATAAAAATTGGAATAAGTTTTATTAAAGATAATAAGATGTATGTTTTGCTTATGGTTATGTGTGTTGTTGTGGAAAAACAATATTAAGGTGATTCAAATAGAGTTAAAAGCCTCAAAAGCATGTTAATGATTTTCTTAACATGGAGTAAAGCATTAAAGACACAGCGAGAAACGGCAAAACTTCCCAAATAACAACTTAATTTACACCGGTAAATCCTTCTGTGAACATCTTAAAAAACTAAGTACACTACACCACTCACATTTCCTACAAACACATTCAAATCTAAAAGCTCATCTTTTCTAACAATATCGGGGTTCTCCATCTTTAGCCGTCATATTTGTGCTATTGGGCTGTGGTTTATGTATTTGTAATCTGATATGCCTGAAACACCTGGAGCTTTTCTGGTTATAGAGGGACATTTAGTATAGGAAAGCTTCTATAGAAATAAAACATACTCCACTGATTTTTTTTATACTTATTGCCTCATCTCTCCTTATATTTTAATGTATTAAAAAAGTAACGGGAGTCTGTACACACAGTTTGCTTACATCAGGCCTCTACATACACCAGCATACATTACACCTCATATACAAACACACACACACACACACACACACACACACTGATACTCAAGTCTCTTGCATTCCTCCAGAGAGTTGCTCCTGACATTTCATTAGTTTTGGCCTCAGTCCAGTTAGTTTTGATGTCCTCTCATTAGCAGAGTCTGTTAGCGAAGGCCAAGCTAATTAACCTTGCGGCCCCCTCTCGAGAGATCATTAGAGGGAAGGAAAAGCGAGAGAGAAAGACACAACGACTTACCTGGAATTCAGACATTTCGCCATAGCCGCCATTTTATAAATAAACCACAGCCTTCTGTCTGCGTTTGTCTGAGTCTCTCAGGTTTATCAGTGTGCAAGACTTCAGTCCAGCTCACAGAGCCCTAATGAGCTGACCAATCACTGCTCTTGATGATCTATTCATGCAAACTGCAGAGTGAATATTCATGCTATCATTTGAATATCAGAATCCATACCCAAAACAAGGCTATTGATTCAAACTTCTAGCTTGATAGGTGTTCGGCCGTCCTGGTTCAGCTGCATTTAATAGTCAAATGAAAAATTGAATGAGATATGTGTTCATACAGTCACTCTCTCCTCACTTCCCTCCCACATTTTCTCTCCACCCCCCAAACACCACCTTATCTCACCCCTACACTTCCTCTGACATCTCTGAACAGGGGTACAAGTGAACACTCACACAAACAAGGAAAAATTTATTCTCTAGAGACATATATCAGGTTAAATAGGTGGTTATTCTATGTTGTTTTGTTGTGGGCAGTTATCAAGGCTGGTTTGAAGTGGTGTAGCTCAATGTTGAGAAAGAAGGAGGCAGAAGGAGCAAAAGAGAAATAGCGAGACATAGCTCAAGTCAGTATAAGAAAGTGCTGGGGTGGCTGGAAAGTGCTCATCACAAGAACGAAAAACAAGTATATGTCATTTTCTCTCTTCACACGCCTCTATTTTCCATGGCTCGTTCTCAATGCGCTAAAATAACCACTTCTGCCCAGCGAAAATGAAACTGAAGTAGCGCGAGTGAACCGCGAGAGGGCAGCACTGTCTTTAATAATCACGCGTGACACCTGCTTTACAGATTTCTGGTGATTTTCCACTTCGATTTATTATTTTTTTTTATTTGTTTATTTATTTGTTGTCGCGTTTATTTTACATATTTAAAGGCTATGGTTTTGATTAATACAGCGGCCTTTTAAATGCATTGGTTTTTACTAAAAAGGGAGACCAAATTTAACCCTGCACGAGAGTCTTGACGGATCGAACGGACGTTTCCTTGATATTTCCTACTTTCTCCTCATCCTGGTAATTTTACTCTTTACTTGTGCTTAATTTCAAGGTATATAGGCTCTACTTATAAATTATGGGAATTATAAGAAAGTCAGACTAAATCACTCGCCGCACGAGCGAATTGATTATATAATAAGTCATTCTGCTTTCAACTTCTCCCTCTCATTTTTAATTTTACCTTTCTTTTTTTTCGACTAGCTGAGCCTTATAATTGGAAAGCTGCTTTTGTTCCGAGTAAGTTGTGTTTATGTCGGACTTAAAACAGATCACGGTGTATATTAGCCTATGTTATTAAGAGTTTAAATAATGGCATTATTCGGGACGGGTGCCGTAACCAACGTTATAATTTGAAAACGAGGTTTTCATATCCATTCAATAAGCTGTGCGTCTGAGCCCTTTATCACGTGTAATTTTAAAAATACTTTTTTTTCTGATTTTTTTTTTTTTTTTTTTGGTCTTCGGGAAATATTAGAATATAACAATAAAACTTATTTTCAATGTAAAATCAGGGAAATAATTAAACAGACTGCATGTCTACTCTTCACATTTGCTGAAATTGTTCATGACAAAACTTTGTAAGTAGTTACATATATGCCACAATTTCTAGCCTGATATTATTGGCGAGATATTATTTTTGATCCAAAATATAGCTTGTACATAGAAATACTACTAATAACAGTACAGGTTTTAGCAGTAAAGTGAGATATTGTGCATTATCTGAGCTATTCACCATTAATCACCTACTTACATTGGTTCCGAAAATACATACACATAGACTTTAAAACACTGCAAAAAATGGCTTATCTACTTTCTATTTTTGTCTGGTTTAGTCAAAATATCTTACAATTCTTAAAACAAGAGTATTTTACTTACCCCACTGGCAGATCATTTTACTCGTTTTAAGCAAAATGCATTTAATTAAGGTTTTTTTCCCCTTGAAAACAAGACTAAATATCTGAAGTCATTTGGCTTATCTAGTAAAAGTATCTTGATTTAAGAATTGTACGATATTTTGACTAGAAACCAGACAAAAATACTAAGTAAGATAAAACATTTTTTGCAGTGAACTTTTTCACAAAAACGCCACACATGGACCCCTCGCACACATTGATTCACTCAAAGGACAGTTGATGCGTCTTTTGGTTGAAGCCTTTTACCCCAGCGCTCATAATGGATCTGTCTTCTGAGTATGTGTGTGTGTGATGCTCAGGGTCACGGTCAGAGGTTTAGCAAGTTTTTGGGCCTCCTTTATGTGCCCCCCAAGCTCCTCAGTAACGCCTGTCAGGGTCGTGACAGACGGCGCGTGGGTGTGTGTGTGTCCGTACGAGGGACTGATGCTGGGTGGCGTGTGTTAGGGTCAAGGGTCAGTCCGCTGAGCACCCTCCCTCATCCCCCTTCCCCCTGGTCTCGCCCCCTTGACCTCTGGGGAGGCCAGTGAAGGGGGTACGTCTGCCTCGGAGGAACAGGATGCGGGGTCTCTCGCAGGGATGGCTCTATAAATAACTCTGGCCCGCTGATCACAGACTAGTTGCGCTGGCCCCAATTAGATTTGATGTAATTAAGTGCCAAAAGATGGGTATGCAAACACATGTATGTACATATATTTGTACTTTTTTCAGTCTTCTTTTAATATAAAAGCTGATATTCAAGAGGTAAAAAGGCATATGCCACAATTTCTGATAATATTGCCAAGATTTCATATCCATAAATAGCATGTACTGTAATACTACATGTAATATTACAAAAAATGTTAGCAGTCAATTGGGAAAACAAATATCCAAGCAATACAACCATGAATCTCAATCTCAAACTCAATTAGTTTTCTACCCCGCTTTAATCTTTAAATTTACTTTTGTTTGTTACCCAATCTATTTAGCTTTAAATAACATTTTATTCATTAATATTGTGACACCATAATTAATATTTTGTCTTTGATAAAAAAAGAATAATTAGCTGTTACCACTTTAAGCCCATTTTGTTGGTTAACATTTTTCAGGCTAAAAAGACAAAACATGAATGAAATGAACCAAAAGATGAAAATAAACTTACTTGCCCAACACATTAGGTTTATTTTTTCTTACAAATTAAAGGATGTGTCAGTAATATTCAGGAACATACCACAGTCGTGTGTCCAGGGTCTTTTCACCATATTCCTTTAACCCAAACCAATGCAACATTAAGAACAAACACAGGTTTAGAGATGCAGCGCAAACACACACACACACACACACACACACATCTTCTCATACTTCAAGCACAGCAGTGACCCCCCCTCGACTCCAGGAGAGATGCAGAGGCAGCTTAGGGTGTTAAATCTTATTGGCTGTTGACCCGATTTAAAGACAATGGAGCAGAACAATGGATGGAGGGTACAGGTATAAAAGAAGACCTTCCTCGCACTTTCTCTCTGTCCGTAACCGAAATATACTAATAAAGTTGCATCATGTGCTGCCCAGGCTTTGTATTCAAGACTCACTTCAGCCATGGTTTGTTTTAATAATACATTTAGTTGAATCATATATACACACAAAATAACATTTGTGGTGTTTTCACACACACAAAAAAAATATATATTTTATATAAATATATATATACAATTTTATTTTAAATATATCATTATTTATATTTATGATATGTACAATAAAAAATAAAAAATCTTAATGCTACAACAAAACTTTATGGTAACTCGGGCCGCTGTGGTTCGGTATATTCCCCCCCTCACTCTGTACAGCGAGCAGCAGTGCTGGTCAGCTGCGGTCATGACATCACTGGACAGCACAGCTCTCCAATAGGACACCTAGCCTCGTTGCCAGGCAACAGCAGTGAAAGACCTGCATGTGTGTGTTTATATGTGTGTGTGTGAGAGAGCGTGCATGTGATAATCAAACTAAAAAACTGAAATGTTCTGGCTTCAAGTAATAAGTTGGTTTCTTCTTGTTCATACAAGCAAATTTCCTCTCTAACATTTACATTTAAAATATTAATACACACTTCAAACAGAAATGTATCACAAATTCAGACCGCCATAGTGTGAATTAAATACACCATCCAGTGGACTTTAACACCATGAGTAGTATTTCCAAGGTCAAAATCTTTCTCTTTACTTATAAAAACACTTCAGTAAATGCAATTTAATGCAATTTTAAGAAGCTTTTCAGCTCAAATGAATCATCTGTGTTAGTATACTGTGTGTGTTTTCAGATAGCATGTCAGGAGTATTTTCTCGACCTCTAGCTGTGTGCATATGTTTTGAGTTCATCTTAACCACACGCATTTCTAAGAGCGGATTTAAGTAAATATATCTGTGCTCGGGTGTGCGTTAAGCCTCTCTGGCGGTGAGTATTTTGTATTTGTGTGTGTACGTGAGCATCTCTGGGTTGGTATTTTGTATTATTGTGTGTGTGCGCGCCTCTGCGTCTGCCGTCTCAGGAGTGTATATTATATCCGATACAGTACCTCTTTCGCGCACCACATATTTCTGGGCCGATCGATACCTCTGACTCCCTACAAGACAATAATCGCTCCTCTCGCCCCCCTCCCCTGTATGGCTACCATTATTACCACCCTCCCCGGGGGAATGCACAAAACAGGGAGGGAGGCCGATGCTTCCACCCTTCCTCCATCTCTCTGTCCATCCACCCCGACCCTCTGTCCTTCTATTATTTCCCTCCGACAGGAGGAGTCAGTGATGGAGGGATGGAGAGAACGACAGGCAAAATAAAGTGGCAGGAACCATATTAAGATATGAGTAAATGCAGGACGGGTAGAGAGACAAAGAGTGGAGGAGAAAAGTGAGTGCAGGTGCATTGTGATCGTACAATAAAAGGAGGGAATGACAGAAGATTTACACAGCTGTCTCCTAATAAAGGATAAGAGGGAAGACTCAGACGTGGAGAAAGGCAGCGTATAATTATGCCCAAAATTTACAGAAATCCAAATCGTATGCCAAGTTCAATGAGCACCGAGCCATTCTGAACGAATCCCATCTGGGGGACGGTGTCCGTCCCTGACAGAATCTACTAAGCAACTAAACAGCATGATGTATGTGTTATGGGGGACGGCAGATTGCTCGGTGTATAGGTTTATCGATTGCACTGGACTTAAATTGGCTCTCAATTAAAGAGAACACTTATTTGACCTCTTCCTTTCTGCCTGCGCCGCACGTCTTTCTTGCTTTTCTTTTCTCACCTGCACATCCATCTCTCTCTCACATGCTGAGGCTATGACCTCAAACCTGTTCTGGACTGCTTGTCCAACCTGGAGGCCAGTCCCTCTTTCATTTCGGCTGGAACCTGCAGAATCTTTCATCCGTTCTCAATCCAGTTAAAACTGCGGAGATTAATTATTAAGTTTATTTATTCAAACACTATTAATAATATAAGTAGACACAACACCTCGAGTCGAGGCGGACAGGAAGAAGTATGTGAAAAGGGAGAGAAAATGTGGTGTGCATAGTGGTAGTAGTCGTAGTTGGAGGGCTAAAAAAGGTGGAGGGAGAGGAGAAGGGAGGGTTAGGAAATTGGTCTGGCTAGCGGAACAGCTTTTCACCCCTCTATCCCCCCTCCACCTCCACCCTCCCCTTCTCTCCCCCATTCTGCTTTGTATTCTGTGGAGATGACAGGGAGAAAGCTTTATTGCTCCGAGTTGGTATCGATCGGGGCCCCTCTCAGAGGGGGCTCAGACCTGCGCATATTGGAGGCACTTTTGCAACGCCTTCAGCCTCCCCCCTTGTCTCTTGTTTCTTCCTCTTCTTCATAATTCTTTCTTGTTCTGCTTTCCTTTCTCTCATGCATTCTTTTTTGTGTCATTTATACGGCCTGGGGATTCAAAAATCACAGTTTCAAGACCCTTCGGGTTGTATTTACCTGAGCGCTTCTTGCTGGGAGTCGAATCAACAGAGGGCCTCACAATTCAAACATGGATGAATACACACAAACTTACAGATCTCTTATTCCCTCATCCTCAGCCTAATTTCTTCATTCCCATCTCTCTTTTATCGCCTCACACACTTGGTTAAGCGCTGTGTTCCAGTAAAAAAGTGACAAGAGAGAGAGAAATCTGCAGGCAGCTACATGCTGCTCTCGAAGGATCGAAAGCTGCTTTGTAAGGTAGGTGTGTTGTCTTTGGATAGTGCGGTAGCGATGCTAACAGCACCTCAGCGTCGGGAAACATTAGGATGGCTGTGTGGAAATACACTGACTGACAATTCCCCTGAAGAATGGAGGGAACGGAGAAATAGAGGGATAGTTGAATGGATGAAGGCCCCCTCTACCCTTCGCTCGTGCCCTTGGGCAAGGTTTTTCACCCATGGTTCCCTGGGGTGTGTTCAACCTCTTCTTCTGTCTTTCTGTGCTGTTCGCCGTCCATTTTGACCACGGCACCTGCTCTTCTTTCAGGTTATTTAACCAAACTCCATTTTGAATTGTGAGGCTCATGGCCACATTTGCTCTCGGACGTCGTCCTAAGCTCTGGCTGTACAAAAAAAAGGTAGCCACTCTGCTGTCTAAATTTACCTCGCCCTCTCCATCAGCCTACCTTTCCACCGCCTCAGTGCCACTTATGTTCACTCACCAAATGACACACAAACACCCCCATCTCCCCCCATCCATCCATCGCTCGCCCGCTCTCTTTGTTGCTACGACGTCGGCTATATGGTCGTCAAGCATGGCAATTTTGCCAAAATCACAGTGAGTATGTGTATTTGAAGGGGAAATGGCAAGATATGTGTTTTTGTGTTAAAGATGTTGAAAGGGGAGTGCATGTGTGCTCAATGTGGCTTAAAAGTACTTTGTGAAGTCACCTTTTGATTTGTAGTGTGTTAGGGAACTGCACTGTCTTTCAAAAGGTGCAGACAGAACTGAAACAGATCTTATTGTGGACAAAAATAAATTCATGTCATAAAAACTGTATTAAATAAATCGATACTTTAACCTGTTAAAGTATGCAATGATACCATCTTATTCAAAAAGTATAATCTCAAGAACATGAATCAAAATTTACTTTGAAGTCTTTTATGAATTATGGAGTTTAAGTGTATTCCTACTTAAAACATAATCAAGTCTTCAATAAATGTCTTAAAGTTAACAACGGATGTATACATCAGCTGTACATTATGTTGATGTAAGGAAAACATATGTGAACATAACACCAATATGGACATTTTTGTATAGTATGTTGTTAAAGTATTCACTGTATTCACACATACACATCGGATACTATATTTTAAAAAGTCAATATTATTAATTAAAATACTAGTTTTAAATATTTTAGATGTTAATTTTACAGTATAACCTACATATAATTTCTTATGATCATTTATTATTATTATTATTATTATTATTATTGTTAAACAGTGTAACCTTAAAATTATATCTCAGTGAATATAAAAAACAAACACTACACACACACACACACACACACACATCCATATTAGTCTGGTTAAGATCTTCATCTATAAATGATTTATCAAAGTTACAGTAAGAACTGTATCAGATATTTATGAATAAATACATCAACAACACATTAAGTTCTTTTGTGTTTTTTTTAAGTATTCACGAGGATATTATATTTAATATATATTAAATATTTAAAAATATTAAATTTTTAAATATATATTTTTTTATAACATTTTACATTTTAAATAATTATACAGTATAACCTATTAATATAATTTATATTATAATATAATTTATTAATAATATTAATAACTATTATTTTACAGTGTAACCTGTTAAGGAAAAAAATACATTTGTATTTACATTAAAAAGGTTTGTTCTTTAGTCTGATTTCTTGTTTAGCTTTGTGTCAGTGTCTGCATGTATGTGTGTGTGTGTGTGTGTGTGTGTGTGCACATGTATGTATGTGTGGTGTGTGTTGATTGCTGGCTTGTGGTCATGCTGGGTGCCAGGGTAGTGAGGTGCTGGGTGAGTGGCACATCACCAGCAGAGAGAAAGAGTGAAAGAGAGAGAAAAACGAAGATAGGAAGAGAACTGAGAGGCTTTGGAGAGCGCCGGTCCCCCGGCCGACCGCCATTTCACACTGGTGACCAACACAAATTGGATCAGGCCGTGTTCTCATTGCACCAGCAAAAAAATCAGACGCACAAAATGGCTGAATCTCCAGTACCGCAATACTGGACACTGAACCACTGACTACTGGACAGAGGAAAAAATTGTAACAAAAAGTCAACAGTAAGAGTGTAGCAAGACTATATTAATATAATAATATATTAATGCAAAGTGACATGCCACAATGTTTTTAAAAACAACATGAAATGCATAATGTGGAAAAATATTTCATATTAGGATATTAGAAATAATAGTAGGCAGGATTTCATTTCATCCATCGTGAGGATTTTTGACAGTTTTAAAGCAATATAAGTGGAAAACTGAAAGCTAGACACAAACTCTAGTTGCAAACCAATCTGCTTCTCTGACAGACTTGATTTGATTATTGCTGTGGAAAAACATATCATACTGTCTGTGATATTACTGGTTAATACTGTTTTCCCCCATCTATGCTGCCCTAAGTTACATCAAATTAATCAAATCATGAGCAGAGAAAGTAATGACAGTTTCTACATTTTTCTCTTTAAAAACATGCAGTGATGAATTGTGCAAAATAAGACCAGAGGGCATTTATTAATAAAGTAAATCAGAGTCGATATTGATTTCATGTTGTCTTTAACACATGAACGCTATTATATGTAGCATTAACCTGACAAAGAAACAGATTCTCCTGCATGCTTAATGATGCTCATTACATCATTCAAGTTGTCTGTGCTCAATGCTCAAAAATTAGGTTCAAAATTAGGTTCATATTAAGGATTCAAAGCCCACACAATAGTCTGCAAAAAAAATTTTTTATCCAAGGTCAATGCTAGATTCAGTACATACTGAACAATATATATCATACCACAGTTGTAATCAACTCAATCAGTACAGTGAAATCAGAAGACTTCTGAGTCAAATTCACTATTGAAGTCGAAGCAATTTATACTTTTCAGCTATTTGTGAATGGCAAAACAAATAATGAACTGCAAAGCAAAGACTGTTCTGTAACTTTCTGATGAATATACACTTGACATCTTTAGCTCTTTTAATCAGACAGAGTAAACCAGAGCCAAAGTCAGAGTAACATAAATGTTTCACATTTTTGCTAATGCACGCTTTGCGTATTTGTTTATGCGCGAGTATTTGTAGTTCTGGCACCACGTGTTCGGCGTGTTAACACACTGAGAGCAGGGCACATGGGGCGATATCTCACGGCAATCGATGAGAGGGGGAGCGGAGGGGGGTGGAGGAAAAATCGGTAAGGAAAGCAGGTTATCTCCCATCATTAATGGGGGGGAATCCCGGGTAGGTGGGCCCTGCGTGTGTATATGTGTGTAAGTTGGGGGAAGACCTGGATTCATTGAGAAAAAACACTGACTGTTTGGCATCGGGAGAAAGCAGACAATTATCTGTATTGATTAAAGCCAGCCAGCCAGCAGGCTGAAGACAGAAAACTATGACTAGATCAATACAGAGAAGGGGAGAGAGAGAGAGAGACACACACACAGAGAGACAGAGAGAGAGGGAGGACGGCTGTGTGTTTTGTTGGGGTACTGCAAATAGGTTGTGAGTTGGCAGAAAAAAAAGCTAAGTGATGCAACAGTTGTACGAAGCAAATGGGACAGAAAAAAGGCAGCGGTGGACAAAGAAAGAAGGGCGTTTTGATAGGTCAATGAAAGGGAAACATGAAAAAAAGTTGTTTTGCTCTTTCTGTCTGTAATTTTATGTGACTTAAAGCATCTGAAAAACTTTTTTTAATCTGTACAATTCAAAAACTTGAAAAAAAAAGTTTGAGTCACACTCAAAATGAATAAAAATGGCAAAAAGCCTTGAAATTGCAATATTTCTGGAAAGATATTGAGATATGGTGGGTTAACAAGTTTTTTCAGGCATTTTGCATAAATGCAGTTTTCCACCTCATGTATTTGATGTTAAATAGTAAATCACTGCTGAGCAAACAGATGGACAAAGTGAGGGTTGTGGTTATATGTCACGGTTATTAGTGAAAACATGAAGCCAAGAACTAAAAGAAAGAAGTGTGTTTGGGTCTCCCACTACAGTTGTGTGCTTTTTTTAATAAATAACATCTTGTATGATAAAACTTGAAAGTAAACCATACTGTGCTAGTGTGTCTAACAAGCCACTTCAAAATCAGCAACCAATCACACACATAAACAGCTGGACACACATATTCAATTATGGCACACTCCAACATTGTGGTGCACAAGTCTGGCCTGATTTCTCTCTCTCCCTCTCTCGCTCTCTGTCAGGGCATGCGTGAAAAACAGACAGAGAGAAAGAAAGAGAGAGAGAGCAGGTCTTTCCTGAGCTGTAAGGCCTGGGAGAAATGGAACTTAAATGCCTCTCACTGGCTCTCAAACTCCAGTTGCCTTTATTGATGCACTGGCCTACTGCCAACCAGAGGCCTTTTCCACTTCAAAGGGTCCACGTTCACGTTCACACACACACAAACACACACACACACACACACACAGACTCGTCCTCAACTGTGAGCATGAAATGCACTCCAACCTCTATCTGTACTTCAGGCCTATATCCGTGATGTCCACCTCCATGTGTAATCTCAGATATAAAAAAGGGCACTCAAAGTGCGATTCAATGTGCAATTCAAACCTCTATCTGTCATCTGAAAGTCTATAAAACCCCATCTACTGTATACTGCAAGCGAGCGGCACCGCAAATCTAAAACACGCCTATTATAATCGAAGCTGTTTCGAAGCGCAAAGTGATTCGAGTTTGTTTTGATGCTTGTGAGGATTAGAATCTGATTTAAAGCTTGCAGTCATTCAAAATCAATTCATAGATAGCATTCTTTAGAATCCACTTTGGAAATCTGAATGGATTTGAATAGGATTAGAACTGTCATTGGTTTAAATTTTACAAGGAGTTTAAAGAGATTCAAATTACTTTTGAAGTTTGCAGTAACTCAAAGTAAATTATAACGTGGGAGTGATTTAGATTTGTTTTGGAGCTTTTAGCGTTTCATATTTGCAGTGATTCAAATTCAGTTTGAAGCATGAATTGATTTGATTTTGAGTCAAAGCTTGCAGTGATTCAAATTCAATTCAAGATTGTGGTTATTCACATTCAGTTTGAAGATTATATTATTTGAAATTCGATTCAAAGCTCTTATTCAATGTTTTAAACATGCTTATTTGCACTTATGTTTAAAAAGAATAAAAGTGTTTAATAGTTCAAATTATGAAAACATTTATTATATTCTAAAAGGAAAAAAAATCTGCATGTATGTTTTTTTGTGACTTACAATTCAGGTACAAATGATTTATTCATATTGCAGTACTTTCCTAGAAAATAAAATTAACCATGTGAAAATGTTAAATGAAAAATAACTAAAGATGCATGAAATAACATGCATTAACTTATGCATTTGTTTCTCTATTATTTTTGTCTAAATGCAATAAAAAAGCTATTGAAAATGCATAAAACCAGCATGTAAAATGTGCTACTGTAAATGCACAAAAAACCTCAGGTACTTTCTCTTTGGCTTAATAAACACCTTTATAATTTATGACACTGTTAAGCGACAACTTGTCAAGATCAGTAGAAATGCTCCTACATTTCAGTCCCTTTCAGGCTCTACAGGTCTGAGATAGAAACTCTGCGCTGTGTGGATCCCAGAATTCACAAATGTCGATACGACTCACATGTCTAAGCCTCAGCCTTTGCATTTCAATGCAGTTTCTTTTTCATTATTTATGACTCTCTTACCCACATCAAAAAAAAAAAAAAAAAAAGCATGGGCCTACACCTCCACACCTATCCCCATAGTTACCAGCCTCACAAGTCCTGTATATGCACAGAGAGCCCCTCATAGAGCACATAGCATATACAGGAGTATGTGTGAGAGCACGTTTGGACATACATGTATGCACAATGGTAATGGGCTTCCTGGTGTCCTGGGGAGCAAGTGTGAGAGGTGAGTGTCTTTCCATGCCCCTGAGAATGGAGTGAGAAAGCAGACTACCGCTGAGTGTGAACGTATCTGATGGGACAATGACAGTCTGCATATGAGGACATTATATAGAAATATAGAAAAGGGTTTCAGTTTTCTATATTGTATCTTTGCAGAAGGAAAAATATATCTGATTTTCTGTACAAAGGAGTTCACATGGTCACAAATGTTATTTATATTTTGAGTTACAGTCATTTGAATTAATTTTTTTGTAGTGATTCATGGTCAATTATAAGTGATTCAGATTCATTCACAAACATAAAGTGATTCAAAAAGTGAGTCATTCAGTGGTTTGCCTCTTGCACTGATTTGAATTCGATTCAAAGCTTTCAGTGTTTCTGCTTAGATTTGGAGCTTCACATGGTCACTAATCTTTTTGAAATTAAAGAGGTTTGAACGATTTGAATTAATTTTGATGTGATTCAAAGTCAATTTGTATGTTGAAGTGATTCTGGTCTATATGGATCTTGCAGTTATTTAAATTTGATTCAAGGTTGCAGTGATTCAAATTCAGTTTGACACTTGCATTAGAATTCATTTCAAAATTTGCAGTGATTCAGATCTGATTTTGAGCATCACATGGTCACAAATTTCTTTAAGTAAGAATTTTAGAGTGATTTATTTATTTATTTATTTATTGTGAGGTTTGCAGTGATTCAAAAGCAACAGGAAAGGTTGGAGTGAATCGTTTTGGAACTTTCAGTGTTTTAAATTCAGTTTGTCACTTGCATTGATTTGAATTTGAGTGAAGCTTGCAGTGATTCAAATTCGATTTTGAGCTTCACATCATCACAAATGTGATTTAAATTTAAAAAGGAGTTTGGGGGATTCAAATTCATCTTAAGGTTTGCAGATTCTTACATTTATTCAAATTTGAATTAGTCCATACAAACCATTTCATTTAGTATCACAAATGTGCATAATTGACCTTAGAAATAGCAGAACCTTAAAGGCATAATTTTGTCTTCATTTACTAACCCAAATTCCAAACCTGCATGAATTATAATCTTATGTGGAACAGAAAGGAAATATTTTGAAGAATGTTTGAATTGTTTGTTTCCATAAAAAACAACACTGGAATGCACTGAATGAACAGGGGGAAAAACATTTTTCCACACAGAAAAAAGAAAAGTTTGAAATGGCATGAGGGTAAATGATAAATAATGATGAATTATAATGATGAATTAATGACTTATTAATTTTTCATCATAACATTTCTTTGTACTACATTACTCTTTTCCAGGTTTTGAATTCCAGATGTTAATGCCCAATATCCTAATACTATGTTTCCATCAATCCATGACTAGTTCTGTTTGTACCTGCGCCTGTTCCATTGTCCTGCTTTGGCCCATCATCCCCTTTTCCTTATGTCACTATCGTTGGACAATAGCCCTTACTGAATGTCCCCACCACTGCAGCTTACACTTAAGGAACAACAGCCCCCCCCCCCCACCATCATCCATCTATCTACCCCCCAACACCCCCTCCCATCCACCCCTGCCCACAACCACTGTTGTCCACTGTTCACCTCATCCATAGTAGACAGTATTGATTTTCAGTGGGGAAAATAAAAAAGGCCATGAATTTTAATGCTTTCTCTCTCTCTCTGTTATACCCCCCATCCACCTTTTTCTCCACCCCTTCTTCTCCTGACCCATCCCTCTGCTATGTTCTTTCCTGGGGGAAGGATAAAGGAGAGGGGGATGGGACAGTCAGGGAGGAGAGAGGTGGAGGGGTTGGTGGTGTGGCGTTGGGTCATTTCTCATTTCCGAACCCTGGACGGTCACCTCCCCCCTTCCTGTTAACTAGCCTTCTCAATGCGGGAATGCTACAGATGCAAACACGCAAGGACCTCTCTGGACGCTCTTCATCAATACGATGTCTGTGACTCTATGCAACCTTGTTTTTTTTAGTTAAATAAATGAATAATCTGATCATCAGACACCATATTTATAATTTAAGGAAACAAATGCATGTTAATTAAGAGTTTCTACAGCTTAAAAAAATTGAATTATAAACAAGTTTTCATTTCATTTAAATGTATTCAAAGTTTAAAAAAAAAATGTATAATACTTTTTTTTTTTTTTGGCAAAGCATAAAAAAAAAAAAAACATAGTGACATTTGTGATGTGACAAAAAGGGTATTTCAAATAAATACCATGCTTTTGAACTTTCTGTTGCCAAGTAATCCATAATTCATAAAAATCAGATTTCCACAAAAATATTAAGCACAAAAATATTAAGAAGCACGTCTGTTTTCAATATTTAGAAGAAGATATGTGACAGCCAAATCAGCAAATTAAAATGATTTCTGAAGGATCGTGTGACACTGAACACTGGAGTAATGATGCTGAAAATTCAGCTTTACATAATAGAAATATATTCAATTAGAAACCAGTTATTTTAAATTGTAATATGGTTTAATAATATTATTGTATTTTTGGTCAAATAAATGCAGCCTCTGTGACAATTTACTGACCCTCAAACTTTTAGCTTCTGCTAATAAAATAATAATAATAAATAATAAAAAGCTATAGGTATAATTCAATACAATATATTAAAACAGGCTGTATTAAATGCATTCTTAAGCACAGCATACACAATATACACTATGCTATATGACAACTTGACAACTCATTAGCATTTATGTGCATTCATGTGAGACTTTTCAAACAATAATTAGACTGGAAATGCTCTAGTATTCAGCATTACTTAAACATGGACTCCCTGCTAATGACATATGATCATCACTGGTGCTCAAATAATATTAAAGCAGTGAAAAGGACACACACAATACACAGTCCCATTTCTGCAGTCACATAGCCTTACAGTGAGTGACCACATACTCCAGTTTCCCAGCATTTACACCTAATTGTCATCAGTGTAATTTCTGACGGATAAATAAAGGAGTGAGGAAAAATGTTCAAGGTAGGACACATGCGGTGAGGCATATAATTCTGACAAGCACATCTTTTTGTGTTATTTTCTGTATGTGGTTTCTCACCGCCTTCTAATATAAAAGCCGAGAGGATGGACGAGAAATGGACAAAATTGAGGGAGTAAAAAGGGGCTTTTAGGGCCGAAAGCACAGTTGGTTTGTGTATATGTGAGCTTGCATCTGTGTGTGTGTGTTAAAAGAGGGGTCTTAAAAACTGCATCAACAGATTATAAAAACACAGTAATGTTTTATTTCCTTTTACAATTACACAATGAACTATTATCGTCATCTACGGTAGAGCATTCAGACAGTCTGTTGTCATCAAGCTAATTTTAACAATGTTCAGTAAATATTTTAATGAAGTTTAACTGATTATACCAAAAACTCTGAAGACTGTGCACATTTCAGTAATTTACACTACATAATAATACTAAAGAAAACATATCATGTCCTTGAGATTTCTCTCTGTTCTACAGCTAAGTGACTTCTGATACCAAATTAAGAACTCATGCATTTAAAATGTAACAAATTCGTTGTAAATGTAAAATATTCCTTGAGTTCATGTTCAAATATATCTTGATTCTTATTCACCCTTTACATTGGTCTCTTCTCGATTCCACGATTCATGCGTCTCTCACCTCCACCTCTCGTGCCATTCTGAACCACACAGAGGGAAAACATATGAAAGCATCTCTGCTGAGAAGCTAATAATGACACAAAGGTGCGTTTCTTTCACATGTTTTAACACTCTGTGCTTCTGTGACATGCGAAAGGTCATTTGCTGTGTACTGTGGTATTTACTAATAGCCAAGTGTTTTGTGGTTCATTCAGGTTTGCTGGTATTCTTGCGTGTTTTGATTAATCTTGTGAGAGCTGCTGGACTCATAATGAGGATTTGAAATTGAGGTCAAACACTTTCGAAACGCATCAATACATATAGAAAAATTGGAACATCACAAAGACACATCTAATGGATATGTCATGTCACTAAAAACACACAAATTGTTTTATGCATCACAAGAATTTTGCATTTATTCATCATTGGGAACTTTCAGCAAGTCTGTTAAATGAAGCAACACAGGTCATTATATTCAAAGCACCCAGAGTTGATTTACTTGGACTTTTTGGAAGGAATCTACTGCAAATGACATTATAAAATGTCTAATATGTCCAATTTTTGGAGGCACTTTTGGTGCACATCTTAATGTTGGTTAATTCAGGTTTGCTTTTGTTATTGTGTCTTTTGAATAATCTTGCATGTGCTACTGGGCTCATAATGAATATTCAAAGTTGTGTTCAAACACTTTCAAACCACATCAATGAGCTCCACAGAAACATTTATAATAGATACATCGCCAAAAACACAGAAAACATCACACATATCACAAGAATTGTGCCTTTGTTCATCATTATGCATTTTTATCAGCTATGGTTCAAATAAACACATGTAATCATATTCAAACCAACCACAGTTAATTTACTTGGATTTTAGATATAAATTTGAAAGCAATCTCAAAGATTTAAGGCAACAACGTAAACAATTTTGGGTTCCTCAAATAACCATTCAGTAAACAGTTCTTAAAAAGAACAAATCTTTTATTAATTTGAGGAATATTTTAATAAACTACTTTCTTAAAAGTAAAAGTTCTTTGTTGGGATTGATGAAAAACATTTAACATCTATGGAAACTTTCCATTGAATAAGAAGTTCTTTAAAGTGGATTCTTTATATTTTTAAAATGTTCTTCACATAAAAATGTTTTTAAAAAGTGGTTATTTTAAGAACTGTTCAGTATAGGTTTTCTGAGGAACCAAAAATGTTTTTTAAATGACACTGTTTCAAAAAACCCTTTTTAGAACTTTATATGTTCTTCATGGAACTAGTGTTGCTTTCATCAAAGAAAATTGTGACTAAATATTGTCGTCAACGAACCTTTATCACGTGACGAAAACTCACGTATAATTAAATGTATAATGCAATATTGTTGACGAATAAAAACGAGACAATGTAGTTTGCAAAATAAAAACTATTCTAAAATGTCTTCATTTTCAATTGACCAATCAAGCCCCACACGTGGTATTATTTAGATGATGACAACAAACAAATTTAAGTCTGACATAGAGAATGGGACCGTTGTGTGTACTTCTCACATGTTTGTTTGGTAAAAATAAATGTTGTAAATTCAAATCAGAGCATCTTCCGTGTCTGGAATGATGTATTCTTGATTCTAAATGGTAACAATAATATAATAAGATAACCTTGTTTCAAATAGGGTTGGCTAAAATAAAATTTTGGTTTTGTCTGTACTATATAGACAAATACCCTACTATATTGACTGGGTTAAATAGAATTGCATTACTAAAATGAGACTAAAATAAAATTTTCAATGACTAAAACTAGACTAAATGTCATCAGTTTTCGTAGACTAAAAATTTACGGAAATAGTCATGGATAATTCTGACTAAAATAAGACTAAATTGCTCAGACTTTTAGTTGACTAGACTAAAAGGAGTATGAAAGTGACTAAAACTAATAAAAGCTAAAATGACAGCTTCACACAAAGACTAGACTAAAACTAAAATTAAAACAGGCCGCCAAAAACAACACTACATGGAACCACGGATGCCAATAAAGAGTGCATACAATGTGCTTGGAGACACTTTTGATGCACATCATAATGTTGTTTGCAGTCCAAGCACATGGTGCATTAAGACACAAGGCAGAGGTTCCCGCTTCAATACAAGCGGCCCGCGAGGCCTTGAACTTGAGACAGCGGGCGAGTCAATAAGAAAACAGTGCTTTTAGAAAGACAGGACGTGATGAAAAAGAGGAAAGGGGGATGATGAGTGGCTGCATGTGAATGAAAGGGGGCACAAGAGAGGAGGGGAGGAGGGGTAGGGCTGAGGCGAGGGTCAAGGGTCAACTTGTCAACCCCCACTGCCCGAGACGGACAGACAAAGGGAGGCGCGAGGGGTCAGAGTGCACGGCTGAATGGACAACTGGTGAACACACTCCAATCTGGGGTATCTCTTTAGCCACACGTAGAAAAGAGCGTTTTTCACACTCGCAGCTCATCCTTTTGAGGCTGTTTGAACCGATTGAGACATTCAGATTCCTTTCAAGGTCTCTAAAAAGAGAAATTTGAATACACAGCAGCACTGACAAGAGTCTCCTTTTCAAGAGCCGCTCTGCAAGTTCACATATGCACGCGGGTTCTTTTGAATACGCTAATGTGACTGAAGATTTCCTTTGTTGCCTGTAGGTTATGACTCAAAGAAAATGATAACAAATCTCCTTCTAAATATAGATGCAATACACATGCATGATTGCACATCACAACTCCCTTATTATCTTAAAACATGCATCGCTGCCGTGCTGGCAGAGGTCAAGTCCACTTACGGTCGGAGCTACGCTAGCTATTTATCTTATCTGCGGGATTAGCTGGGCGGCCTGTCAGGTAAACCACACCCCGCACCAACTGCACAGTTCCCGTGGTTACCCTCTTGGGTAATCAGAGCGGGATTTCTTTATAAAATTATGCAGCTGACCAGCATGTATACTCACCATATTCATCCTGCATATGGAACAGGGCAAGATGGATAGACGTATGGAGGAGCAGAAGTGATGGGGTGGGTCACCTGACCTAGTTATTCTTAACAAATACATGTTATTCATACATACACAAATCAGAAGTGTCATCATGAGTAAACACAGAAGTGCATTAGGAGATTGGAAACATTGCTTTCTATATGCCTTTGTCAGTGCTATCATATGATTTCATTCTTTAATTTTTAAGCCAAATAACATGATTTGCATCAAATTAATCATATATATCAATATTTGCTCAAATAAAAGCACACAAAAAGTGGCAAAAAGTGAAGTCAATATATGGTTTGTTTTATTTCTATATCATTAAGCATAAGCTGATCACTGCCTATACAGTCCACAGCATTAGATTTTACAATAGAGTTAGTAATTCTTTTTGAAGAAGGCAGATTTCATCTGCACCATTTTTAAATGTTAATCTATACATACTATCATTCAAAAGTTTAGTGTAAGATTTATTTTTTTAAGAAATTATTACTTTTATTCATCAAGTACACACTTAAAATGTTTTAAAAGTGAGAGTAAAGACCTTTATAATGTTACAAAAGATTTATATTTCAAAACAAATGCTGTTCTTTTGAACTTTCTATTCATCAAATGAAAATAAATATATATATATATATATATATCACGGTATAGGTTCAGAATTGGAAGAGTTCAAAGAAGTTACAGTAGAAGAGTTGCAAGACCTCAGTTCTGACATGTAGAATGGCAAATAAAGAGTTAAAGGGAGAAATATAGAAGAAAGATGGTTGTAAGACAGTAGATTAGTTTCATTTCAGGATCAAAAGAACTAAAAGACCAAAAAAATAAAATTAAATTTGAGTATAAGTGGACATACAAAAAAACAAGAAAATGGAGTGTTGAACTCAGGCACTTGTCCTTGTGTCAAAATTTAAACAAGCACCTTGACCTAACAATGTGTATGTGTGGGACAGGCTCTTAGTATTCCTTTGGACACCCTCGGATGTGTTGAATTTTCAAATGTTTTAAGCAAAAAAAAACATACATATTTTATTATTATGAATTTTTTTTTTTTGATGATAGAATTAGAAATTCAAAAGAGCTCCTCGCCAATCTTTCCATGAATATGTGGACTTGAATGTCTTTCTAACAATTCATTTGGCCACATGCAGTGTCAAAAGTGTGAAAGAGTACATGCTCGCATTGTGTGTGAATGTGTGTTGGAGGAGAGGGGTATAGGGTAAAGATGCGGTTACTTTGAGAAGATTGAAGCGCAAAAGCACTCTGATTTATTAAAAGCTGCTGCTCACGCCTACCTCCCTCTCTCTCTCCCGCACCATTGTTGCAATACCCCCTTCATTGTGTATACATTGTGGAGGGATATTAAATTTCTCCCTTCGAACCCAACTGTAACCACTACACAGCCATGGGGAAGGGCAGCACGTCCCTGCTGTCCAAACACACACACAGATACATGCACGTGCTCATTTTCATACAGCTTGTCCATCAAATTAAACTGGGCGGTGAAAAACCCACCCCAAAACTGGACACTCTCAGTCCAGGAGCTTATATGAAATGCAGGGCAGAGGGACAAATTCAATCAAACATGCTCTGGTTGTTATGAGTCCAAGTTATTACTTAAATGGCCACATCACAGGCGACTGGTCAAATGTAGATACTTGTGAAAGACATGCGTACACACTCTGAAACATGCACAGTGAGACCAGACCAATCGATAAAAGTTTAAAGGCGAATATTAATTCAAGCAAGTTAAAATTTAAAATCAATATGAATGTGTACCTGATTGTTTTACGCTCCTCTTTTCACTCCACCGGCCCTCTGTCTTCATCTAACACATTTATTCTTTCTGCCACTCAGCAACCAACAATTTCTGTTCTGCATGGTGCACAGCTGACCAGAGGGCTACGGTCTCTTTCTCCTCATAACATATGTGTGAACTCTGACTCTTTTCCTTCAAAAGAGCGGGATTTCCTTTGATAAGGGCTCAAAAAGTGGCAGTGAGGTGAAAAGAGAAAGCAAGATGGCGAAATAAGAATCTTGTATAGGTGTTGATGCATGTGATTTCAAATGGGTAAATGTGTATCTGTGAGTGTTGATCTAATTCCTGAGTTTAATTAAGAGACAGTAAGACCCTGACCTCAATGACAAGCCCTACGGTTATTCACACACTGCCTCCAGAGAAAGAGATATTTACAATCTGTTTATATGGCAAAGATACTTGGTATTTATGAACATACTGTACAAACAACTAAGATGATGGAAAGATTGAGAAATGAAGCTTCTCTGGTTTCTAATTGGTCTAGTTATTTATATCAGCTAGGTTTTTAACTGGCTAAACTGTCTTGGTCATGCTTATTTAGGCTGGTAGACCACCCTAGAACAGCAAAACAAATCAGCTTGACCACCTTAGG
The DNA here is from genome assembly GCF_963082965.1 of Carassius carassius. Classification (NCBI taxonomy): domain Eukaryota; kingdom Metazoa; phylum Chordata; class Actinopteri; order Cypriniformes; family Cyprinidae; genus Carassius; species Carassius carassius. The sequence goes on along the minus strand of NC_081779.1, from coordinate 4,370,033 downwards.
TCAGAAACATAATTAATGCTAAACTTGAATGTGAATGCATGGCCAATGCACTGCAAGCATGTAGTCACACTATACATACTTAACATGCATAGAAATATTGCAGTACCTTAAAGATTTTTTTCCTGCTTTATGCCATTATATTTAATTGTTAGAAAATGTTCAACTGGAAAACAAAAGCCACATTTTCAGTGTGGATCCCGTTGGATTCGCATTAGATTATGAGTTCAGATAAATTTTGCATTCATACACAAACTTCCATGTATTTCACACACACAATATAGTTCATGCTATAGAGGTACAGTAGGTCATCCAACACTATTAAAAGTAAATGTTACAAAATGTTTTTTACAGTTTTGCAATGGCATAGAAGAACCATTCTGGGTTCCCCAAAAAAACAGAACCATTTATTTTATTGTGTAGAATATTTAAATATTCTGACTAACCCTTTTTGACTTAGACGAACCTTTTGTGTAATTGAAAAGATGGATCTTAAAGTTCATTGTGGAACCATCAATGCCAATAAAAAAAAATAAAAACATTAAGAAAATTCATAATTTATTAATGTGGAACCATCAATGCCAATAAAAAAATAAATAAAAACAGAAATTAAACACATTAAGAAAATTCATAATTTATTAATCTTCCATTCAACCATTATTCTTGTTTTTTTTTGAAAACGGCTCCTTTTTATTTTTTTCATTCTTCCCCCCCAAAAAAAAGAAAAAAAAAGAATTCAGGTTAATTTTTTAGTATTTTGTTCAGGGGTGGAAAAATGAATAAACAGCTTGAAAATGTGATTTCTACATGTGGGCGGGAACGAAACGCCCCTTTCTGCTGATTGGTGAGCCGAAGATCAAAGTGTGCCATCATCAGATCTTCCACAGTTCCGCGCAGCTTTCTTCTGTGTAGATATCAATTCTATGCTTTGCATCATCAGCTAGGCATGACAGGGTATAATATGACTGTCATAGCCTACCCTGGTCGCCCAGTAAGTTTATTTAATTAATTAAATACTTTTTAATTAAATATTTTAAACTCTAATATAGACCTAAAAGGAAAATAATAATCTGGAAATAATTAACCTGGGTATATGATAGGCCTATAACTTTCACGCTAGAACAACTGGAAAACCGAGATAATAAAATACATACTTTTCTGAGTTTTATAATGTAGTCTCTTGTTTCATTAAAATTTCTATTTCATTTGAATACGCACTTGTGCACAGCTCAAGTTGCTTTGTTTTCGCTGAGTTTATTAAATTTATATTGATTATTAATTAATGTTAATGGGGAAATAAGGCTTTAGCACATTAACAGTGAATACTCGACTCGCCTGCTTTTGAAAGTCTACATTTAGATTATTTGACTTAGGTTAAATTAATTTTATAAATCACTTTGGAATAAATTACAGCATGTATCATGATAGATTTGAAAAAATCTGACTTAAATTTGACAATAAACACGTGAATCCATACACCTGCAGCAGAGGAGGACTATTATTCTGCAGCACAGAACTGCAGAAGAACTGATGACACAACGCTTCGATTTTTTGGCTGACCAATCAGCAGAAAGTGCCGTTTCATTCCCGCCCATGTGTAGAAATCGAATTTTCAAGCCTTAATTCATTTTGTCACCCCTGAGTGAAAAACGAAGAATTTAGTGGAATTCCTTTTTTCTCTTTTTTTTTTGGAAAGAATAGAAAACAGAAAAAGCAGAGCCATTTTCTCATTTTTACACTTTCAATAGCCTATTTTAAACAACTCTTGGTCACTATCCACTATTATTGTACTGAAAAAACAGCAACAACGTTCATCAAAAATTATTTTTGTGTTCCAAGAAAAAATAAAGTGATATAGGTTGGAATGACATAAGTTTAACTTAAATTTTAATATGAACTATTTTTTTTTTAACTGGAACTGGTTTTTCCAACAAGAGAGGAATGGAAACATAAAGGTACTGGTCACAGTTGACCAGCGGGAGTGTATTAACATGGCCGTACCATGTTATTTGGTTTATGAGTCTGATAAAGGTCTATCGAGATTGTGATGCCTTGCTCTTTCTGTACAATATGACCACCGGATCCCATTTCACACGGTTGGGCTGTAATAGCGCTCAGTGTGTTAAGAGCTATCAGAAATCGGCCAACACATTGTCCCTCCAGAGATCATTATGCATACGTCCTCACCTACACACCAGGTAACTCAAACACACACCAGAGCATGAAAAAAAACACTTGGCCCTGTCAGATATGGGGTATTGGAGAGCGAATGAGGTCCATTTAGTCGGCAGTGGTCTTGATGGTGGTCTCCATCGCAGAGGTGAGGGCCAGCACAGAGGAGAGAGTGTTTACCTACATCCCTTTATTACCATCTGCTTAATGGCCTATGAATGTCTCCATGGATACTCAAGAGGGAGAGAGAGATGGATTGAGGGACAGAGATGGCTCCGATCGGAAAGGTAGGCTCTCAACAGGGAACTCTCGTGCGAGTGTGAGTGCGTTTGGCTTAATGCATATTGTGTGTATGTGTTCAGAGATACTTAGTGCAATGAGTGCAGTACTTCAAATGATTTCAGTTTCCTGTAAGTGCAACATAAGAAAAAAGAAAAGACACAAACCAGTAGATCTGTGTGTGTGTGTGTGTGTGTGTGTGTGTGTGTGTGTGTGTGTGTGTGTGTGTGTGTGTGTGTGTGTGTGTGTGTGTTTGGAGGGTAAGCCTAGGTGTCGGGATGGGGAAGAGAGAGGTGGTTTAATGCAATAAAGCATGTTGTATTGACATCTCTGTTGTGTCTATTGATTCCCCATTATGTCCCTAACAAACCCGGGTGGACATTTTGTCATTCGCAATCACGTTAGCACTGGGACTCGCCGACGTTTCTGCCCAAATCCGATCTATATATACACACTCACACACACACACACTCATGCTCTCTGGCTGCGGACAGCAGGGATGATCTTCCTTAATCAATACCTGTTTGAGGTTAAAACACTTACACAGACACAGACTGACCTGATCGCATTTGACCTTCGACCTGAAGCACACCCCTATATTCTCCTAAAGAGCTGCTACTTGGATTTACACAGCAACATAAAACTATTTTGAGGTTTTGTCGCAGTGATTAGACTGTGGAACTATTTATTGTACAAAACTAAAATAAATAAATAATAATAATAATGGGGGGGGGGGGTTAGAGACAGCACATAAAAGCACAATGCAACAATGTGGTTGCTTATCATAGTATCAGGGAAATAAGGCCTGAAAATAATAGTGGACCGGTTAAACATCTCTAGCATTCACTCCCTATAGCTAAAAACACATTACACAATGAGGCTCAAATGTTAAAGTTAACTAGTGAAAAGGATTATATTTATCTGATTATATTACAAATTATATTAGCAGCATAATACATTATTTATATATATATATATATATATATATATATATATATATATATATATATATATATATATATATATAGTGCATATCAACTTTTTACCATAATGATACTTTAGCTTGCATGGACTCCACCAGTTACCATGGCCAATATCATGAATGTCTTCTATTTTTAACTGATTAGTACAGAATATTTCATTTTTTCCTAACTGTTCTTTATATTTTTGTTTATTTATTTATTTTCATAAATTCAAAAACTTTTATCGACAGGTTTAATTTAATATAAATAAACAAAAATTTTAATTTTATGTCAGACTTTTGGGCTGACCAGTACATATTTTACAGCCAATATGAATATGGATGCTAAGTGAGGGATAGTACATTTATTTTCTGCTTTCCTTATAGATAAACACTATTGAGCGCATTGGTTTTATTAGCTACATTTAACCAAAGCTTAGCTGAAATCACAGATCTAATGTTTTGGTGGTCTGCATAGCATTTCTTTTTGAGAGTGTTACACAATGTGATGAAAATCTGTGAAATTTTTGACATACAATTACAGGAAGGTTATCACATTAGCAATTTAATGTTAACAATATGAATTTCTGGAATTACTAAAAGGACCGCTGATGCATAAGCAACAGTGCAGAATTTTTTAGAAAATAAACGCTTCCTAACAGCCTCAGCACTCAAAGTTACATTATAAATAGTGTGCAAACTATCCCAATCTCCGACACTAAGATTCTACAGTAAACACACAGGGTAAAAACTGCTAGATATCTTCATGGTCATCGCCAAGGAAAAACCTAGTAAAAACTTTGAACCAACGCCCTCGAAAGTGTCTATCATCTGTAAATAAGGCTGAACACAAATGTAGTTTCCTCACCCAATATAAAGATCCTTTCTGGCTCTTCTGCTTGTCACTCTGACCTCTGCAGCATTTAATGTCAGCTGTGGCACCTGGTGTCCATTTTGAGTCTTATATTATCAAAAAAGAAGTGAACCTTTGGCATAATCTAAAAGGTTAAAGCCTTAAAACCCAAAGTGGCAGCCAAACTCCAAATACATACAGCTCTTTTTTTTTCAATTTAGTGAAATTATAAAATGTGACACATCAAGTGGTAATGTTATTTCATCACCAGACATTAAAAACACTAATTAGCACACACACACACACACAAAAAAAAAGCAAACACTGAACACAACTACACACACCATCAATAAAAACACAAAGCCACCATTAGTACCTGTACAAAATTAACTTGCTGCACAATTAGTTGTTCACTGTCATTTTTTAGGCTTGCAATTTATTCATTTATTTTTAACATTGTTTTTTTAATGTAAATTTAAGCATCAATGTCTCTATCATTTTCAGGAATTATGCTTCCTAGAATCCACCTATCTTATTTTTCCTTCCTCAATATTCTCCAGTTCACTAGACTTTTGACCTAAAAGACAAATCCCAACCAAACAAGCAGGCCAATCCATTTTAACATTACCTGCATTTCAAGAAAGCCCATCACCATGTGGGCCCATTATGTGGTGCAGCTAATGAAAGCTTAACGTCTGGCTCTTTGCTCATTTAGGCGCCAGTAAGTAATTAAAGACTCGATCTTGCTCTCATTTATTGCGGTATAAACCTTATTCAGTGCAGACGCCATATTTACTTTTTGTGAAGAAGCAGCTGTGAGGTATGTTTGGTTATTTCGTTTTTAACTTTGTCCCCAATCGTTCTCCAGATGCAACAATGAAAAAAAGAAAAAAAAAATCCACAAAACTCTAAAATTAAACTTTAACTATATACGCATAACCTTGTGAGCGGACTCTGTCTCTCAGCCTCTTTTTGATAAAAATAAATACTTAAATATAAACATGGCCTCCACTTTCAACAAGGTCTATGTTGGATCCACATTTTAGTATTTAGCTCTTACATGAAACAGATAAAAACAGTGCTAACGCAAAGTTTTGAATCCCTTATTTACATTTTAGTCATTGTGTGCTGGTGTAGGCCTATGACATGTGTTTAAGGTGACACGTGATCTATAAGTGGCGCATACGTTTAATCCATCTGCTGGTTGGAAAATTTCCGCTTCGTTGAATGCCAGACGGTGCGCGCACACATTGCCCCCCCACTAATGCAGTAGGCTACTTCAGAACAAATACTCCTTATGCAAGGAAAACTATGATGTTCTTTCCTTTCAAACCGACGAGAAGCTTTCTTGGTAACACTTCGCATTACAAAGTCATGTTACAATTTTCATGCAAATACAATTGATTACTGTAATAATTATAAGAGACTCCAAGCAACTCCACAAAACATAAACAACTAGGCCTACACGTTGTTTATTTGAAACACGAATACAAATATGCAAATTCTATTAAAAAGTCTTGACTAAAAATAAAAGTTATCTCTGCCATTTCAAAGATTAGTAGCCTATCTTGGCTAAATTGCAGTCGGGTATTGATGAGTGTATTTTTAAATTAAATTAAGCTATTTACGTTATTTAAGCCTAAAGTGAAATCACTTAAAATCGACAAAAACATCAACAAATAAAGTGACATCCAGGCTCATTCTTAAACTTGTCGTTAAATTCACACACTCGCTCCGTTTTTCCCCCTGCTGTCTGCGTGTATCGATCTCGGCGGAATCGATAAAATACCATGAATATTCCCTGAACCGGTCGTGAGAAGAGTCAGACGGCAGATGGAGAAGCAGATACGGGGAGGACAGAAGGATGAAAGAAGCCAAAAGAGGCTGAGACGAACCATTCAAACAAGGGCAATGATGGGCAGACGTCTTTTCAGCTCAGCCTTCAATTAATGCACCCTCAAAGTGGCACCATATATATATATATATATATATATATATATATATATATATACACACACACACAAACAAACAGAACTAAAAGGATCTGAACGCCTATTTTGTAAGCTACCAAAATATGTAGGCTATTGGGGCTTGAGCAGGTGTTTCGGCTCCACGTTTAACTTTTTTTTTTCTCTCTCTCGTTTTCTTTTCCTTTTCAGTGGTGAGGGAAAAAAGAAAAACTGTTACCGACATTAACCAGAGGGAGGTAAAGGTATCTCTTACCGGAGTTCCCGGAGCGCAGAGGCAGCGGAGACTTGAGTCGCCAGGCGCTGAAATCAGGAGCGGTTCTCTGAAACACCAACGGCACCGGCAAGGGAACAAACATGATCCGCTGTCGGCTGGGCTTTTCTTCTATGGGCTCTTGTATGAGGCGCTTGTCTTGTGGTTCTTTTCCTTTGGTTGCTTATACTGTCAAATAGACTGTGTTTTGAGGTTGTTTATTTTTTTGGTAATAGTATTTGGTTTAAATTTCTCAAGCTATCTTTACATTTTTGGTATTGTGCCTCTCAGTCATAACTTCTTCCTCAGGGATATCTCGGACTGACACACAGACGGATAGCCGGAATCTATCAAGCGGTCTAAATATAGTCTACATTTATATTAAACGTGTTTTGTTGTCACTTAACGTTTGTTTAGTCTTTCTAACAGCTGCTTGGCTGAAAAATCCGTTAAATTAACCTACAAATTAGAATGACAGGACGTTTGGACCTACGCTGGCAAATGTCGAACCGTTGGTTGAAACTGTGATTTTTTTAAATTCAAAACTCACTTGTTGTCCTAACTGTCATAACGTTTCCTGGGTTTTGCATATCCCGCGCGAGACCAGGTGTGCGGCCGGTAAACGTCACAATGGCCTTGCGCGCGTCGCGATCTGGTTCCACTTTGGTTTCGCTTTTTAAACAATTCTCGAGTCAAAATCGTGTTCCCTTTAGTACAAAAACTATTTGGTTCACAACAATCAAGACGCGTTTGCTGGCTTTAAACCCGTTTACAAAGGTGTAACAGGAATATTTCGTTTCTCTATTTGGTTTCGAGCTCTCGTACTGTTTGGTTTACCTCGCGCACACTACATGCATTTCAAGCAGCATTTTTTTATTGTATAAAATATAAAAGAATCGCTTAGTAGCCTATATTTAAATAATGACCACGTATAAGGCTGCGCAGCGGCTCGATACGCTCCCCCTTCGATTCCACTCACGAGCCGGTAATTAAAACGCAATCAATCGATAGCCTAAATAAATTAAGGAGCAGCACTGCTTGTGAACGAGATCTTAAAACTGAACGAAAAGAAAACAAAAATACCCGTTAAGCGGAATTCAGCTCTTTGGCTCTGTCCCACCACCATCCGTCTGTGTGTGCGTAGCCTATGTGTCCGTTACGATAGTCCCGTTATCTGGGAACCCCGGTAGCTTGCGAGCTCTGTCCGCCTCCCGGTACGAAAGCAACACTGAAGCGAGAGGAGCAGCCGCTATACTCCCCCCGCCCCCCCTCTCCCTCCCTCCATACCTCCCCCCTCTCCCCATCCCCCTTTTTTTTGACTAATCCCATATAAGGCAAGCCATCCTGCGTATTGATCGCTTGATTACTCTTCATTATGATGAGTCTGATGATCGCTGTGGGCCGCTGATCAATAGGCTTACACACATTCACCGAGTGGCTTACATCAGGTGATTATATCCTCATCTACATGCAGGTAGGCTGTATGCTGTTTGTGGAAAAGATACGAGCGATATAAACGACCACGGAGAAGCCATTGATATGTTATGGTGATTATTTAACGTGGCGGATTATACAGTAAACAAGCAACAAACATAACCCGATCATCGCTACCTCTTAAAAGTTTCATTTGGTCTATTGCTAGTCTTAGGGTAGCCCATCTCTCTTTCTCTCCCTCTTTCCGACACACTGCATGCTGTCAGTAATAAAGCTACAATCTATGCCGCGCACTTACACTCCAGATTATTGCCGACATAGATTTTTTAAATAGAAAAATCTATACGCTAAACATCGCAGTCAATATGGGAAAAATCGAAAGCTCAGCGCCTGATCCCCCCCACCACCCCAACTCACATTCGCCCCAATCTTCCTATCTCTCTCTATCTATCCGTCTATCTATTCTAGCCTACTATATCCAAGGTGATATAGATCAATTATGTGTGAGCGTTAATAAGAAAAATACTCAATTATCAACTGATTTGAAACATGCATTAGGCCTAATAGCTATTTCATTAACCAAATATATAAAGCAATACACACGCCACATTTTGTTTAAAAAATATATTTTCCTGCAACACAACAGACTCACAAATGTTCCTTGAGCTTTATTGTCCCCAAGCACCCCCTTCATTTGACAGATGACATCCGCGTGTCCAACGAGCGAGAGGGGGGAACGAAAAAAAATGAAAAAAAAGAAGAAGCGACAAGTTGTCCTTCACGAATCCCCCTCGCCTGAAAGGCCACGCGTTGCGAACCCCCCATCCAAACTCCTTCCAGACAAAAGCAATTATTTCTTGTAGAATATAGTGTGTTTTGCGCGTCTATAGCGCGGAGAAGGAAGAAAGGTGTGCAGACTGAAACACTGTTTCCAAATATGACATTTCCATTTGGTTACATTCAATGGTCAGCTCATGCTCCACTAAAGTATATCCCTTAACACCAATAGGCATTTCAATGGCCATGTCATCATTAACTCAAAAACTACTGCAAATGTATCATGCAAGACATTGTAGTTAAAACAGTTTGAGCAACTGTTACAATGTCTAAAGTAAAAACAAAATAAAGTCACTAATAAAATTATTTAACATCATTTTTTGACAGGCATTATTGCTGCCATCATTATCATTATTCAAGTTCCTGTTGTAAAAAAAAAAAAACAAGTAAAGTAAAGAACTTGTTAAACAATAGAAATAATCATTACTTAGTTCACACATAAAAATAAACTTCTTCCTCTGTGTGTCTGGGTGGGTGCACCAGACAGTGATAGTAAAAGAGTTCATTGTTAAATAGCAATGTCATGTTGACAAATGCGTTGGTTGAATTAAATTCCCTCTCATCAATAACAAGGCGCCCCAATCAATACCAGCTTACAATTATATCAACACCCCCTCTTGCTGTAACAAGCAGATAATACCGTGGCTAGGACACATTTCCACTGTGGTACACACTGACAGATACAAGAACAGGATCTAGATTTCTCTTTGTATACTCAATCTTTGTGCATATTGTATGCCTCTAAACACACACACCCCCAAAAAAGCTCTAAAAAGATCTAAAAAAATAATAAACTTTTACTGTACTCCATTATTTGTTCAATTCCCGAATGATGGAGTTAGATGTGATTCAAGCTGGGACTCACACACGTTCTCTTTTCAGCTGATCTAATGATCAGTGCTGACATATTGTCAATATCCAGCTCAAGTCTGCCAATAACCCTAATTCAAATCCATCCTCTGAGCCGTAGCTCTCTTTTAACACACGCAGTTGGGTAATAATTACACAGTGCTAATGTTGTCTTCTCTTAATCACCAATCGACATCAGATCTTGTCTTATTGACAGGTAGCCTGCTCATCAATGCAAGGGAATGTTGGGATTTGTAGTTCTTTATATATATTGTTTAATGGATTTAACATTTGGCTTATTTCTTCATTGACAAAAGTATGAATTAATAATACCACAACAAATGTCCTTTTTAATCTCAGATACAGTCTAGGCAGCTTACATCATTTGGCTTTTTTTTGCTCTTCTTGCATAGCCTGCCAAACAGTCTTATAATATTTCGATTTCACACATTTGCTTATGGCGGCTAAAATTCAAAAACACGATTTTTATTTCTTTTCTTTTTTTATTAATGCATCCTTTACAGGAACCGCCACAAAAAGTATTTTCCATTTCATACAGATTTGACCATCATTCCATGCTATGCTAGTTTTAACACGATCAAAGACTTGGGAGACAGCAGCTAAGGATCCAGCAGTCAAAGCTGGTAAAAGACATCGACCCCCAAAGTGCTGCCGATGTGTCTTGCCCGCAGCGGCCTGCCGCGGCCTAATGCTATGACATGGAAGGGGCTATCAGTAGCGCCCAGACTAGCTTGAGAGGGGGAGCTGATTTTGCCCCGTCAGAGGCCTGCTGAATATGTGATCCTCCATTACAGCAGAAGAGGATAATGCCCCAATACCGTGTTTGTGATCTTTATGGGTTGCTAGGCGTCTATGTAAGTGTGTGTGGCTACGTGGAGGCAAAAGGTAAAGAGTGTGTGGGGGTGAATAAGTGTGTGCTATGTTCAGTTTTTTTACATTTTAAAAATTTAAAAAATAGGCGTTTATGTATTACATTTTACAAATCTTAATTAAAATAAAAAAAAATCACTATATAAAAAAAATCTGTGTTATTTAATATAACAATTGTTTTTACTATATTTAATATTATGAATGTGATATTTCATTAAAATATTTATTAATTAATACAATAATTAATTTAAAATGGTTAATATGGCATATACAAATATTTTGAAAGAGACTTTTGTTGACAAGCATAAGTAATAACATTTATGAACTATCCATTCAAGGTAATTCCAATAAGTTTTGAACTCCTTTTTTGTCTAACAGTGACACACTTAACAGGTTCCTCTCCACTCTTTTCTCTCTCTCTGTCTTGCCTTGTGCATTGAGACTGTGTGTGGGTAGATTTAGAACCAAGATCAATAAGAAATGTAGAAATCAATGCACTTAGCACTAGGAAATCAATGGGCCCTAATCGGGATGCCGATGGCACAAGTCAAAACAATTAAGAGAGAAGAAAAATGTTTAACAACCTCTACTCTCTTGCTTACACAGTGAAGACGAGAGAGAGAGAGTGGGGGGAAAAGGAGAACGAGGGGAGCAATGCCGATGAGATTACAGCTGGGAATCAGGAAGTGCTGAGAAAAGGACAGCTGAAAAGCCAAACATTGATAGAGGGAAGTGGGCGAGGAAAAGGGATGTATGGTGTCAATGAAGCAGGAGGAGATGATGAAAAATTGAGGACGAAATCAGACATGTTATTATCCAGCAGAGAAGAAAAGACAGGAAAAGCAGACGGGAGAAGGGAAGGGTGGGATTATTTGACACAAATAATGAACGAGTGCCAGCAAGAGGACTCAATTATGGACAACGGCCAACCTAAATGGACCATCACACAACTTTAAATGGTGACTAAGCAAATTAGGGTGTCAAAGGTTAGCGGCCATGTTTTTAATGTGCGACTGTATAGCAGTTGGTTCAACGGTCCCATCAGATGGCTTAACACAGGGGAGCTCATCCATGGGTAAGCATGTAAATCTAGCTGTCAATCAAAACAAGGGCCAATTACTGATGCACCTTGACCAAGTCGAATTCAGCCAATCGGAAGCAAAGTGAAGCGCCGTCGGCTCAGTCTATGAAAGCTACGGTGGCACAGGTTGATGCAGAGTGGGGGAGTTGTGATTTGGGGTCGATCAATAGAAAAACCCCATGCTGACCTCTACCTCATTCTTAAGGCAAAGGGGGGAAATCAATGCGGAGAGGTCTATGATTCCTGATGTATGGATTGGTGAAGTGCCAACTAATCAGTGACTTAATGAATGTGACACTATACCTATTAACCTATTGATATGACACTTGGCAATATGAACATACATGCACATGACACTACATATACTCACACTCCATCGACATGAAGATACAGTAAACAAAATACATGGGCAATAACTATGGGATTTAGTATCAAGATTTGTTTATTTATTTTTAAAATGCATTTAATCGTAGCTTAAAAAGGTACATCATTGAAGATAAATACATTGCACAAACATAAGAAAAAGAAGTGAGAAACAAGGCACAAGAGGACAAGTGCAGGGAGTGTGAGTGAGTGATAAGACGAGGGAAAAAAGAGGGGAAGAGGAAGCAAAGAAGGTTGTATCAAAGGAGGTTTCAGCATTAGGGGTACAAAGGCGAGGGGGGATACCTCTGATATTTGGGATTAGAAAACGTGGTGTAGGCAGGGATTAAGCAGGAAGATGGAGAAAGAAAGAAAAAGAGGGGAGGAGAAGTAACAAAACCTATAGGAGTGTAAATACTTAGTCTGGAGATTTCTGCAGTTAGGGTTTTTTTTCCAATTAAGAACTTTTTCTGGCCTTGCATTCCCTCATTTGTGTCTACCTACCTTTTTTCTTATTTGTGTATTTCAGTTTTAAAATATAAATTCTTAACTATACAGTAACTATTGCAGGTTTTTCAAGATAAAATTTTATAAAAAAGGCAAAAAAAAAAGATGAGCATCTGTCTTTTTTGTATTCAGTAAAAATACACCCCCCCCCCACACACATTAACAAATATAAAAAATGTCAATATTATGCCTACTGAAAATGTTCACATCTTTCACACCCCTAGCTACTGGCACTGAAAAATATTTCTAATAGCTTATATAGGAAGTTTAAAATATTGAACTCACACACACACACACACACACACACACACACAGGACACACACACACACACAGACACACACACACACACACACACACACACTTACCACTTTCAGCTGCTGAAAAAATACACTACAGGCCTTTTTGATGACAACATGCACGTTGTGAGAAAATCATATTTAGGTGAGACATTATTTCTATATATTTTTTCCCTTCCCCATTTTAATGTTCAATAAAAACAGGAATATTTAGAGGACAAACCTGTGTAGATTAATGTGCAATTCATGATTTGACATTTATTTAACATCCTCACACAGGCTTCTAGCTTTACATCTGTGTGTGTTTGTTTCTGCCGTCTCTCTCTTTATGTACGTGTGCGTGAGACTGTGTATTTTGGGGCCGTGGGGGTTGATGTTAGGCACTCTTGAAGGTTAGGTTCAGTGTCAGTGGTCAAGGTCAGGTGTTAATTCATGAGAGCAAGTGACAGAGAAAGACACAGAGAGTTAAAATCTACTTAATCTAAAAGGACAATGGCAGAATCTGACCAAAACAACGAAAATGCACACAACACCAAAAAATGACACCATCACGACTGCTAGATGACCGGCCCCAGTGCCAATCATTTTCTCTCTTTCTTTCCTCACCATACCAGTTTGACCACAGGGGTCAGACTCTAGTGAATGAGGTCATTCGTCTGGGATGAAACTGACCTTCAACCCCTCAACTTGATCGCTTGCCCGCATTCTAAGCACCTGGACAACCAACCAGCACACAGCTCACAAAGCGTGCGTGTGTGTGCATGCGTATATGTGTTTGTCACAAAACAATCAAATCGTTTTACTTATAGAAAAACATAGATACATGTTCTCAAGCCTAAATATATATTGGTAATGGTAGACAATAATATCATAGCTTATTAAAAATTAACCATACTATTCTATTCTTATTTTTTTAAGTAATACAGCAAAGCCTTAATGCAGCTCAAACACATGCATGCACACACATTTGATTTGGTCTGTAATAAAAGCACACAATGAAGACGAAGCAAAGCATCGATGTTGGAGGTCAATTCCTCATTGACTCTCCTTATGATGGCACATCAAAAAGTCAATGATCAGCTCCAGAATCAAAGCTATTGATTACAAACAGAGCAAACCTGACATCCACTGCAACCTACACACTGTGTCCATGCTCCGGCAAAATTAATTAAAAGTAAATCCAACCATGAAATATCCTTATTTAATATCTAGCATTATTTTGGAGGAACACAAATATTTACGATAAAATATTAAATAGTATACATTTACTTTCATGGATTCTTTTCGGTTTCTATTTTATATTCTACAATTATATGAGAAAATACAAATATTATTTAGGCTGCATGTGGTGCAATATTTTAAATAGCAAAGGTTAAGATTTAATTCAAAAACAGGTATCAATTATGAGCAGGTATGGATATTTACAGTATTCCTATAGAGTCTATATCTTCGGATTTCAAATATTAGATATAATTTTGAGGACAGAAGCCGATGCGCGCTCTCGCGGCCGGCGCGTCTGGAGACTGACCGGCTCCCCTTTGACACTTTGAGGTCTTGAGCTAATGGGCTTTGCACAGCTTTGCACATTGTGTGGACTAATAGTATTTTTAAGTGTTAATGCCATGTTGTTGTTGTTTTTTTCTCCTTTTTTTTTTTGATCTTCAAAGCCTTTTGGACCAAAAGTTGAGGTTTAAATTGAAGGATCGATATTTTGCCGAGGTGAGCGAAATTTTGTCCTTCATGACAAAAAAATGAAATAAATACTCACACGGATATCATTCCATTTAGTCATGAAACGCAAACGATATTCCAATATTAATATTTGTTCAATATCTGGAAAAAAATAACATGAGGCTATTTTAAACGTATTAATAATGTAATTTATTATGCAATCATTTTGCCGCGATTTTACATAATTAAGATAACAATGATCAAAATATAATTTTTGTGCCACATGCATGCATATTATAATAAATTATTAAATGAATTATATTTAAATTCTAAAACGCTATGTGAGGCCACCAGAAATGATGTGCAAAGTAAATCACATGCGTGACTATTGCATAGTTTTGCATCTTCCATTTCGAGTTTTTACCAACACCTGAACGTTAAGGTGTCAAAAATGGATTTCCTTTTAGTTGATCTGTCATGTGATGTGGGTATGCTACATTTATCATAAATCAAAAAAATAAAATAAAGAAAAACAAAACCATTAAAATTAAACAAATGTATTCATATCGAATTATTAAAGCATGCACATGCATTAGCCTAAACTTAGCTGGCGTACACAGGCTACGTCTGTCTGTAACTGGCATGCATTTATTTAATGAATGCATATTTGCATTTTTAAACTTAAATATCTAAACGTTTTAATTCGCAAAAAAATGTGAAATATTAAAGATTCTTTCAGTTCCTTATCGAAATTTGACGACTGGAGTCAAAGGCATTATGAGACTAAAATTAATATTCACTTTTTTACATAAATTTGCGTTCATTTTAAAATTTGAATATGCTCCTTATATTAAAGTCTTATGCATAGCACGTTTGCATTTTGAATATGCAATAATGCAAACATGTCAATGCATATTTAAACAATTAATGCAAATACTGCCATATTGTATATTTTAACCATATAGCAATAAATTAATTCAGTGCTATATCGTGAACACCACACACATAAGAGCAGTAAATACATTTTAAGAAATGCAAGAGTAATATATAAATTACATTTAAATTGTAAATTCGACGATCCAGTTCTTTAAACGAAAGCCACTGCACACAATGCCACAACAGTTCAACTGCATTAATCAAATAAACCTACAGCAAACATTAGATTAAACACTGGGATAATCGGACACCATTCAAATACATACTAAAACAGAAACATACGACTACTTTTTATTCTGTTCTGAAATAAACTAGTGAACACAAGAAAAGTTTGCATATTGAATCTTTCTTTAGATAAAGGTTAAGAATAAAAAAAACTACACACATTAAGGCTATAAGAGAAAAACACAAAACCACAAATGTGTGTGAATGTGTTTCTTCTTTTGGCAGACAAGCAATGGAAGCGCCTTATTGCTAAATTTCATATTTATTTATCAACGGCAAACCTATAGTTAGTCTCTGAAAATATTAAAAGAGTAAGACCAATCTTAAACTAGTGCCTTTTTTCTTTCTGTTTGTCATCAATTTTGTCTTTAGACTAACCCTAACGAAATGGTGAATGATGCCAAAAGAAAAAGAGAAAGTATATTATAGGGTGAGAAAAAAGGTTGGGTATATCTTGGTTGCGTAGGATGAAGTAAGGTGAAATTGGAATATTTTTGACAAATTTTGCATTATAATATCCACAATGCTCAAATTTCAAATATTTACTCCATATAAATAATTTAATTATAGCTTAAATAATATTTCATGGGGAAGCCCTTTTACGCGGCAAATACAGCTTGCTGAAGAAAGACAGACAGCCTTTAAACCTGGAAGGTTTTCACTGAATCTTTGTTGTTGGTGTCAGCATGTCTCTGTCTCCGTCTCTCTCTCTCTCTCTCTAGATAGAGAGATACCATGGCGCGCGCCGGGAGGAAGTGTGTCTCGCTCCCCTCTCGACCTGTCAATATCCCGATGGTAGTTCGCTCTTTATAAAAGTCACAATTCCATCCTTTTAATTGATTTCTCATAATTAACTCAGTGTTGATCGATTTCCACTCGACGGCGCATCGGCCTCTCTATCCAGGAACACACCGGTCGCGAACATAAGGCCTTATTATTTTCGCGTTAACTGAAGCCGAGTAAATATTGACCACACTCAATATCAATTTAAGCCTAACGGTACTAATAATCCCACTGTTGCTGCCACAGAGGTCCCCTCACAGGTGGAGAGGTCGTCAAAATGAAGAGAAAACCTGTTTTTTAAAACTGGATTAGGCAATGCATTTTGTTCTGTCATTTATAGATAAATTCATCATAAATTGAAATAAACATTATTCTAATTACAAAAAAACATATTCAAAACATAAATGATTAAAATTAGCATATGCACATTTACACACCTTTGTGTGACTTGCCATTTCTGGCAATAGAGTGCAATAAAAAATGTAAATCAGCTACTGAAAAACAAACTCATTTGAATAATTTGGTGAAGCCCTCTCCTCTAAATGTCAATGGTTTGTTTTTAGTGGGCATTTTAAATCCTATTAAGCATCATCTGAATTATTCCATTTGTTTTTGAAAATAAAGTAGCTTACTAATATTTTTTTCAGTGCCAGTAGCTCTAGTGGTGTGAAAAATGGGAACATTTTCAAATTTCTAAATTTAATTTGTAAAAGGGAAAGAAGCAGAGAATCCCAAGCTTTTGAAGAAAACCAGCTCTGAAATTCAAGAACAGAGAAAAGTGAGACAGGAAAGCAAGGACAGGAGAAAGGTTTATCACAGCTTTATCAAGTAGGCACCTGACAGGATAATGGTCACTAACTCAATGTGTAATTATCAGAGAGCACGAGGGTCAATCATGTACCTACTGTACTATGCATTTATTTGAAAAACAAAAAGGTATAATTTTTTTGCCAAAGATTATGTTTGCATGTTAATTTGAAAAAAAAATCTGATTGCTGATTGATTAGTTTGATCAACAACAAAACATATAATATTATCACACCTCTCATTTTTACCATTGTATTTTCCTCCAAACAAAAGCATTATGAAGGTAGGGCTTTAAAATATTAATATTAAGAAATGCACTTCTGAAAAGTAAATGGCAAAAGAGACTGAATGCAGGAAGGCAACAGAGATGCACGGAGGAAAGAAAGCATCAAAAAGAGGAGGGGAGTGCATAAAGGAGCTGAGAAGGAAAAAGTGGAAGAAATAAGATGGTGTAAGAGTGGATCAGAGAAAGAGAGAGGGGCGAAAGAACACGGGTGGAGGGAGGGATGTAGAGGCCCCTTCTCTGTAGAATCAAACCCCTCATGAATTAAACGCTTTAAGGCTCTGAATAGGAGGCACGTGCAGGAGGGCCTCTGAGAATAAAAAACGCTCACCCCATCTGGCTCTTTCAGGGAGAAAGAGTGAGCCAGAAAGAAAGAGAGAGATCAGGAGAAAGCGGAAGATCAATGGGCATGACACGGCGAGAAACCGGAGGAACAACAGCCGAGCGTGATATATTTGGGGCTTTGTGCGGGACTACGCAAATATACAGTGTTAACTAGATAAAATCTTTAATGTTATTAACAAGAGGACCCAAAATTGAACACCTAACAGTTGTCCTCACCAAGCTTTAATCTGTGAGCGACCTTCAGACACTTTTTTCCCCTGCGTCCCTCACCTTCCATCTCTCCTTCTCTCACTTTCCCTTGTTGTACCCAGCATCTTTGCTGTTTCCATGACAACTGAGTAGATACTGATGGGGAAGAGGGGCACATTTGTGAGGGAGCCTTAGAGTTGCTGAGGGTGGGACTCCACTTGATGGACATTGGCACATTTGAAATCCATCATTCAATGACCTAATTCTGCATGTACTGTATAACAATAGAAGCACAAGGTTATACTAGTCTATAATACTCTAAAGAACTTACACAGTACTATTAGATCAATCATATTTACATTTTCAATACAAGAATTGTCAGTGCACTCTGTTCCAAAGAAAGAAAGAAAAAAACATTGGCTTTGTATTTCATAAAAATGTTGAACAACATTACAGAGCTTTTTGTCTGCTTTAACTTTTTGTCATGTCAATATATTTCTGTAATTTGATGCATTTGCTGATATTAATATGGCCAAAAAGATGAAATTCTGATAGCTTGTAATATAATTAATTGAGATCTTTATAAAAGTACAGACTACTTACAAAAATGAATATAACTATCATTTGTCACTTTATATCTCTCAATTAAATCTTGTATTAAGACATTTAAATGATGATCAAAGGTCATTCATTTTATTGTGAGAGGTAAAACATACAATGATAATTGAGAGATGTGCAAATAAATATTCCTCAAAAGACGAATGCATCATATTTGATACTATATTTTAACATAATTTTTCTAAAAAATAAATAAATTAAAGATGTATAGAAATCAAGTAAACCTAAAGAAAATTTAGAATGATAAACATGTGCTTTTACTTTCTAAAGAAAGAATAAACTATCACTTAGATGACAGAGGGTTTGTGTCATGTAGAAATCAAATATGGAATAGGTTTCATTGGGTTAATTCCAATTTTTATAGTTCAGGGGAATGCAAGGAACTGAATATAACACTAATAATGCCTTAAATCATTTAAGCATTATTTGATCACAGATAAATGTCTGCTCCTCAAGCCCTCTCTGGTCCACCTGTATCTGCTACACGCTCCTTCGAGCGCATCCAAAACGCTGCCACCCGACTTGTTTTTAACCTCTGGAAATTCTCTCATTTTCCGCCTTTGCTCAGCTCTCTACACTGACAGCCAGTAACTGCACGAATTAAACCCAAGACACTGGTCCTAGCCTGCAATGCTGCCAGTGGCCCATAGAACCATTACCTAAAATCCTTCATCAAACTCGTACACCCCCAGTCAGGTCACTGCGATCAGCCACTACTGGTCGCTTAAATCCCCTTGACATCCCCCGAAGACTTCCTGCTCATCCAAGTTCAGATTTTTCCATCCATTTCTATCGTGGTTCCAAACTCCTAAAATCAGACCAGCTGACCGGTTAAAATCAAAGTGTTCAGATACAAATTGACATGCTTTAGTCTTTAGCCTGCATACCTCTTTGGAAACACACACACACACACACACACACACACACACACACACACCTTTATTTGAAACACTTGAAAAACTTAATTAAGCCACTAAGATTTGGTGCAAATTGACACTGAATAGACTAATCAACATTTATTGTGCATTGGTTTCTTACCAGTTCTTTAGGCCAAAGCTTCATACTCAGACTGCTGGAAATACAGATGTGTTTTGCAACATAGCAACTAATTTCTAGCTTGTCATTTTTTTAACTAACTATTACGAGCTTCAAGCTGGTTATAAAAGTTTAAGGTTGACTTTGTAAAATGGTGTAAAATATTCAACTAGCCAATTACCAGTTTAGACAATGAACCAGTTACAAATCACAAGCTCAGTGAATTTTTTTTTTTTTTTTTTCATCAGTTGTCCTATATGAAATTGATTAAAGTTGACTAGAGTTCGAGTCGTTTTGAAGAAAAAACGTCTACTGGCGTCGTGTAACGTAAAACAAACATTTTATGTAGGCTAATGTAGGCTATATTACTTAAATATAAATCTAAACAGTATTTGTTTAGGTAAGAGTCTCATCCAAGTCCCTCACCAACCTATTAAATTAATTTATTCCAACAAAAATAATTTCCATCACATTTTAATCCCTCTTGACAGGAATACTAGAGTAGAATAATAGCGGAATCACTTTTCAAGATTAAATCACGTCAATGAAGCCCCATTTGTGTGACAATCAGACATAAACGTGCATATGTATAAATGTGTAACATTATCACCTGATTAAAAGGATGAACTCCGAGCTGAAGAAACCATTTGAACCAAATCTTGACCGTTCAGACAATTATAAACAAGAAATCAGATGATTTGGGAAGTTAGGTCGCCATCCAGCGGTGTGAATCGTTCTTTACAAGAGACAGACTCACCCAAAATAGCTTGTGGAGACTGTTGCGGTCTGAATTAAGGTTTGAATCCCCAACGGGAAGTAAAAACAAATGTTTATGTCGTCTTAAGAGTTGATTTCAGTAGTAGTAACCATAAAAGTTAGACAAAGTTAGTTTATGGCCACGTACATGGGGCACTCATGAACAGAAAAGTCCGTTGGCCTCAGAAAGTAACCATAGCAACAACTAACCGCTCGAGAGCTTTTCGTGTCAATATACGATATATTATTCTCGTGTCAATTTATTATAGATTTACATTTCACAAGTAACGTTATATCTCAAAAAGTGTTCATACATAAGTCTAAAGAATAGCCTATACTAAAATATACGCGAAAACTGCTTCCGTTTTTTGTAGGCCCAGGTCTACTTCGATCGTTCCTCAAATTCTTATGGTTTTGAAGAACAAACGCTGATTTTAGCAACCTCAACTGATAGAAACTCATATTAGAGCCTTTGATGTTAGGATTTAAAAACAACAGTTGAACTCTTTATTTAAATCAGACTGCTCTTGGAAAGAGCACCATTTTATGGAGTAATCAAACCTTACGTAAATTAACCATGGATTTATTGTACTAAAAATGAAGTAACCATTGACTTTCGGTGGATTGATTACTATTTGTATGACCGGAATTATAAAAATACTAAAACCATGGTTAATTTACATCTCAAATTCTCAATTCGGAGCAGTTTTTAATATAAGCTGATTCCAGCAACCTTTACTGATTTCAACTCACACAAACCTTTGATATTATTATTATTAATAGAGGAATTACACACAAAAGTCACACTTTTCCCAGATAGCGCCCGTACGTCTGCAATATGTCTGTTTAAGATTGCTTCATCCAGAAAGCATGTGTACAAACATCTGATAGATGTCTATTAAGATTCTAAACTTTTTTTTTTTTTTTTTTTTAAGTTTTATATTCTAAATCCTAAACGTCCTATGTATTGCAGATGAGCAAACACAATGCAGATGTCAAATAGACGTCTCTGTGATGTACTTGTGCTATCATTGTTTATTTCGACTGGACTGCTCTGTTGTGGCAAAGAGCACCATTTTATGGAATATGTAGTTATATATAGTCTGTTTTAGTCTGTATAGTCTGTGTTTATGAAGTAGAGATCAGTCAAAACATGGCGGTAATGAACATGACTGCCATCCCCACCAAACACAGAGCATGTCCACAATTACTCATCACCCAAACATTACTGGTCAGCCAAGTGACCCCGATGACCTATTCGGCAGTTGCCAAGGAGACAACCTTGGAGCACATCTGACCATTGCCCCCTCCCTTCCCCCTTTCTGCTGAGATGAGGCGAGCGATCGATATTCTATCACACAGAACAGTGGAGCGAGAGAGGGAGAGGGGGAAAGGGGGAGAGAGAGAGAGAGAGAGAGAGAGAGAGAGAGAGATTGGGGGTTTGCATTGAGCAGAAAGATTAAAGCAGGCAGGACAGCTGACAAGGAGAGCGTGTGTGTGTGTGTGTGTGTTTCATAATGAGGAGACATATTTCTGTTATTTTGGAGAGTTGGCTTCAAGGCATCTTTGTAATTCTGTTTTTAGAGGTGTGGTTTTGTGTGTGTGTGTATGTGTGTTTGTGAGCCCTCTTCATCATCAAAATGAAACAGCAGCTGAATGTAACCAGGGAATTCATCAAAGACTTTACTGCAGCCCGTCTCCTCCTTTCTCTTTCATATAAAACCCCAAACTGTATATATATATATATATATATATATATATATATATATATAAAACAGCTTGTATAAATATATAAGCTGTTATAGGCCCTCGGTCTCTATCTGTGTGAGCAGACAGTCTTTAAATGGGGTGACCCACACCTCTGTCTGCGAAAAAGCAATTTAACTTATTTTTTTACAGACAATTTTATCTCAAATTAAATTTATGACCACCTGATATTTTCGAAACTTTATTGAAAAACAACTTCCTCAAAATGATGAATGTTGCTCAAATATTAAGGAGTGATTTCAAGTGAGATGTGTTTAATGTGATTATTACTGCGATATGATTTTGGGAGAAGTCACCTCTATAAATGTCAGAGCGCCGAATTCATAAAATCTATGAGAAAGAAGGTCATAAACCTGCGAGAGTGAATTAATGATAGTAAAACCATTAACAGACTTGCAGAGTTCAGAGAAAAGCCATTACAGAGATAAAAGTTCTCACACTGGTCATGTTAATCGAGTGAGTAGTTGTGATACTTTATTAGCTGAATTAGCAATTTACTGGCTGAATCAAGAATGTGCATAGGTCGTATTCCATATTTCAAAATCAAATAAAATAATTGTAAAGTAAAATATGAGAAATTTTAAGATATTATAAAATAATTAAAGCCATTTTATCAAATTATTTCATAACATTTAAATCACATTTCTTACCCCCATATTCTCAGTAACATACTGCAAATATATATATATATATATTTTTTTTTACACAATTAACTGTCTGAATCACACAAAGCCTGTCAAGAATGTGCCTAGTATCAAAAAAATGTAAAAATAAAATAAATAAATAATAACAGTAAATAAATAAATAAAATACAAAATAACATATCAGTATTAAAAGTAGTACATCATGGCAGTATTATACATTTTTATAGTTTAAATGAAATGAAATAACAGGATGATTCTCATTACCTTAATACAGAACTGAGTAAATAATGACAATCACTGAGAATAATGTGAATTACAAACTGAAAAGACATCTGGATGCATTCTGGATGATATTCAGCTATACCAAAAACATGGAATTTCATTTGATTTCATGCCAGACATCAGACACAAAAACAAACTGACGCCAAGCTGAGAAAAGAGAGATCCTTCTTTTTTATTTCATTTTTTGCTGTTGTTTCACATATTGGTACATTGCTTCTATTCCATTTTTTCTGCACTTATTTAAACAATGAAATCAGAGCGAAATCTCTTTTTCCTAGGACACAGAAAGATTGGATGTTCTCTTTTTTTTTAAACAGGGGAAGAGGGAAAACAGGGGCGGATAGAGGAGGGAGGCTTCTTCACATCGTTCACGAACAGACAAACAGACAGGGACTGAGAGACGGACAGAAGGAGCAAGAGCAGGGAGGGAGGAAGGGGGAGTGCAGGATAAAAGGGAGAGGAGGAGTGAGAGAGTGAGAGAGAGCGAGAGAGAGAGAGAGTGTGGCAGTGTGCTTTGTCATGTCTGAGAAAAATGAAACCAAGCAGCTCTCAGACACACTTCTAACATAAAAAGGTATCGAACAAAAAAAGGTATGAATGATTAATAAAAAAAAACACTCAACAACAACAACAACAACTGTGACATGCTGAGAAAGAAAGAGAGCCAGACAGGAGTAACAGATGCTGGATCGGTGTGAGGAAGGCTGTTTTCCTCGTTTTCCCCAGTAGAGGGCGAGAGCCTTAATGAATTATGATCATTAGGTTATTTGTATTTCTTGATTGTAAAGATGGAGAGGGATGTAGAACAGTAATCTAGCGTGGCAGTGTTTGTACAGGAGTCCCTGTCGACCGTGAAGGAGTCTTGGACAGATGCGTGACATCCATTACAAAGGCCGTGCTTTTGTGTGTTTAACAGTATTAGTAAACCTTACCACTATCACACTGGCAGATTCAGCTGTAGTCTTTGGGCAGAAACAAAGAAACTATACAAAAAACTCTGTGGTTGGTCCTCTCATCTTATTTATATTTCAGTAAAAGGAAGGAGTGACATGGTTGTTTCTGTATTGGTGTTTTTATAGTGGAGGGAAAAATGGGTAGAATGTAAAAGAGAGAGAGAGACAGAAAGAGAGAGTGAGGGAATGAGGGAAAATTCGATGAGTGAAGGATTTGACGATTCAGTAGTACGTCTCCTTTTCAACCCAACCTGAAGTAAAACAGAGAGAGAGAAAGAGAGTACATTCAAATTCAGCATCAACAACATGAATATAAACATTACTTCTTTGTAGGCGATCAAATATTCACAATATTTATATGAGGAATATACTGAATATTACTAATAGCATTTTAATTTTTCCTCAGAGCTTGTATGACATAAAAAAATCATTTAAATGAATCCATTCAAAAGGTCAACTTCAGTGAATTGATTCAAAACTCTGATTGATTCATTTGCATCATGAACTGTATACTGTTCACATAAGTGTCCGTGTGGCATTTGTCATGCAATAAAACATTTTATATAAAAAAAACATGTATGTGAGTTTTGCTTTTTATTGCAATGTGTTGTGTTTTTGAAGCATATAGATATAAATGGCTTAATATAATTTTTCATTTTGGTTCATTTAGTGAGAAACGGAGATTTCTTCAGCAAGGATGTATTCAATTAATCAATACTGACAGTAAAAACATTAATAATGTAATTTTTTTTATTTTATTTAAAATATAAATTAAACACTGCCCTTTTTAAAAACTTTATATTCATCAAATCCTGAAAAAAAAAGATAACTGTTTCCACAAAAACATTAGGCCGCTGTTTTGAACATTGATAATAAATCAGTTGATTAAAAAAAGTTTGTTTAGCACCAAATTAGTATATTAGTATGATTTACATTTATTTTAAATTGTGTACATTATTAAAATGTAACAATATTTCTGTTTTTACTAGATTTTATATGAAATAAAAGTAGCCCTGGTGAGCAGATGAAACTTCAAAAACATAAAAAACCCATCCTGACCACAAACATTTGAATGATACTATAAATGGCTATAAAAAAAGCTATGGGAACATATGTATATATAATTAGAGAATAATTCAAGCTCTGTACCTCCTGGGTTTCGGCGCAGGATAAGTTTTCGGATCTCATCATAAACAAAAATTAAGAAGCTGTAAGGGAACGCACAGAACCACCAACTGGGCCTGAGAGAAGAAACGAGAGGGGGGGGGGGGGATAAAGAGAATTCAGATTAGTCAAACTGTTGTTTCCTCAGCTATTGTTTTGATAATGCATATATCTAATTTGCTTTGTAATGTTTCATCAGGAGGTTTCTCACTTGAGAGGATACATCCTGAGGGCCACATCCATGCCGGGACAGTAAGACAGGAAGGCGGCAAGAGCTGTCTCCTCAAACAGGCCAAAGATCAAGATTTTATTCCTACAAAGAACAAACACAACCATTAAACTCAGTCACTACAAACCCCAAGCTTCACATTTGATCGAACTACTAAATCCAGCAAGTGCAGAATCTTAGTTGTAATATCTGTTGGTTAATGGGATATGGTGAGCGATACTAACTTCATGCCCTGCTGGAACACAGAGTTGCGGCGAGTCTTGCAGATGATGACATCGGCCCACTGCACCACCACGATACTGACGAAGAAGGCCGTGTGACAGGTGAACTCAACAATCTTCCTCTGCTCATACGTCTGAGAGAAAGACATTTATCATTACACACTCTCACATTCACATACACTACTGTTTAAAAGGTTGGAATCAGTAAGATTTTGCTTTTTTTTTAATAAATTATTGCAAAGATGCAATCAATTGTGACCCTGGAGCACAAAGCCAGTCTTAAGCCTCTGGGGTATATTTGTAACAATAGCCAAAAATGCATTGTATGGGTCAACATTAACGTAAATTTCCTACTGTAAATATATCAAAACTTCATTTTTGATTAGTAATATGCATTGCTAAGAACTTCATCTGAAAAATTAAAAGGTGACTTTCCCAGTATTTAGATCTTTTTTGCACCCTCAGACTCCAGATTTTCAAAAAGTTGTATCTCGGCCAAATATTGTCATATCTTAACAAACCATTCGTCAATGGAAAGCTTACTTATTCAGTTTCAAAAAATTAACCCTTATGGCTGGTTTTGTGGACCAGGGTCACAATTGATAAAAAGTTGCAAATAAATGCTGTTCTTTGTATGGAAGCATATGGGTAGCGATATTCAATTTGGAATGTAATATGCAAAATGACAATGCTATATGTAAAATGACAATGCATTTCTGTATTAACATCTACATTTTCCAATACATTTGTGCAATGTTTGGTGCAAAATGAAAATTAAATTACATAATTTTATGTATATAAGCTTTATAAGTTGCAAAATTAAAATGAAAATGTATTACAGAAATTATTAGATATGTATAACATGTTCAAGCAAAAACTGTGGCAAAATTATCATTTAAATGCTATTTTTCTTAAATGCATTAACACTCACAGTCAAGACACTTACGATTGCATTTTCATTCAGTGTCCCGCAATGAATGTAGCAAAATTCAATGCGCACATTGAAAATGCATTTCGAGCCGATCACGTGTCCGCCCGCCCCCAAGGCGGGGCTTGCAGAAGGTCAGAGACTCAAGTCTCAAGAAGAGGATTCAAGTGAGAACATGGACAAGACCGTTGGTCCGTGTACGTTTTGATTATTTCAGTTTATGGCTTTAATTTCATTCGCACTGGTGGGCGGAGCTGAAACGCTGCTTTCATCTGATTGGTCGAATCGCTCCACCTTCAACTCGGTTTTTTCATTCTTTCAGGCAGAATAAGAGTCAGTACGAGTGTGACACTGTAATGTCTGAAACCACCGCTCACTGTTAATTAGCATAATATTTGAATCAGATGTAGCTGGGCACATAATTCGTGCTGCTGAGACCTGCAAATTATTTCTAGGTTGTAATATTGTATGAATACTGTCCCACTGATAAATACAGTGCAAATATTTCTGTCTATTTGGAAAAAAGTGAAGTGGAAATAAAAATCAATAATAGACTGAACAGTTCCATGTCTGTAACATTTACCACTCTCATATTTTAAGTCATAAGGCACTAGGTATGTGTGTGTGACATTAATAAATAATTGTAAAAATTTATATTGTTACATTTCTGAAATAAAAATAGTAAAATTAGCTCTATGCTGCTCAGTGCTCCTGTAGCCTACCCCAGAGCGCCCTCTCGCGGCTGTAGACGGTAATGTTTTCTCTTGGTTCTGAATAAATGCGACTTATATATGTTTTTTTCTTCGTCATGACGTATTTTTGGACTGATGCAACTTATAGCGAAAATACGGGTAACATTATTATTATTATTTATTATGAGAGTAATTGACACAGACTAGAACTTTAATGTTTCACCAAATTCAGCTCAGATCTTCAGACTCATGTTGTTGTATAACTGGCCAAACTTACCTTCCCAAAAAATCCTATTTAATTTTATTTCATAAATGTAACTATATTTATTTCCACTTCACTGTTATCCAAGGAGACAGAACTATTTGCACTGTTTTTATCAGTGGGACAATATTTATACAATACAGTATACAACCTAGAAATAATTTAACGGGGTCTCTTGCAAGTCGCAGCAGCACGAATTATGTGGGCAGCATCATCTGATTCAAATATTATGCTAATTAACAGTGAGTGTAGTTTCAGACATTACAGTGCTTCACTTGCACTGACTCTTATTCTGCCTGAAAGAATGAAAAGACTGAGCTGAAGCTGGAGCGATTCGACCAATCAGATGAAAGGAGCGCTTCAGCGCCGCCCACCAGTGCGAATGAAATATTGAAGCCATAAACCGAAATTATCAAAACGTACACGGACCAACTGTCTTGTCCATGTTCTCTCACTTGAATCCTCTTCTTGAGATTTGAGTCTCTGACCTTCTGCAAGCCCCGCCTTGTTCATGCAGTGATTGACATGGCGGGAGGGGGCGGAGACGTGATCGGCTCGGAATGCATTTTCAATGTGCGCATTGAATTTTGCTACATTCATTGCGGGACACTGAATGAAAATGCAATCGTAAGTGTCTTGACTGTGAGTGTTAATGCATTTAAGAAAAATAGCATTTAAATGATCATTTTGCCACAGTTTTTGCTTGAGCATGTTATACATATCTAATCATTTCTGCAATACATTTTAATTTTAATTTTGCAACTTATAAAGCGTTAAAATTAGTATTAATTTTACATATTAAAACTGGTTAATGAAATGGCAAATGAAAATTATGTAATTTAATTTTCATTTTCATTTTGCACCAAACGTTGCACAAATGTATTGGAAAATGTAAATGTAAATACAGAAATGCATTGTCATTTTACATATTGCATTGTCATTTTGCATATTACATTCCAAATTGAATATCGCTACCCATATGCTTCCATATCTTTTGAATTTTCCCTTCATCAAACAATCCGGAAAAAATTGCATCATGGTTTCCACAAAAATATTAAGCAACACAATAATAGTTTATTATAAAAATTATTTGGTTTCATGAGTTTAAAAATCAGTGATTTCTGAAGGATCACGAGATACTGAAGACATCACTGAAATAAATTACAATTTAAAATATATTTAAATAGAAAATATAATTTTTTATCAGTTATTTGATTTTTTTTGTTAAAAGGTTTTTTAAAATGGTTGTTAACGTTTTTTATTATTATTTTTATTTCAGTTTTACAGTTATTTTAGTACAGCAAATGTCTCTTTGCAAACTAAATTAATAATTAAAATAAATGTTTTTAATATTTTATATCAGTTAACATTTATTTTATTTCAAGTTACATTTTTTTATGGTTTTAGTTTTTTATGAAATAACCCTGGTTTATACAGTAGATATCCCTATTGTTGATTTTTTACCTTTCCTACATTGTCAAACACTTGTGAAATATCTCTCCAAATGTGTTCGAACAACAATCTATAGAAGCATCCTTATTAATAAACCTTGATTCTGCATCTTCTGCATCACACTTCCTCTCTTCAAAATCATATTGCTATATTGTTTTGATTTTTTCTACTCTGTCAAGACCGGAATAATAATAGCAAAGATGAAAGCCGATAGCCAGTGACAGACCAACTCTAAAAATATGATTAGCTCTTAGTGATGTTATGTTTTGATAAGCTTGTTTAAATCAATAAAGTTGGTGTTTTTGTACGTCTCTTAGAAGCATCTCCTTAATGAATACACAGAAATGCAGTTGCTTCATACAAGAGCATCTACCAAATGCTTAGTTTGTGTAATCTGACTTACCCATTGCTGTCCATAACTGTCCTCCAGGTCATTGTTAGAGCGATCGTCCCAGTTTAGCCGGATGCCCACCAACAGACTGGGAAGCCAGCCGTTCTCAGCCAGAATCACGAAATAACTGAAAAAACCTCCCAGGGCCTGAATCATACCTACATATTTAAAAAAGGGAGACAGGACGTCACTTTTATTCAGTTCATTTTGGGTCAGTTAGACCAGCTGGTCTGTTTCTACAGCAGTTCAGTCAAACCAAACCTGAACTAAGAGACATTTTTCAGTTAGTTCACTAACCGATCTGTCCATAGGCGATGCTGATGAGACGCTCGTTCACCAGCTTGTCCCTGTGAGGGTTACGAGGCTGGCGCTTCATGATGTCACTCTCTGCTGCTTCATAAGCCAATGAGATTGCAGGGACCTGAGATGGAAAGCAATGATTGGTTAATGTTATGAATTATGATAAACAGAAAAGAACAGTCATTATTACATTCACCAGAATGTTCATTGTTGAAATAAAGAGATAAGATGTGTGTGTGTGTCTCACCATGTCAGTGCCCAGGTCAATGCAGAGGATTGTGATGGTTCCCAGAGGAAGAGGAATGTTGACCAAGATGAAGAACAGGAAGGGAGTGATCTCAGGGATGTTGCTGGTCAGTGTGTAAGCAATGGACTTCTTCAGGTTATCAAAGATCAGACGACCTGGGACAGGAAAAAAAGAAACCTAGGTCATCATTACCTGAGTCAAGCCTTTTCTCTCATTCATCTAGACTGTGCTTCTGTGTTTTTCCAACATTTGTCAAGACAAATTGCTTGCAGAGAAATGCTTTGCATTAAGCTGCCTGGAAAATCTCTCAATTGTGTTTATTCTTTGGTTTAAAAATGATCTACCTTTACTCACTGTTGTTGAGATTTCTTTATTAAAGCAATAAAAAAAACTAAAGCTTTTACTTTTTTCTTATCCCTTCTTCCCTTCCTGTCCTTGATTTTACTATTATGAACAAGGACAGAAATCGTGTGTAACTATCACTTCTCGTGTTCATTACCATCATATATATGTTGAATCGCTTGTAGCTTTCCTCAAATGTAAGTAACTTTGGATAAAAGCGTCTGCCAAATGAATAAATGTAAATGTAAAAACTTTAATTAAATATAGAATTAAATATTGAATGTAATTATAGGCTATAAAACCATATGGCTGTATTCAATAAATGGTTATAGTGAATTAATTTATATATTTTTGGATTATATTTCAAAATTCAAAAATATATGTTTTTTTTAAAGTTACTATACAATGACATACTCAATTTTGTTTGTTAATTTGTTTAAATATTACCTCCTTTTATTTTTTGTAGTATTGTTGTAGTATATCTTTTTAATGAAATAAATACTAAAATACTATATTAAAACAACTAAAATATTAATAATTTTAAAAAAGACAAACAAAATGGATTAAAATTAAGTTTGACTCTTTATTCATAACATTTTTGTTCAGTATTTCTACTGAATTTTAGTTCAGATATTTTGACAAATTTTAAATATAACCATAAGTCATATCGTTATAGTTAATAAACTAAAAAGCATAAAATATGCTTTTTGTTATTGTTATTTTAGTTATTGTAGAAAGACACTTTCAATTGTGTTTATTATTTGATACATAGTTTTCTTCACTGTTGTTGTCATTTTGTTAGATTTTTTTCTTATTAAAGGATTAAACTATATTAAACGATATTATACTATAATGAAACTATAAAATGTTTTATTAATATTATTTTTTATTACAACAAATTTTTGTTTATTTAATTATCTGTAACGTAAGTTTTAAAACGATTTTTTTTTTTTTAAGTTATGTTATGTTTATATGGACCCCAGGTAGACTAGCAAAAACTAGATTTAAAGAATCGAATGGAGCTCCAATAAACGAAGAAATTATGAAAAATATAGATCAAAATCCGGGCCATAGACAAAAACAATTTCCTGATGTGAGCTGCCTTCGTTTTCTGGCTTGTTCTGGATTTCTTTCTCTCTTTCTCATATCCTCTCTCTCTTACCTTCCTCAACTCCAGTAACGATGGATGCAAAGTTGTCGTCCAGCAGAATCATGTCTGCAGCCTGCTTGGAGACGTCTGAGCCAGAGATCCCCATTGCAACACCGATGTCTGCCTTCTTCAGAGCGGGCGAGTCGTTCACTCCGTCACCAGTCACCGCCACAATGGCACCCTGTGTGTACAAATATGAGTCAGTCATTTCCCTCGATATTATGATTATAGAACTAAGTCCTTTTTTTGTGTTATTTTGGTGTGTACCTGTCTCTGGCAGCCCTCCACGATGATGAGTTTCTGTTGAGGAGAGGTCCTGGCGAACACGATCTCTGTGTGATTCTTCAGCACTTCATCCATCTGGTCCTGTGAGAGATCCTTCAGGTCCGAGCCGTGGATCACACATGCTTTAGCGTCCCTAAAAACCCATACACACGAACAATAGCAAATGAAGACTCGCTCAAAGAACCTTAAAAGAGCCATTTATTCCTATTGTGAAGAGCATTTAAAAAATCGAAAGAAACTTATTTTAGGCATTAAAAAGGTTCCATGGATGTTAAAGTTTCTTCATGGAACCATCAATGCCAATAAAGAACTTTTATTTTCTTAAAGTGTAGATGTTTTAGCAGTGACATACTTCTGAAGTTATTATAGGAAGTATTGTACTATTATATACTGTACAGCATGACTCAGTTTAGACATGTTCCTGGATCAAGATCCTTTGTCATTCCTAGAAACAATATTCCAATATTAAATCTCAGAGGACCAAACTGAGGAAAAATATGCAATTTGGTGCATTTGCTGATATTTATATGGCCAAAAAGTGAGATGAAATTCTAGTATTGTAATATAAATCAATGAGATCTGTATTACAGTATAGCAGAATGCTTATATAAAACATATATAAATAGGAGTCTTCACTCTATATTTCACAATAAAATGTGTTCACATGAAATGCTTGGTTTTATGACCAAAGCTCTTTAGTTTTCATTTAAAACATATAAAGCAATGCAATACAATGATGACTGAGACAGAGAAACATTACTCAAAAGCTTTTAAAAAAAGCCACATTTTAACATGATTTTTCAAATAAATAATCAAGTAAACCTAAGTGTCCATCTCGAAAAATATCAAAGTTATTAAAATGTTTACTTCTTATTTCAGAGCAAAAAGACAAGTGAACCATGATTTTACGATTAAACTAAAAGGCATTTTACTTACTAAAAAAGTCTAAACTATCAATCAAATGGCAAAAGGTATGCAGTAGACTATGTACAACATCATGTTGATCCTTTAGAGGCCTCAGAAATGTGTGTATCAAATCAGACACAGTAGGCTTTATATGGTTTAAGTTGTCTCTACCTGGGGTTGACCTGGCTGACGGGAATATTAAGCCGAGCGGCGATGTCTTCCACGGTCTCGTTACCCTCAGAGATGATCCCCACACCTTTAGCGATGGCCTTGGCCGTGATGGGATGGTCTCCGGTCACCATGATGACTTTGATACCAGCTGAGCGGCATTTGCCCACAGCATCAGGGACGGCAGCTCGGGGAGGGTCGATCATGGACATCAGACCCACAAAGCACAGGTTGTCTGTCTGGAAGTTAATGTCGTCTGTGTCAAAGGCGAATCCTTTGGGGTACTTGTCCTCAGGCATGAACAAGTGGCAGAAACCTGGATGGAAAGGAGGAAAAAAGACTGTCAAAAAGTTTTGAGGATCCAGTGTTTTGGTCTTTCATGTGCCTTGGATTTATATTTATGTTTGTGCTTTTTAAAGGGATTTTTAAGAGCTTCGTGAAGAAGCATCAGGAAACAGAAAAGCACATGCACATCCAACACTGTGGTTTGATTCTGATATTCCACGTCACATCTCTTTTTCTCACCCAGCACTCTTTCTCCCAGTCCTCCGAGCTCCAGGTAGGCGTTCTGGAAGGCCTCCTTCAGTTCCTCGTCCATGGGCTGTTCTTTGCCCTGCTGCAGGATGGTGGAGCAGCGGTCCAGGATGCGCTCTGGCGCCCCCTTCATCACCAGCAGGTAATGACAGTCATTACCCTCATCCGACTCGTGCACCGACAGCTGATGTGAAAACACACCCAAACACATGAAAATAAAAGTTAATGAAAACAGAATAATCTGTTACATGTGAGGAATGGCATTGTCTAATGATGGACTACACACGTCTGTAGTTTTCTTTAGACAAAATCCTTCATAATCAATTAAAGAAATTTTATTTATAATGATGAACTAAACAACTCTGTAGATTTCTGTAGACAAAATCATTCATAATCAAATTTAGAAATTTTTATTATTAACAAAAAAGTACAAGTATTTCACACAACAAATTCTATTTTTAAATTTTTTATTTTTAATTAAACTAATTCTAAGTTTAAATAAAATTTTAGAGAATTTGGAAAAAGTTGTGTCTTGTGGTGTGACGATAATCTATCTAGGACCATTTGAAACAATTTATTTTTTATTTTTTATTAATACATGGAATGAACATGGGATATATATATATATATATATATATATATATATATATATATATATATATATATATATATATATTTATGTGTTAGACATTGATATACATTTTTAACAAAATCTTGTGTTATCTTTTAAAAAAAAGAACATGAACATGTCAACCCTTTATTTGGAAATTAAAGTTTAAATAATATTATACTGATATTATTATGCTGATATACATTTATTTTGAATTGACAGTAAATATACAATATTATTATGTAAGGTTACACTGACTGAATATTAACCACGTTAATGGATGCTTAATTCAGTCACATCAGATACTGAACAGTAACCAAACCTGGTATTTGTTGGTGGAGTTGAAGGGAATTTCAGCCACTTTCTTGTTCTTGTCCCTCATGGCTTTGACGGAGCCACAGGAGAGCTCGATGCACTTGAGAAGAGCCGATTCAGAGGCGTCCCCCGCGACATCACGCTTCAGGATGGGCAGAGAGTCCTGTCCAGCCTTAAACGAGGCTCTGTTACAGAGCGCCGCCACACGGGCCAGAGACAACCACGTCCCAGAGCTCTTGTCAAAGGATGCACCTGTTAGAGAACACACGCAGAATCAATACAGTATCTATATACAGCCTAGCAACCAGCTAGAACACCCTGATAATGCAAATGAATTATTTTCTGTTTGAATATACTTTAAGATGCCATTTATTTCTGTGATGCAAATCTGAATTTTCAACATCTTTACTCCAGTCTTCAGTGTCACGTGAAGAAGAAATTATACTATTCTAATTTAATATTAACATTATAATATGCTGATTTAGTGCCCACAAAAACTTTATTATTATTTTTACCAACAGTTGGAAGACGTGATATGGATTAAATAAACCATTAAATCATTAAATCAAATAATAATTATATATATTTAAAATATATTTTTGTATTACTTTTTTTTATTGTTTTTTTATATGTCTATATAGTTTTTATTCATTTTTATTCCAGGTTTAGTTTCAGCTAGAACATCAGCATTAACTACATAAAAAAGAGAAATGTTGACCTGGCAACTAAATGAAACCTTTTAAATATAGTTTATTTTATCTCTGTAAACATTTATTTTATTTATTAGTAACAAATTTGTATGGTTTTAGTTTTTGTTAACTATAACAAGCTTTTGATCCATTTAAAGGGATAGTTCACCCAAAAAATTTAAATTCTGTCATTATCTACTTCCAAAATAATATAAGTTTCTTTCTTCTGTATATTATAAAAGGAGATATTTTGAAGAATGTTCATAATCAAACAGTTTATGTACCCCACTGACTTCCATAGTCATTTTTATTTTCTTCCATACGATGATAGTCAGTGGGTACTAAGAACAGTTTGGTTACTAACATTATTAAAAAAAAAAAATTATTTTTTATTTTTTTTATTTTTGTGTTCAACAAAAAAAAGAAAGAAACTCATACAGGTTTTTAACAATTGAGGGTGACTACATAATGTCAGAATATTTGGGTGAACTATTCCATTAATATAGAGGCCCATTTCCGCCACTGTATAAAAATGTAAACAATTATTTTTTAACCCACAATTCTGACTTTTTTCTCACAATTGTGGGTTTATATCACACAATTCTTACTTTTATTTTCATAAGTCTGACTTCTTTTGTCAGAATTGTGAGATATGAACTCATGATTGTGAGTTATAAAGTCAAATTCTGAGGGAAAAATGTTTATACTGTATCTCACAATTCTGACTTTATAACTCGCAATTGTGATTTATTATCTCTCAATTCTGTGGAAAAATTGAGATAAAAAAAAAAAAAAAAATCACAATTATATTAAAAAAAAAAAAAAAAAATTTTACTCAGTGGCAGAAACGGCCTTCCATTTTTTTACGCATACTTGTCAAATAAAAATATTTGTTGTTTTAAAAACAATAACACAAAAATCGTACTCACCCCAAACATTCGAAAGGTAAAATCTATCTATTCTGCATCTTTTGCCCTAGCAACTACCTATTAAAGGGTTACTCCACCCCAAAATGAAAATTTGGTCATTAATCACTTTACCCACATGTTGTTCCAAACCCGTAAAAACAATTTAAGATATTTTGAATGAAAACCTGGAGGCTTGAGACTGTCCCATAGACTGCCAAGTAAATAACAGTGCTAAGGGGAGGGGAGTCGTGGCCTAATGGTTAGAGAGTCGGACTCCCAATCGAAAGGTTGTGAGTTCGAGTCCCGGGCTGGCAGGAATTGTGGGTGGGGGGAGTGCATGTACAGTTCTCTCTCCACCTTCAATACCACGACTTAGGTGCCCTTGAGCAAGGTACCGAACCCCCAACTGCTCCCCGGGCGCTGCAGCATAAATGGCTGCCCACTGCTCCGGGTGTGTGCTCACAGTGTGTGTGTGTGTGTTCACTGCTCTGTGTGTGTGCACTTCGGATGGGTTAAATGCAGAGCACAAATTCTGAGTATGGGTAATGTAGGATGGGTTAAATGCAGAGCACAAATTCTGAGTATGGGTCACCATACTTGGCTGAATGTCACTTCACTTTTTAAGGTCCAGAAAAGGTATGAAAAGTCATCGTCAGAATGAAGTGAAGTGAAGTGAAGTGACATTCGGCCAAGTATGGTGACCCATACTCAGAATTTGTGCTCTGCGTTTAACCCATCCGAAGTGCACACACACAGAGCAGTGAACACACACACACACACTGTGAACACACACCCGGAGCAGTGGGCAGCCATTTTTTATGCTGCGGCGCCCGGGGAGCAGTTGGGGGTTCGGTGCTTTGCTCAAGGGCACCTAAGTCGTGGTATTGAGGGTGGTGAGAGAACTGTACATGCACTCCCCCCACCCACAATTCCTGCCAGCCCGGGACTCGAACCCACAACCCTTCGATTGGGAGTCCGATTCTCTAACCACCAGGCCACGACTTCCCCTGTTTGAATACTCCATCTGCTATCAGACGTAAAATCTGGGTTATATGTAGTGACGGGAACACTTTTTGTAAGTAAAGAAAACAAAAATAACGACTTTATTCAATAATTCCTTTGTCAACGGTCTCCTCTTGTGTCACTAAACATCATTGCGCTGCGAATGCTCTTCTGTGTCCTCCGCGCCACAAGGATGCGCTGTTTCTACGTTTATTTAGCTTTGATTTAAAATAAAACAGTGCTCCCTTGTGGCGTGGAGGAAACAAAGGAATTATTGAATAAAGTCATTATTCTATTTTTTTTCGCTTACAAAAGGTGTTGGACAGATGGAGCATTCTTACGACTTTTTTTTCGTACCTTTTTTGGACCTTGATACTGTTATTTAATTGGCCAGGTTTCAATCCATGTTTTCATCCAAAATATCTTAAATTGTGTTCTGAATACGAACTGAGCCTTGACGGGTTTGGAACGACATGGGGGTAAGTGATTATTGTCAAAATTTTCATTTTAGGGTGGATTTCATTTTTAATTCCCTAGTAGCTTACCAGACTGATCTTCGGTGGTGTCCGCCTCATGGATCTGATTGTCGAACCACATGTGGGCGACAGTCATGCGGTTCTGCGTCAGGGTGCCGGTTTTATCAGAGCAGATGGTGGATGTGGATCCCAGAGTCTCCACAGCCTCCAGATTCTTCACCAGGCAGTTCTTGCGGGCCATGCGCTTGGCCGTGAGTGTCAGACACACCTGAGAGACAGAAACAGAAAGACAGAAAGAGAGAAATGGAAACAGAGGAAGAGAAAAACAGAGCACAAGGAAGTTTGAGGCAGAAGGTGAAAGGAAAGGGAGGTGGAGAGAAAGAGAAGCGAACTGAACTTCAGTGACATTACATTGTTGGTAATGTGGCACAATGCAGCATCGTGCAGTAAGAGAAGAGTGTTAAATCAAAAAGAGGCTCTGAAGAGCCAAGGCAAGCACAGCAAGAAGCAGAGAGGTCAGAAACATACTCTACACAACGTCTGTCTTTTGTTATTGACATCAAAACACGAGCCAATCAAAATCTAAAGTATATTTGCAAAATTCATCTGTCACTTGATAGGAGCGAGTCAAATTAGACAGATGCCAAAATCAACAGTTGTGACATGCCCTTTTCATCCAAAACCGCCTTAAATACTCTAGATATATAACCCAGAATATTTTAAATAAGGGTTCACTTGCAATGAGGAAAAAAATAATAATAATAATTTTTCTGAGGTGAATTATTGGCTGCTGAGAACATGCAAAATGCAGGTGTTACACGTGTACTTTTTTCAAATTTTAGTTAGTCCTTTAGACCACAATCTGTCCTGTGACAGACTACAACTATAATTCATACCAATATAATCAGATTTAGAGAAAACTCAGTGTGAAAATTTGATATAAAGATCACTCAAAATTTTATACAAACAAAAACAGACCATTTTACTAGTTTCAAGCATGTGGTGTAGCTTTGCACTTTGCATAAGACAAGATTTAAAAATAAAAATTTCTCTATAGAACATAATTATTATCCATGTTTTTGTTCACTTTTGTGATTTTTTTAATGTCCAATATCGCACCCTTATGGCAATGTTGAGATTCTTTCTTTAATCAATGAAACATATGCTATAAGTTATAAAAAAGTCTAAGTATATAAGTTATAAAATGAGTTATAAAGAGCAGCACAACTGTTTTCAACATTACTTGAGAAGCAAATCAGCATATTAGAATGATTTCTGAAGGATCATGTGACACTAAAAACTAGAATGAAGATGCTAACAATTCAGGTATGCACCACAGGAATAAATTATATCTAAAAAATATATATTCAAATAGAAAACTGTTATTTTAAATTTTAATAATATTTCACAATATTTACTATTATTTTTTTTTTCCAAGAGACAGTTGTGTACATCTATTGGCTATGGCACAAATAATAAGGGGGTTCAGAAACATATTAGTGAAGTATTTAAAAAAAAAACTGTGACTTTTTATTATTTATAAGCACTGAAGATTGCAAAACGTTTTCAAGAAAAATCAAGGTAGTGGAGTTTTTTTTTTACAGTCATTTTTTTCTTACAGTCATGAAATTTTGCTAAAAAAACAAAGAGCTGAAAAATAAATGTAATAACCTTAGATTTGTAGATTTTAGATATAAAATTATGTATTTTTGTAATTTAAAAGAATAACTAACATTTACTGTAAATATGTATGATATAAAATTTGCCAATTTGGTCCAAAAAGCATTAGAAACCTTACAGTCAAAAAATATTTGTAAAAAGTCTCAGTGTCGGTGTATATAGCATGCATATTCAGCATGCACATTTGCTTTGCATTATGTATTACACATTTCTGAATGCATTAAAGCATGAAACCAAGCTTGACTTCTGCGTAGAGTATGTTTGAGGTCTAGTTGTGCATCGCAGCAAGAGGCACAGGACAGCCCCAATGCACAGCCAGAGCCCCGTCGGTCTCTATGTGGCAGCCACTAGCTCGCACAGGCAACTAGAGATACCACAGAGTAATACTTTGTCAGATTTTCATATTGACCTAGGCTTTCAACAGTGAGGGTCTGTAAAAGAACACAGGAAGAGAAAGAGAGGAACAGACAGAGAGAAAGAGAGACAGTGATAGAGTCACGAAGAGTCACAGATATGGAGGATTAGAGAGAGGGAATACAGTTCAAGAACACACACGATGAGCATATACTGACACCACACAACCACAGACGAGAAGCCACAACACTCACTAACACTGTCAAGAGTTACACCCAAGAAGAAATGAACCAGAGACCAAAAATGATTAAAACACAGATTAAAGTGTGAGAATATGTTCAGAATGGTACGCTAATGGAGAACTGTTATAAAATTAGTAACCTCCCCTGACTAGTTCTGCAAAACTAAAAGAAATTAAATTAAACCAAAATTCACTCACTTTTCAATTTTTTTTATCTACTGAACGTGCAAAAAAAAAAAAAATTCCTGTGATGAATAAATGAAATATCAAACATGATTTTGCATATATGTTTTAATTTTATTTATGTATGCAAAACAAATAATTAGACAAAATTATATTATATATATATATATATATAAACAAATAATTAGACAAATTAGACATAATTAGACAAAATTATATATATATATATATATATATATATATATATATATATATATATATATATATATATATGTATATATATAATTTTGTCTAATTATTTGTTTTGAATGCCAATATTTTACATTTATTTGATTATTTTAAAATCTTTTGTTACTTTTATTTATTTTATTTTTTACATAAAACACTATCGTTTAAAGGTTTGGGGTCGGTAAGATTTCTAATGTTTTTGAAAGAAGTCTCTCACTTAATTATGCATTAAATGAAGTCCAAAGTGACATTTAAAGACTTTT
This sequence comes from Carassius carassius, assembly GCF_963082965.1. Classification (NCBI taxonomy): domain Eukaryota; kingdom Metazoa; phylum Chordata; class Actinopteri; order Cypriniformes; family Cyprinidae; genus Carassius; species Carassius carassius. Next base: position 4,329,778 of record NC_081779.1, on the reverse strand, counting down.
GATTGGCTGAATAAAATAATTAATTTCTTTTAAAAATCTTATTGACCCCAAACTTTTGAACGATAGTGCAGATTTATTTACTGACATATTATTGTCCCTTGTGAATTTATATAGCAAATATAATCTAGCACTCTGCTGTATATATTTATCGTTGCATATGGTGTAATGTTATACATAATATTTTGCATACTCAGTAGGCAGTATGCGGTACATTCTGTGCAGTATGTAGTACGTACTATGAAATATGTCAATATGTTGTACGTCCATTTCAAACAAAGCCATGAACAAAAAATAAACAAATTAAGATGACAACAAATACACATTAAGACACAAATTATACTGAAAAATAACAATAAAAACATGTACGTGTCACAAAAAGACATTTAAACACTTGCAGAGACACCAATACACACTACAAAACCCTGAGACTGAGAAAGAGAGGAGTCCTCACAGTGACGGTGGCCAGCAGTCCCTCAGGCACATTGGCGACGATGATGCCGATGAGGAAGATGACCGCCTCCAGCCAGCTGTAGCCCAGGATGATTGACAGGATGAAGAAGGAGACGCCCAGGAAGACAGCCACGCCGGTGATGATTTGGATGAAGTGCTCGATCTCCTTGGCGATGGGGGTCTTTCCGGTCTCTAGGCCGGAGGTCAGAGTAGCAATGCGGCCCATGACGGTTCGGTCACCGGTGCACACCACAATCCCACGAGCGGTACCTGAACGAGGAGAAGAGAACAGAAAGACATCATTACAAAGATCAGATGACATTATCCCAATTACCACATGATGCCTTAGCAAATATATAAACAAAAATACAGGAAATATTAATCTAAGTTGATATTATTTTATTACGTGAGAAGAAAGAGTGATACAATGTGTGACCTACAGTACAATGTTATACCTACAGTATTATGCAATATTTCTAGTAGTACATAGATTATACAACTTTTAGTTATAGGTTTGGCAGTAACACTAATATTTCTATTACTGAGCAAAGGAAATCCCTTATTTTGCTTTACAACTTATATATAATATAAAAACCACCATACAAATGTTTGGGTTGATAAGACTTTTTTTTGATTTTGAAACAAGTCTTTCATGCTCATTAAGGCTACATTTATTTATTTATTTAAATCAAAAATACAGTAAAAACAGCAATATTTAGAAATATAATTATTTAAAATAATTGTTTTTATTGTATTATATTTTGTAATGCAATTTATTCCTGTGATCAAAGCTGAATTTCCAGCATCATTACTCCAGTCTTCAGTGTCACATGATCCTTCAGAAATTATTCAAATATGATTTACAGCTCAAGAAGCATTTTATTATCAATGAGGAAAACAGTTGTGCCGTTTACATTTTCTTTTTCATGATTCTTTGATGAATATAAAATTCAGAAGGACAGAATTTATTTGAAATAGAAATCTTTTGTAGCATTGTAATGTCTTTAAAAATATTAGCATTAACAATTTTTTTTTTTTACGAAAATAAATATTTTTTATTCCACTACTGCATGGTGTTATTTGAATCTCTCTTTAAATACAAAAAACACTAAGTCCTTAAGAAAGTATGACATCCTGACTGATGTCTTGTAATGACATGAAAGAGTTCTATGCGACATTCTAGAATCTAGAAGCCTCATAATGATCTTGTGTAATCCTGTAATTCACCACGTGGTGGCAGGAGAGTGTCACTCTGGAGCTGAGTCTGAACACAAAGGAAGGACATTGTCTGAGATCACCAAAACACTGACACCCTGCTGAGCAGAGGGCATATGTGAGGTCTCCTGACCCATCAACACAACAGCATTACGCAACTGACAAGAGCTATATCTGAGAGGGAATATATTCATATATATATTTATTTTTTCCAATATATTGCAATATATTGAAAGCGGCAATCATTTGTATATTTTGCAATAAAATAAAAGAAAATAAAAAGGAAAAATAATATATTACAATATATCACAATATATTTTAAGAAATATATTGGTAAATATATTTTCCTTTCGTAAGGGTTTGAAGCAGCTAGATTTTTTATAATGAATATTAAACATCTTTCTGAAGGTAGAAAACCTAAAAGATTAGATGAACAAATGATGAAAACTCCTTTGGAATGCCGTAGAGGAGCAAATGCCATTAGCTCCTGCAGTATTATTCATTTATTCAGTCGGATCTGAAATGATTTGTGTTTTACCATCAAAATTAATCCAAAAGAGTGACACAAAAAGAGAAATGTGTGAAAAACGAGGGCATAGACGAGTGGCAAGATGGGGCGCAGAAGTGAGGGGTTGTTGTCATGACAACAGTTTCCCTCTATGGCTGTTCTTGGCAAAAAAAAACACACAAAAAAAAAAAACACCAGGGAAAAATAAAGAGATTGGAAACAGCACAAATGAAAAAACAGAAATTGATCGGAGAAGATGAGTTCAAAAAGAACTGGAAATGAAATAATAGAAAGAGTGGAAGAGTGGAAGAAAATGGAGCAGTGATGCAGCTGCTATGGCAACCGTACCCTCAACGCAGTTGGTGGAGAAGAAGGCGATGTTACGGGTTTCCAGAGGGTTGTCATGGGTACAGTCAGGTGACCTGGTCTGAGGCTCTGATTCACCCGTCAGGGAGGAGTTATCAACCTGAAAAATGATCAAATAGATATATACTGTATGTGTGTGTAACAAACTGCTGTTGGTTTGACTGAGCCTGTCTGAAAGATTAGAAGTGCTTTCAAATATTAACAGGCCTCACAGTCAGATAGATAGATAGAAAGATAGATAGATAGATAGACAGACAGACAGACAGAAAGATAGTCTGTAAGTGTTCATAATAAATATTTCCATCCATGTTTTTGTGTAGCTGTTGTACCTTGCATCCATGACCAGAGATGATCCTGAGGTCAGCAGGGATCCTGTCTCCTCCCTTCACCTCCACCAGGTCACCAGCCACCACCTCCTCAGCGTTAATCTGGAGCTTCTCACCTTCACGGATCACTAAAGCTTGCTGCGGACCACACACACACACACACACACACATCAATTTCAGCCCCCAATGACTCTAAGGCCAATGGAGAGATTAAAGATGCATTAATACAAACTGAAGGCGTCAGAGACTCAGCGCTGGAAGACAATAATTAGGATTATGACCAGAGAGGAAAAAAAAAAACAGATCAAGTTTATTGGAGTATATTGGTTATTTGAGTTGACTATTATTTTGAGTTGAGAAGTAAAGCTAGAAATATGCACTGAAAAAGTTTGTCACTTTTAAATGATCACTTGGATCAAGTAGGACTGGGAATCCGAAATGAGGTTATTAAAGTGTTTTGGTGTACCTGGGGAACCATGTTCTTGAAAGACTCCATGATCTTTGAGCTCTTGGCCTCCTGGAAGTAGGAGAAGCAGCCAGTGATGATGACCACAGCAGACAGCACGATGCCCAGATACAGCTGTAGAGCAGAGAGACAGACAGAAGGGATAGGTTAACAAATGAATGTGGAGAAAATCCTCAAGAGGTCACAGACCTTTATTTCTCTGAATCGCCTTGTTTGCATTTGTGCTACCCAAAAAGCATTCATCTGAAGCAAACCATGAATACATATGACATCAAGGCAGTTTTTCCTCTATATTTTGCATGCATCAATGTTTCTTTTCCTGTTTCTCGTCGCAGTTTATTCTAGTACAGTTAATAGTACAGTACAGTTAAAAGTACAGTAGGCAATGCAATTGGGAATATGAGACAAATTATTACAAAATGATTTTTTCCCATGATATAAGGAACAATCTTAGTTTTGTTATTACTTTGAAGAGTTAGTGTTTTAATTGAGGTATAAACACTCCAAGACACCACATACTGAAAAAGTGTATGCTAAATTAATAAATGTTATGTAAATGTAGTACCTTTTAATTGTGTGGAGTCATATAATATTATAGTATAATTTTTAAGGAGTTTGATTCAACAACTGTGTGACACCGAAGACTGGAGTACTGATGCTGAAAATTCAGCTTTGCATCGCAAAAATAAATTACATTTTATAACATATTCACTTAGAAAATAATTATTTTAAATGTCAATAATATTTCACAATATTATTATTTAGTGAGAGAGGGACTGAAAATGTTTTGTCTTAGAACTAATTTGCTAAATCTAAATTGGGGGATTGTTTTTATTTTCAACCCAATCTCTTCAAAATGCTTTCTGACACCCATGGATTTTCTCCCAACTAAACACACTTTAAAAGCAATAAATCATATTTAATGCAGTATTGTTAACAAAAATTACACAGATTACAAATAAAATGCTAGACTAGGAACGAATAGGATTACTGATTATGTCACAAATATGGCCTTCTCTAAACAGCAGCATAATGCATATTTTGTGCAATTTCCTCACATTGTCATTGGCAGGGTCGTCCTCCGTGGCGGCCTGGATGGCGTAGGCCAGGAAGCAGAGGATGGCTCCGATCCACAGCAGGATGGAGAATCCTCCGAAGAGCTGTCGGCAGAATTTGACCCACTCCGGGGTGGTGGGGGGTGGGGTGAGAGCGTTGGGACCATCCCGAGCGAGGTACTCCGCCGCCTTGGCATTAGTCAGACCCTTCAGGGGAAAGGAGAGAAGTAATCCGATTCAAGAGTTCATGTCAAACACTCCTGCACTGCCACTAGAGGGCGATGGTGGCGCAGTGTTTTAGGAGATCTGTTGAGATCACAGTTCCTCTTTTAAAACATTAGTGCTTCACATAAGCTCACTAAAGTGAAATTAGTTCACTGTTAAATGCATACTTAACCTGGGTAAACAAACAGCTGCTGGTCCTCATTGACCTCCATTGTATTATTTACATTTTATGGAATTCAACGAAGACCGTCAACTGTTTGGTTACCAACATTCTTCAAAATATCTTCTTTTGTGTTCCGCAGAAGAAAGAAATTCATACAGGTTTGGAGCAACTTGAGGGTCAATGGAGACATTTCTGGGCGGACTGTCCCTTTAAGTTGCTTTGGATGAAGCTGTGAAACCTTACATATGAAATAATAACCATATATATATATATATATATATATATATATATATATATATATATAGTTTATTGAAGCTTTAGACCAAAATGTTTAAAAATATAAAATGTTTGCAGGGTTTTTGTTGTTTTTTTGAGTTTCATATTTGATACATCAGGCTTGAATGTGGCTCATATAGTATGATATAGTGAGAATATGGAGCTCATACTTAAGAGGAAGAAAAACACCTCAATTTCATTCAGAGTCCCAAACTGAGCATAAATATTATGATATCTATATATATATATATATATATATATATACAGTGTTGGGAGTATTACTTTTCCCATCGTTGCAACGCCGTTATCTTTACTGAGAATGTAAAGTGTTGCGTTACTACAATTTGGTTGAATAAAGCGCGAGGTGTCATGCATTGGCTAGTGGCTACACATCAGCTGCTTGACACCGTTGCAAATCCGATGATGATTGGCGGTGCCCTGCTCACGCTGTCTCACTGCAGCGCTCAAGACAGCATCAGCGATAATGGCGTTCTCGAACTGGAAGTACCGAAAATTAAAGGCGAGAATGTTTCTGTAACATGCACATATGGTATGCCTAGGAAAAAAGACTTTATTCGCGTGTGAAATTAACTTCACAACACGCAAATTCGCGTCATGGGGGGGCTTCTGCCAGTTGAGTTCACGCAGAATTTTCAACCACCATTTTTATTAAGATAATTTTCTAAATATTACTGTTGTCGTGTCATGAAATGTAGTTTTAAAAATATTTAATGAGAGAATGTTGTTGTTTTAAACTCAAATATCCGATTTTTTGAGGTTGTCTATTCGCGTCTTTGCATTGACTTAACACTGAAATCACTCGCGCCAGACGCTCTATTTGCGTCTGGTGTGAACGCACCACAAGAGTTTGATAGTGTTCTGTTCATTGTGCAGTAACGTTAGGCCTAATATACAGTTACAGAGATTTGCACTAATGGCCAGGTTTCCCATTGTTTCTTTTTACCCAAGTTTAAATTTGTTTGTATTAATTTTGTTATTTTTATTGTTATTTTTTATATGTTTTTATTTCTATGCATATCATATGGCAGGCTGCAATCTATTGAGTTCAAATAAATACAACATTTTCTAAAATACTTATAGTGTTTTTATTCTTCAATCAGTTTATATAAACATCTTATATATTAAAGATGTTATAGGACTTAATAGCGTTATAGAACATAAAAAATAACGTCACAGTTACTTTGCTGAGTAACTAATTACTTTTACAATGTGGTAACTGAGTTACTAACTCAATTACATTTTGGAAGAAGTAATTTGTAACTGTAACTAATTACTTTTTTCTAGTAAGATGACCAACACTGTATATATATATATATATATATGACATTTATATGGCCAGTAATTATGATAGCTTGTAATGTAAATCAATGATAAGTGTTTCAGTATCAATGAACAGTATATCAGATTACTTACATAAAATGCATATAAATATCAGCTGTCACTCTATATAGCCTAATAATGCATCTTAGTGAGATGATATTTAAACACTTAGTTTTTTTATTGTGGGGAAAAACATATATGAGCAAACAAGCATCAATCAAAAATGAACAACCGTTAATCAGAGCCCTGATGTGTCAACTTTTGGTGTTTTCTTTTTCTTAAAAAACGTTGCGGGTAATCAAGGATCTTGATATATTATGATATAAAAGTTATTCTTGTGTTTATTCATTAAAAAATATAATTATTTCACAGCAAAAAGACATGACAAAAGGCATGTAAATTGTAAACGAAAAGATTTTCAGCACGTTTTGATCTTGTTGATCATTTAGAGGCCTTGTACATTTTAAATATCAAATATGATACCAAATAGATTTTAAGATTAATACAAGCTTTACTTTCCTGCAGTGCATAATAAAAGTTTGACTGTCATGTTAAAATTAAACAAGTTTTAACTTTACATTGTAGGTAATAAAGCTGTAGAATTACAAGAATTAATTCATTTTAATTTGACAGTACAGACTTAATGTTACAAGATTAAAGGAAGTCAGAACAGTTCAATATCTTAAAACTAAATGGAGGCTGAATGAAAACTCCATTGACTTACATTGTATGTGACAAACACAGAAACCTTTTTCAAAATATATTTTTTTGTATCTCACAGAAGAAAGAAAGCCATACAGGTTTACATAAGGGCGATTAAATGATGGCTGCATTTTCTTTAAAAAAAAAAAAAACAGGAGACGGAAGATGTTATTTTATGTGAATATTGTAGAAATATAAAACAAATCACAATATAAGTAATAATAGGAACAGGGAGTCAGGGCAGCCTCATCAGTGAGGACTTTAGTTCAATTAAAGTTTAGCAAAAGATTCACTAATACAGAAATCCTTGGTCTTTCAGTGCATCAGCGTCAAGCTATCTTTAGGATCTGGACACATCCGCCATTATGAAGAAAACTGAATTTATTCAGGAGAAAGAACCAGACAGACATCCAGGAAGTTGCCTCTTTTCTGCAATCTCAAATGACTCCGTATCACTTTGTTGATTCTCAGAATATTATTATTTTAATCTCATAATACGTTGATATTTTGATTCTTAGAATTGTAACTATATTCCCTAAATATTACTACTTTAATCTCAAAATGTTATGACTTTATTCTCAAACCCACACATTTATTCTAGGAAAAAGTCTTTTGTGAAAGAGCCCTTATTCTTGTCATACTATTTTTTTATTTTTTTTTTTATGTTGCACTACAATACCATCATATAAAAACAGCTGGCTTGTTTACATGATTTAAATGGTTTAAATTGTTCACTGCTGATGTGAAGAACTCACCTGTACAATGTCAGTGTTGAATTTCCGGCATACTTCTTCAATTGACATCTTATGCTCTGTCTGGAGAGAAAGAGAAAAGAGAGTTTATATTTCTTACAAAGAAAGGATGAGCTGCTATAGAGTACGACCGACCGCAAAGACTGAACCACAATCTTGCTACATTTGATTCAAGGCAAAACAGTATATGAAAATACATTTACGAGGCACTGAACTCACAGTGAAATTACACAAGTGAAACAGAACGTACAATATAAAATGATTCACTACAGGTCACTGATTGTCAAAGAGTGCATTTGAAGATTCATACAAGAACACAAACATGTATGATATGTGTGGATGTGTCTTACCAGTGGTACTTCCTTCTTCAGGTCATCCAGATCTTTTCCTCCCTTTCCCTTTTTGGGAGACTCCTTCTCATTTGTGTCCTGCGTGGTAGCCACGCGGTAGCTGTCCGACCGTCCATACTGAGAAAAAAAAAAAAAAAGTATGATTATTCTTGGATCAGCTACTTGATCAGACCTAGAATAAAGCCAGCTAACACTGGAATGCATAAGTGAATATTATATATGTACATATTAAGGTAACACTTTATAATAAGGTTTAATTTGTTAACATTATTTAGCTTTATTAGTTAACATGAACAATACTTATACAGCATTTATTAATCTAAGTTAATATTAAGTTCAGCATTTGCTAATACATTATTAAAATCAAATGTTTCATCTTTATCTAAAACCTATTAGAAATTAGGACAGTTTCATACATTTTCTAGCCCATACAAATACATATGGTATGTATGTGTAATACATTTTTGGACATATATATCATGCAGGTATATATTCATGAAAAAAACCCATCAATACATGTTGATATTGTATTAGTAAATTTAAAAGAAATACATGTATTTAAAAAAAAATGTGTATGTTGTTTTAATAAAGCTGCATATATAAACAAAATATATACTGTATTGCTGACATATGTGACCCTGGAGCACAAAACCAGTCTTAAGTCGCTGGAGTATATTTGTAGCAATAGACAAAAAAAAAAAAAAAAAAACATTTTATGGGTAAAAATTATAAATTTTTCTTGTATGCCAAAAATCATTAGGATATTAAGTAAAAATCATGTTCCATGAAAATATTTTGTAAATTTCCTGCCGTAAATATATCAAAACTTATTTTTTTATTAGTGATATGCATTCCTGAGGAGGCGATGCTCTCCATGAATGAGGATGAGAGAGGAAATGCCAACAGATAATGCTTCACCCACTATCCTGATTATCTTTGAAACCATGAAGCTTTAACAGGAACCCCATGTGGGATACGGGGGTGGTGTGAGCATGGGGGCCATTGAGGGTGGTCTAGTGCACTTCAATCCACATTAAGGCTTTGCATTGATGTGGCATCCCCTGATTTGCCATGTGTGCTTCTGTGACCTATTTTAGCTTGAATGCACAACCAGACGGCATTACAGTCAAATCCACCATTACGCACACCAGCATGCTTACATGTTAATGTGCAATACTTAAAATGCATTCATAAATGATTCTGATGTTGCTTGATAATATTGCATTCTAAACAACTAAAACAATATTAAAGGAATAAATTGTTATGAGAGCTTTGATTTGAATACATTATGGCCACGCCTGAATAAACTTTATCCAAAGTGGTTATTTAAATTTGACCATTGACGGATAATGAACATTGAATTTAATTATTTAAAATAGAAATAGTTTGTATTTTATTAGCAGCTTTTGTCATTTATGCTCATCATACTATTCAACTCTACAAAACATTTCTATAAAAAATGTAATTGGAATATAATCATTGAATGATATAAAAACTCTAATCTATAATCTAAAATGAATGATTTATGCTTATTACACGTTTTAACTTCAATTAAACAAAAACTATTAAATAAAAAAAAAAAAAAAAAAAATCAGTTAAATCAAATAAATTTACCCAATGGTAGCTTTTAAATTAGTAACTCAATAATATTCAGGAACTATTATATTATTAAAACATAACATGGGGGAAAACCAATCAAACAATCCTTAATAAACAATGTAAAAATATTGAAAACTTTAAATGATGATAAACTCTGTTTAAGTGGCAGCTTATTTTAAATAAACTATGTTCCAGGATTATTATAGTTCACTAAAACTAAAACAATAAATAAATCAACAAATAAATAAAAGATAGTGTTATTTGAAAAAAAAAGTTAACTGAAATAAGATAAAACAAAATTGTACTTTTTTTTCATCTAGTTTCCAAGGCAAAATTTCTATTTTTATTTAGTTCAATTTATGTACTAAAATAGCTCAAACTAAAATTGAAATAAAAAGTAATAAAAACTATTTAGACCTGAATAAAAAATAAAATACTAAAACTTTAGCTAAAATTAGCATGAGCAGAAAATCTAGAGTATGCAGTGATGCTAAAATAACACTGCTATTTTCATCATCATGTTTAACTGACAGTATTTCCTTTGTTAAAAAAAGAGAGAGACAAAAAAAAAAACAAGAACTAATAAAAATTAAAACCCAAACACTACAAAACACAAAAAGGCCATGATTGCAGCATCCTTGTGGCCGTGTGTTGAAACAGTCTGACCATCTGTCAAGGGTTTTTCCTCTTTCTATCCTCTGGGTGAGACAGCAGTGCAGGATTAAGACTGTTTACTACAGTCTGGATTAACCTACTGAACAACCGTAATCCTGCTCCTGCTTTTCTCTTATTCATACATAGAGATCGCGCAGATGCTTTGAGATACACTGTATACTGTCCATTTTTTTATGTATTTTGACTTAAATCATCCACTTGTTTTGTTTATTGCTGTCTAATGTAGTCTAATCAACTTTATAGCACAGCCATGTACTGGTACACAGTGTTATCGCTGTATCGTCATTCATGAAACATCATCTATTCGACTGCATGCAGTTCTCTCTTCATCTCTCATGCACACGTGCATCACAGTTACAGACTCAGACGAGGGACACGTGCACATTCATGTCCAAGCCCACTGATCGCTGTGCCATAGGATGTGTGGAGAGCTGTAGATGCTCCATACTACTTAATCCAGTGGGCTTGGTCTCAAACCTGATTAAGATTATGTTGTCTTTAAAAGATCCACGACTGAATTTTAAGAGGTTTCTGGATGAGAGCTTGAGTCTGAGACTATCATGTTAATGTTACAGAAATAGTTCACTCAGAAATTAAAAATCTGCCATCATTTATTCACCCTCACGCATAATATAACTATAATAAGGCCTTTCATTCTCACTGGAATTCGCTGATGACACGACCATGGTACGCAGCAGTGTGGAGGTATGCAAATATATTTTGACAGGTAGGACAGCCTATCATAATCTTCGGACTGAACATTTTGATTGGAAGAACATTTTATGGTCCTACAACTTCCACAGATGATATTGATACATAGAAATAAATTTAGACCACTTATCATAGTGATTGCTATCTGGATGTGAAGAAACTTTCAACTAGCATAACAAAAAATTCTTTTGAACCAAATCACCTTCCCTGCCTTTAATGGTGATCATGGATAGGGGCAACTCTTTAAAATTATCCATTATAATAATTTTCTATTCATGTAGTCCATAAGACTTGATTGCCATATTGCAAGACTTTTTTGGTCAAATGATTCACTATAAAAATTATTTGTCAAATCTGTAAATAAAACAAAGATTACTGGAATACATTTTACCAGAAAATACAGTCTTTTTCATTCAAAATTTCACATTAAATTCAATGTATCGTACTTGCCGCTAGATCTTATTATTAGTTCTCCCAAAGATGAATTATGAAATTAATAATTTCCTCACACTCATGTTGTTCTAAACCTGTCTTTAGCTATATTTGAGGAACAAACCAAAATACAACTCATTACTCACCGATGGGTTATGCAAGATTTGATGTCAATGATGCCAAACATTTTTGGTTGTCACATGTCTTGTAACTGTTGTGAAATTTTAGATTTAAATATGTGTATATTGACATAACACAACTGAGATTTGTTTCCCTTACATAAATCTACACTGGGAATTTTTTCTGTAAATTAGTAATTAGTAAATTTTACAATTAAATACTCAATTAATTATCTAATTTAATTAACTTGAGGATATGGAAAAACATGCAGTAATGGATTACACCCTCCATTAACCTTCTAAAGAAACCTTGCTTCTGGATAACTACACATACCAATAAAGCAAACCACATATGAACGCTGATACTAAATGACTAATTAAATATTAGAGCTATCCATTATGTAGCAGAAGAAAAGCTAAAATCATGTAGTAAGAGAATGTGTGGTGTTTAATTTAAGTGCACTGAGTTATGTCCAGAAATGAAGCATACTGTGCGTGCATTCAATTTAGCCAAAGATGAAATTAGTATGTTAGTGTGCAATGGATTCCTAAAGCATGGGAGTGAATGAAAAAATCTGCAGAGAGGGGCAGTCTCTGTTCTGTATATAAAAGATCGCTTTAGTAAGAAAGTGTCTGATAACAGATGTGATGTACACTGCAAAAGATCAAACTTGTAAATATAGATTATACGAGTATGCATTGCATGAAAATATCATTAATCTTTTCTTTCTACTACAAAAATTCATGTTTAATTCAATGTGTTACTTGCCAGTTCTTTTAGATTAATCCTTGTGAACTGTTTGTGAAATTTACTAGCAATTTTTCAGTGAAAATTGCTTTGACGCCAAATTTGTTCAGCGAACAAGACAGCTTGGCTTAGGTTTTAGTATTTTATACAAATGTTCAATTACTGAGTTAAATCTCATGTAAACTATTCTGATCATAACCACAAAATCAATACAAATTCCTTAAGAGAGTTAAGTCTATTTTAATGACCATTACGATTTTTGCACTGTGACATCATTTTCATGAGAATAGCTCTCCCCTCAAATTCTTACTATCACAATACAAAAAACCCATAATTTTCATATAAATAAATGATCACTAATATGTTCATTAGTCATACAGTAAAAATGACTGTATTATAGTAATGGGAATTAATGAACATCTTAATTGAGAATAATAATAAATGTGGTTAATTTCTTGAAAATAGTCCAAATGCAATAACTGGTTCTAAAACAGGATTTTTTTCATTTAATTTTAGTGTCAAATTAGATTTTTTTATATAATATGTTAAATAATACACTTGCTCATTTGAATAAATGAGTGAAATACTACAAATAAACCTTGATATAAACTTGAAGAAAAATAAACATTACATGTGTGTTATATTTTTGTTCCATACATATTTTATAACTTCCTTGTGGCTAAAAATGCCATAATCGTTTTTGCTACTAAATGTTTTAAGGAAGTAGAATTTAAATCTTAGTATAATAAAACTAAGTGAATACATTTTAGCACACACCAGACGTTTGTTAATGCAATTGTGGTCACTGTGTTTTGCTAAATATACAGGAAAGCAACCTTGGCATGGAACAAACTGATTAAAACCTGCTATTGACATTTGAGGGCCAATCAAATAAGCTTACTGCCTGACCTTGAAGGTCCTACAGGATATGACATCATGTCGGTGTCTGGTAAATTGACTGATATCGTGTCTGCTAGCTTTGCTTCATATGACCCCGGGCTTGGACACAAAATAAGGCGTGATTGTGTGCTTTAGTGGAAAGTATACGCACACATACATATCCAAAATCACTCGGTGAGAATGAGCTATTGAACAGCATCCATTACACAACCATCAATTATAAGATTTTCACCAACAGTCTGTTTTAATATACTTGGATACACAATTATCAGTCATGTAACATGTTATGTAAACAGATATTTAAACTCCATTGTTGCCATATTTAAACAAAGTGATTTATTAACAAAACAAAATGGTGGCAGACACCATAGTGACATTTTAGAAAACTAAAACCAAAATAAAGTTTGGTTTCACACTAGCAGATGCCATTCCTGCTATTGTAAACATCCTGATCACCTACAGTACCCTTGAAGCCTTCAGACAAGCTTGTGTCTTTGGATGCATGTCCCAAGGGCATCGCAGAGTCACTCTCCAAGAAACATTCACATCATATTAAATGCGGACAACCCTGAGCACCTGAGCCTCTTACAGCTGCTTGCTTCACTGCTGTTCTGAAGGTGACACCAGGTAACTGCCTGACGTTATCCCATCATTCACCTCTCCTGCCCTACTATTGGAGTACATTTCACGAGAAAATATACTTTTTCTACTTCAAAATTTCATGTTTAACGGGGTCATGAATTGAGAAATCTAATTTTTTTCTATCTTTTGACATATAAGAAGTCACTTTACTTAGATTCTGTAAGTGTCAGAACTCAAAACCTTCTAGATATAATGGCTTATATAACAGCCAGTACATCTTAAAATGGCTTATATAACAGCCAAGCTGCTAAAACGACTCGTTTTGGATCTTGTCACATTATGACATCATAGTGTGCCGAAAGCCCACCTCTTCAGAAGAAGATCAACGCCTACTCCTGCATCACTGCCTCTAGCAGACGAAAAACACAGACATGTGCCTTGCTTCTGATCCTAACATTAGGAAAGAGTGGATGAACTTTATCTTTAATAAGAACCTGGCCATTCATTTTATTTTAAATGCCAAAGGCATTTGAATTAAGATATACATCATTAAATGCAAAAAGTCTGGCTGTGCTTAATGGGTACATGTTTATACCCATTAAGCACACCCCTGTTCCCATTAAGCTCACATCATGTTTTATTAAAAAAAAAGTATTGTTTATTTTAAACAATATTTTAAAGTATAATTGAAAAAAAAAAACACAATAACAACAATAACAATAACAAATAAAACACTAAAATCAAGCAACAAGGCATTCAATGTTACATCTCTCTTTATCTCCTTGCACTGGCTACCGGTAGCGGCTCGCATCAAGTTCAAGACATTGATGCTTGCATATAGAAGAGCCACAGGCTCAGCACCCCTCTACTTCCACTCACTATTACGACATCCCCTCCAAAAGTCTGAGATCCGCTAGTCAGCTACGCCTCGTGGTACCATCACAGAGAGGCTCAAAATCACTTTCCAGAACATTCTCGTTCACCATTCCTGGCTGGTAGAATGATCTTCTCCATCCTATCAGGAATGCTGAATCCCTGACAACTTTCAAGCAACAGCTGAAAACTCATCTCTTTCAAAGCTACTTGACTTCATCATCAAAAAATAAATGTAAAAAAATTATTTATCTTTATTTATTCCTTCTCTTTCTAGCTTGTACTTATTTGAACAATGTCTAAAACTTGGTATTACGAGCACTTCCTGTGTCTGTTTGCCTCTTTAAGAAGAATCGCAATATGTATCCCCCAATTGTAAGTAGCTTTGGATAAAAGCATGAGCAAAATGACTAAATGTAATTTAAATGTATTAAAGACGTTCAGTGAGGAAGAGTTTAAAGAGAGCAGACTGAGCTTAATTTTACAAATTTTATGTAATATTTATTAATTTGTCTCGATTTAGCTAAATAAATAACCTAGGTCCTGTATTAAGTTCATACATATTTTATTATGAACAACTATTATTAATGATATCTATGAGATTCTACTTTTTCTTACTGATGTCACACTGAAGCTGTGTGATTTTCATAGTAATACACTCTTAAAGCTCACCTTACAATAGTCTAAAATCTTTAAAACATTACAGCATTGTAAAATCACAGACCAGCAATAAACTGTCAATTTATAATATTATGGATATAAAAGTACTAGCCAGAAATGCCTCTGAAGTAATATATTAGCATAGCACACAATCTTATACAGCTAGTCAGCTTACTGTGTTCTGTAGCATCTGCACTGTTTTGATCTTTTATGATCTAATGTCATTATTTCCCACATCCAAGTTCCTGGTTATAATATGTAAAAGTCTAATAAGTAACCTGCTCCCCCTCCCTGCCAGTACTGAGAATCGAACCCACAACCTTCGGGCAATAAGGCTTACTCTCTAACTGCAACCATAACTGCCCCAGTTCTTAGTTAAAATAGTATCATTTATTTTATTTTTTTTAAGAAAAAGAAAACTTAAATTGTAGAATTGACTATGTGCTATTCCTAACATAGTCAACCTCCAATTCAACTAACACAAATTGCCAAAAACCCTAAGCACCTGAGCCTCCTACAAAAACTCACTCAGCTGCCTCTCTCAAGGTAACACCCTCCTGTAACCCCATCATGCACTATCCATGCTCATTTCATTCTCCTCGTCTCCTCCTGCATCGGTCCACCCCCCTTTCAATCCCCAAACCTTCATTTTGGCCCCCAGTGCATTTTGCCAATCACGCAGCCTCAAGCTATTGATTGATAGGTTCTTGACCAATCAATCATCAGCGTCTACGAATACGACCCCGCCCTCCCGTCATCACCGCCCTCGTGGCGCAACACAGACCAATCACGGATCTTGTTCGGGAATTTCCACTCTCATTGATCAGCCTCCACTTTGACGCAGTCACCGACCGTCGAGCCCGGTTACCCCTCCGGGCATCACGACTGATATATCAACATGTCAAAACGACACAGAAACCGAGAGACAGAACATCGCGTGGCGTGCGATGGAAAAGCTACATCACCATTTCATTTCAGACTTCATAATTTGTTTCTTTTAATATGAATTTTAGATATTCAGTTCTGGTTATTGCAAGGTCGCCAAATAACTAGCTAGAAGGCTCTTGGTGTGACAAATGAGTTCGATATATTCGCGCTTCAGTCGCGTGAATCATCCATTTTGACGCAGTTGTCCGCGCGTCTACTGAACAGTTCGACTCTCTTTGGGATTTAATCCTCGTCATAAATGTGATACATGTTGGACAGTCGGCTGTGAAACTATTGAAACGGGTCAGACCAGATGAAATCATCAAATCCATGCGCCCCCCCCCCCCCCCCCCCCAGCAACCCCCATCCCATCCGTGGTTAACGCCTTTCATTTAGGAATATTTCCTCAGCTCAGACTTTCCAGATACCCAGAAAATAATTGTCGAAAAACTCACCTGAATAAACAAGATGTCGCTTTCCTAGCTATAAAACGTTGTTGTCATCATTAAAAGGGAAATGGTCCATTTATAAATGATGTAGGCTATTTAATATAAAAAACAGGCAACTGAGTTCACAAATCAAAACTGATCATTCAAATTTTGGCTTCATTTTAAAAACATGAAAATGACGTTATGCCAAACGATAGAGCAGCGTTATTTCATATAACGTTAGTGTCAACGATGTTAAACCCGCAGTCTAAGGTTAAAACGCCCACAGTAGGCTATAACTGATAAATGGCGTATTTGCTTAACATTTACAATGTTTTAATATAAATCAATACGTTAACTGAGAACGGAATGCCTAGGCTACATAATGACACGTTACCATTCTGAATGATTCTTAATGTGTATGGGATGCAAAATGCAAGGATTTAAAATAGATTCTTACCCCCATTTTGGAGCCGTCAGTCGCTGTCTCTTCAGTCTTACAAACTGCGTTTGGTTTCAGTCAAGCGGGGGAGAAGAAACAATGATGCTCTTAAACGGATACCGACGGGCAGCGTTTGAATGACCCTTTGTTTTATAAATTAAATCGAAATATTCTTGAAGATACCATGCATAGCATTTTATTACAAGGGATCTTCATGAAGAATAAACTTAAAGAAGGGCCCAAGCTGCATTGGTTTTTAAAAGCACATGGGGCTGCCTTTGATATAATGATTGAAGAGCATATGCAGCGCAGAGGATTATGAAGCGACTCTGGCTGAATGATGCCGGTGAAATGAAGAACCGACGCGCTCAGTCTGACACTCTGTGTCCTTCCGCCGCTAGTGCTTCGGCCAGAACTTCTTATCCCTCCGCGAGCGAAAGTAGCACCGTAAACGCCTGTAGTGTACAGACATGACAATGAGATAATGTTCTAGAAGAATCCGGTTATATTAAGAGAATATTACAAGTGTGCGTCTCCAATGAAAAATATCAGCAGACACTTGTTCGACTGCATACCTGAATCCAAGATGGATTATTATGCTGAATCATGACCGAACCATTGACAGGCTAATAGACATAATATTTCACAAACAACTAATACCCTTGTACTACAGTGATGCTTTTGGCATGTACCATGGTATCATTCGAAATTCTTTGAGTGCAAATGCCATAGAAGAATGTGGTAATCAAAGCACCATAGTATTTTTTATTTTTTGTATAATATGTTAATATATCAATACATACAAACAGTTCCCAAAACAACTGTTGTCAAGGATTGTCATTATTTATACTGAGATGTTGCTATATACATTCAAAAATCAAGGTATTTGATTTGCATATAGTTCCATGAAGAACCTTTTTACTTCCATAGAACTTTTCCATTCCACAAAAGGTTCTTTACAGTAGATAAAGTTTCTTTAGATTATTAAAATGTTCTTCACACTAAGAAAAAATGTTTATTTTAAGAACGGTTCTCAGAAATCTTCCTTGCCAAAATGGTTCTTCTATGGCATTGCTGTGGAACCCCCCTTCCAAAACTTTTATTTTTTAACTGTATAGGCTACAATGGTTTTCTCGATTAATTATAAATCTGTTCAACAAATGATCAAAGCTTCTCAAACTTATTTTGATTCTTGGCATATATTCCAGAAGATCAGCCAGTGTAACAGCACTATCTGTTCCCTGAAATGGACTGAATCTCAAAAATGCGTGGGTGTATTAAAGATAGATATAGACAGAATTAAAAAGAGAGAAAACATAATAACTTTTCAAAAATATAATAATGGGATGTAAAAAGTAAATATGATGGACTAAAGGTTTTTTAGTGTTGGTTGTGTGTGAGCGAATGTTTCTTGCAGTGAAAAGGTGATTATGCTATCTATTAGTGATAAAGACTGGATATTTGTGATTGTGTGTATGAGTGGCAGATAAGGGCCAACAGATACAGAGATCAGGTGTTTTTAAAAGCAGTGAGAAAAAGTCAAACACAGGCAACAGAAGAGTTATAAATGAGCTGAAGAGACAGAATGAGTCAGCCATCTAATCAGTGTCTGAATCGAGAGACAAAACGGATGAAACGAACTCAGGATGACATGAAGATTTCAAGCGCTTCACCACATGCAGGTGCTAAAAATAGATTAATGAGGACTAAAATAATCAGGGTCACACCATTTATCAGAGAATCACATTTCCAGGATGGATCCTGAAAACCAGACCTCACTATCACCATCAGTGATATCAAAAAAAGTTTGATTAATATTTATATTTATTTAAACGCTAATTTAAACGAGACTGTAAACTATGGAAGACCATTTCCACCACTGACTAAAAAGAGAAGTAATTGTGACTTTTTACATCTCGCAATTCTGAAATATAAATTTGCAATCTTAAGAAAAAAGTCAGAATTGCATGATAAAATGTCAACCAATCACAGTTTGTATTGTTCATTGTTACGTTTTGAGGCATGGAAATGTCGCCACAATAACAGACCGGTGTGTAAAACTCTCTATTTACTCTCTATTTTAAAGATTCAGTGCTGCGAACTTTAAATATGCATACAACTTATCTGTACTTACCTTTTACATAATGCTTAGATGAACAAAAAATATATATACCGTAATAGTGCAGGTGGTGGTCAATCTGTATTTACATAAGATTAACCAAAAGATACTGTGCAATCTATAACATTACCTTCCAACTGTGTCCTCAAGGCCACAAATCTTTTACAGTTGTTTTTAGCAACCCAAGTTTGCCATTCATCTGTTTAAGTCCCATTGAATCTGGCAAACAAAGTTCTTTTTCAGAGAACAAATTAGCTGACAGCATCCAAACCACACTATACTTAACCTCTTTTTCATTTCATCCTCCATCAGATCCCCATAGCAACAGCTGCTAAGTAACCTTGCCCCCTAATCAAGCTGGAAAGATATTGAGAAAATGATTTGTGTAGATGCAGTCGGGGGACTGAAGGACATGTTTAATTAACCTCTCCAAGCTAAAACTTCTGATTTAAGGAAATACTTCTGAATTTTGATTGCAACAGAAGTTTTAGGTAATGAAGCTAATCATTTGGTTTAGTTTGAAAGTGCAGTTAAAACAGCCTCTGTTCATATTCCTTTGACGAAGGAATATGAAGTGCACACATTCTACTTTTGACTTGCATTCTCCTTTTCCTAAGTTTGTTTTGATGCTCTGTAAAGCCCTGCAGCAAGTGGTATATTAGGCCTAAAAAAAAAAAAGTTTGGTTCCGGTTGGTTGTCAGTTGAGGTCATTGGTCGGTAGGGATTTTTTTTTTTTTTAATTTATTATTTTTTTTCTCCAGTGGCAGTTTTACACACACACACACACACACGCGCGCGCTGATTTTAAATGTGTGTACCGGTACTTTTACGACAGTGATTCTGTATTCCCGTTTAAAGTCTGTTGTTGCCATAGACACGCAAAACGCACACACACACACAAAAAGCCTTCGCGGGAGTTTGACAGGCGATCTCATAGTAGATTAACATGGAGGATTTGAACTTGAAAAACGGAGTGTACAGACATCTTTTTGTAGTCAAACAACATTCTTTGTTATGTTCATTTATGTGGTTTATTTGATTTTGATGCTATAAATTAACTAGAAGCAAGAGACGATCAGTTAGTTTTAACTGATGATCTAACTTACAGCGATCTGTTCGACACATTCAAGAGCCACAAAACGGTATTTATTGTTTACATTTCTTTAAAAAATGACCACATTTGAAAGGTGAAATAACCAAATGAGACTTTGTTTCATATTAAAAGTAAGCTGGTAATGTTAATGTCTTGTCTGTCAGCATGTTGTCAGTGCCCTCTCTGTTCCGCGATATATTGTTTACTCCCCCCTCCCCCCGTGTTTCTCTTAATGTTACGATTTCCTAACCTTAAGTTATAGCTCACTTTAGGAATTGACAGTTAAAGGGTTTTGATACAATACTTAATTGTTTTTAACGGATTACTTAAGTGTAAAACAGCATTTAAAGGAAACTGTAATTTAATTAACGATGTGTGAAAGACCGTTCTTCCCCAGTCTCATAAAATAAATTTGGGTCGCACATAAATTGACAGGGTCGGTCGGAAACCGGAACCAAACAAATTTTTTTTAGGCCTTATATATTTATGCAATAGATTTAATACTTTACTGATCCCTGAGTTGAACTGTAATGGTCATGTTGTTCATAAGAGAAGAGTGTTCACTTATAGTGCTTGGAACACACTGAACTATCATGACCCACAGTGTTCCTTATATGCATGCTCAAAAAGTTAATTAACATGAGTCATTGCTACATCTTTTTTTTTGTTGCCTCTGTCCACATATGCATTCAAGACTGTCAAAACCTCTAGCTTGAAGAACTTTATATTTGTAATCGGTACAGTGGTGGAGTCTCCATTTTATATACAAAGGTTAGGGTTAGGGATGCCTAAATATCTTGCCATTTATCCAGTTGGATTCCACCTACGGTTTTATATGCTGCTTCTTGAATTCTTAATTTAATTACATATTTCAGCAGTGCAATAATGTATCGGTCCCATTTGTTACACTTTATAAACATGGCTCAGGCTTTTTTTAAGTACCCAAAATGTCTTAAATGTAGTAAAAGTGAATGCATACTCAACTCTAGGGTTCATCAGACTGGTGAAACTCTCTGGAGCAGTGCATCTCAACTGGTCGTTGCAACCCAAGAATGGGTGAGAAGCATATTCTTCTAGGATCTAGAAAAGCAGGAAAAAATAGTGTTAAATGCAAATAATTGGGGAATTTATTTATATTTTCATGATAAATTTCGGCCCTGTGTTGGGTTCTGAAGCAAAACCAACTTCTAGTGAAAGGAAAAATAAAAGCTTTTTGAAGACCAATTTCGTGGTATAGCTACAAGAAATTGGAGCTGAACCTAAGTGCTTAATGGATCCCATACATTAAAGGCCTATGACTAGGAAAAAGTCTTGGAGGCATCTGAAATATTTACTGAAGCTGAGTATACAACAGAATAATTCAAGCACCTTTAGTTCAAAAGTTGAGCCAAATCTAAACATCAGGAGTACTGTGCCATTTTTAGACTTACAGAAACCATATTGTTCATGAAACAAATGTTGTTTAATCTTTAGATTTTTAGATCTTTAGTTTTTTTTTTTTTTTTTTGAGAACTGGAGATTTGTTTATTGTTTTCCATATTTACCCTTGAATTCATTTTCATGCCAGTTAGTGTTGAAATTATGTCAAGATTTGCAGCAACTAATAACACAGCAGCATTTTAATCAGCTCAAAATAACAGCTCTCTGGTGCTAATCAATCATCTTGGGTGTCGCGAGTGACTTGAATTAGCAAATTAGTAGTTTAGTATGAGTCCTGAAGAGCCCTGAACCACCACCACACTACTCATGAGTAAGACTGAAGATGTGTGCATGTGCAAATGTTGTCATGAGGGGAATTCAATTAAATGGGGCCACATTTTGTATATCCGAGTAAAATGGCTTCTCAAACGAGAAAAAATGTGGATGGCACTTGATTTTGTCCATCAAGAATTAATTGGATCGTTTGATAGTCATCGCTTGCTATTACAGTGACAGTTTACTGGAGAGGCGAGGTTATTGTCCCGCCCTTGCACTGGTAAACACATAATCAGAGAAGAGATGTCACTGCAAGGGAGAGGAAAGTTGTTTTGATTAAAGATTACGTGGGCATGGGATTTTTTTAAATTAATGATGAGCACAGATAAATCATTCATAGTAAGCTTTGCAATATCCCATTAAAAACAAGAATTTGATGGTGACTTACATGCATTCACCTTATTTAAGGTGATTTTGCAAAGTAAACACCAAACTGACCCTTAAGGGCATTTTAGGTTCTTTATATCCCAACCATTCACATAAATACATACGCAAATACATGAATGAGTGATATTTTTTTTAATTGTGTAATGTAATGTCTATTTTTGATTGATTTTGTATGTTTGTATCTGTGATTGTTTTTTTATATAAACAAAGGAGTTATGAAACAAAAGATTGTTTAATTAATTTAGAATTTTACTATTCTTGTGAGTACCACTGCAGTCAAAACCCACCCCCACACCTGCTGTTACATAACCCACCAGTGAGGGCTGAGAGCTGAGTTTTGGTGTGCATGTGACCAGACAACTAGAATTTAATCACATACATCTGGCCAAACACCTTTGAATGTCTTCATATGAATATGACTCATTAAGCCTTCGTGTAAGTTTATGCATCCAGCAAGACAAAATAGTTGTGCTTCCCCTGCTAATATTAATGCTGAAACTATTCCACAAGTGTAAGATTTTCACACTTCCTCTGACATGAACATGACTAGGTTGCTAATGTTTCTCATTCTCTCTCTCTCTCTCTCTCTCTCTCTCTCTCTCTCTCTCTCTCGTTTGCTTTTTTTTGTTTACCCTCCTTTCTTTCTAAGCACCTCTTCTTGCTCTCCTTCCTCTCCTCCTCTCATTTTATCTGAAACACTAACTCTACAGCAACTGAAAAGAATAAACACAGATTACATGTTCTTGCATGTTCTCTTTTCGTAAGTGACAAAAGATGCACAGAAGATGACTGTAGTACGTTACTAGATCTGCTCAGACAATCAAAGCACGGAGGAGGATGGTGCCATTTTGCATAACAGATGCAGAGGAAAATGTCATTGAAAAAAAAAAAACTCTTTTCAGAAGGTTGACCTGCACATCTAGTCATATGTTGACAGCAGGCATGAAATGTCAAAAGAATTTGCAATCATACATGAAGACTTAATTTGCATGGAATGTAGAAAAAGCAAAACGAATTAAATTTGATTTCTGTCCAGCCGTAATAGATTTATGTATGTGGCAAGGTTAAGTTGAATCTGGATATTTGATTTGCATGCCAAAACATTGTGCAGTATGTATAAATACGTGTGTGTGTCTTTGTGTGTGTGTGTATTTGTGTGTAGTAGCCAAAGAGACAGTCTCCTCTTACTCAGACTGTCTCTGTCTCCCTCCTTCATTATTCCTCTGGGCTCATATCTAGCACAAAATGTGTAAGCTTCAGTTTCTCCATAAAAACCATTGATTCTGTGCAAGACACATGAAAAAAGTGCATCCCGTTATGGTATTTCTAGCAGTTGCTGTGAAGCCTAGACCTTATTCTTGAGCAAACCTGCTTTTTAGTTCACATAAGAAATCACACAAAAGCTCATATCCTTTTTCTTTTCTTGTTTTTACCGTCTTTTCTTCTGTACATCTGCAAACGATACGATCATCAGGTCATAGTAATGCACTATTCTCCTCAAGATAATTGTAGTCTGCTTGTGAATGCTAAATCCTTATAACCTTGTTTTGTTCTTTGCCTTTTTCAGATATGCTGAAATCTTTTTTTTATGATAAATGTTATGCAGGCTTTGTTTTTAGATTGGAAACACAGCATGCTCTTTCAATCGCTCCTAACCATTTTGGGTTTAAGTTTGATTATTTTCTTTAAAAAGCTAAATGCTTGCTCTGTGAAGAACTAAGGATCCAACATGGCTGGTGTTTTAATCGCTCGTCTCTTTAAGCCACAGCCCGTGACTCAGCCAATCAGAGAGGAGATGCTGTGAACGTCCTTGCCGACGACCTTGATGAAGAGGGAACAGGATGACTGAAAACAAGGCTTTATGATAAATGGCTTTCAGCAGAGAGGAAGAGGAAGAGATGAAGAGCAGGGGAAGGACTGACGGCTGCATGTTGATCAGGAAACACACCAATCCCCCAGAGGACAGTAACTGCACTCGGCATCCCCCATCCACCCCTCCACGTCCCTCCATTACACCTCCTCCCTCTCGCGCTCACTACATGTGTGTAAATGTTTCATAATCTCTGCATTTGTAGTCGAGAGCTTGAGGCTGAAAAACAACACACATCAATGAACGAGCCGGGCTTGTTCGCTTCTCCCTCCTTTTATCTCTCTTCCTCCCTCTCGCCTACACTCCTTGTTTTACACATGGATGGGTTTGACAGGTGGTCTTCCGGTGCAATGACACATTATTGCTGGCAGGTTCAAATAGGACAAACACACACACACGTACACGGGATAACCTGCATTATACGCCACCTCATTTAGCAGCCAATGCAGTTTGTAGAAAGCAGGTATGAAAGTGGACTTCAAGATATTTCTCCAGTGTCATAAAAAGTTGCACTTGCTCATACTTAGGGAAAACCTAAATAAGCAACTCGGATGCAAATGCCATAGCATTGGAAGCATGCATCCTGATGAAAATACATATTCTTCTGTTGCAGTGACGTCAACAAACTACAGGGGGCGATAGAGATCAAAATGTCTTTCAACCAAGTGCAACCTAAAAATGTGTTTTTAAGCAGCTGACTGTAACACTTAAACTTTAAATAGTTTGCTCAGCAAATCTTCATCATGACAGAAAGCGAAAACTGCCCGTAGTAAAATATAATTTTTCTGTTAATGTGTCTGTTATAGTGCATCTCCTGGCAATACTGAGAATACAACTGTTCAAAAGTTACACTACCATTCATTCTTTCACTACCATACCATTCACTACCATACTAAAGTTAATTAGTATCTTTATTATCTATCTAGTATCTTTATTAATACCTAATATATATATATATATATTGATATGCTGAAATCATATCAGCATATCTGAATAGGCTATATATATATATATATATATATATATATATATATATATATATATATACAGCAAGATTCGATTAAACTGATCAAAAGTGACAGTAAAGACTTTTACATTGTTACAGTTTTTCTATATCTAAAAACTTCCCATTTATCCAAAAATCAAGAAAAGATAAAAAAATAAATAAACAGCACATCTGTTTTCAACACTGATATTAATAAGAAATGTTTCTTAACAGCAAATCTGCATATAAGAATAATAATAAAATCTAAAATATATTAAATTAGCATATAGTAATTATTTAATAATATTATTTTGACTGTATTTTTGATTAAATGCCGCCTTGCTAAGCATACAAGCACAGATGTTACATCATTGAGTATGGGACACTATACTTGACTACACATCACGTCACATGTGGCTCTGTAAATGTGTGTGCGAATGCAAATACTGAAATATAAAAATCCATCATAAATGTATGAATTACTACTTAAAACAATGATCATCTAAACAATGAGTGAAAACAACATTCCAACAACATTCAAAATTATTTCCATCACAGTCATTTCCACTACAGAATTTGATTAAACATAGCATCACTTAGAAATGGACATAATGGAGAGAATAGAGAGATAGAGAGTTCACCTATGCATGTATGTGTTTTTGGACAAATTAAACTAGTGAAAGTGTAAAAGTATGTTTTAGGAGTTGTTTTTACCAAAATTTCGACCATATCAAACTGCAAAGTTGAAGAAACAGCCACTTGCATTAAGCTATGAATTAAGGTCTGACAAATTTCTAAATGCACCGAAATAAAGCTTAGTTAGAAACATCTGTGCAACCCTCTTAACAGATTAAAATCCTATTAACCTCATAGCAAAAACTAAAAACTGCTCAGCAACTGCATAGTAAAGTGGCAAAAACCACTCAGAAGACTCAGAAATCTAGTTTAATGTTAAACTGTTACTTATCAATATATTCATTGTAAGCATTAAACTGTGTTTACCCATCCTACAGTCCATGTCCATCACATTCTGCCTTTTAAGAAAAGAAAATCGATCCAGTTGCAAATGAAATGGGGAAGAGGCAAACTAAGGAGCCTGCCATTTGTCATTGCAGGAGGTCAATCAATCAGACCGTGTGCCACAAGCAACAGCAGCAATGGCGAACCTTCCATTATTATAAAACAATCAGTATTTTTCCACAAATAACAAAGGACTCTAATAACACCCTTACAGTCTTTCACAACCCACTGGGTCTTTGTGCTCTGTTTTAAAAAATCCCATCTAAAATGGTTCCATGCCAGTGATCACATTAATGAACAAAACAACTGCAATCAGCTTCATCAAGCAGAAAATATATGGAACTCGTCCCACACCATTTGTGAATGATACTTCAAATCATTCGGATTTCTGATAAAAGCCGAACTATTATTTGAATTCATGGGACTTACAGTTCAATCATTGTGTGCATCCATATCCAGTTTTGACATGTTGTTTCATATTTAAAAATGCCCTGGCTCTTCCAAGCTTTATAATGGCAGTGAATGGGTGTTGATGTTCAATAGTCCAATAGAAGTCCAATAAAGTGCATCCATCAATCATAACAATTACTCCACATAGCTCCAGAGTAGAGGTCTTCACGGGTCCAAAAATTCGTGCCCGAACCCGAAAGAGACCCGTAATGTACTACACCGAACCGACCCGGACCCGTCTAATATTTCAAAAGCTGGACCCGGACCCGTGTAGATCCGAGAAATGCCTACCAGGACCCGACCCGGACCAGTATATTATTTAAAATCTGGACCCGAACCCGCCGGGAAGACACAGACCCGACTGGACCCGACGTTCACATATTCCACCTTAAATTACTATTACAAGTCAATAAACCTGTTGCGAAAAATACAGCTTTTTGTCTTACCTAATTTAAAGAGGCGTAGTATCTCTTCCTTGTACCTGCCTGTGATGCATTAATCCTCCGACAAGAAAGTTATTCATGTTATTCCTCTCGTTATTCCAAGTCCAAGCTGAATCCACTCATTATTTCATCTTAAAAATCCACTTGATTTCACGGTGACGGATGACAAATCCTACTGTGCACATGTACATTCTGACTCGAGTTAACTCGCATAATAACTTCGACTGTTTGCCCTTTTGAACTATAATAATGATCGCTCGTGCAATGCCATGGCTGCTGACGTTATTTATTTGCTATCATCTGATCTCTGTGCTCTCTGCTCTGCATCGAGTCTGAATCTGACCACTAAAACTTTAAGATTAAACGGTTCATTTATAATATTATAAAAATGGGAGAAAATGTAAAACGCGGTTTGGCGGTCGAAGTGCCCCTTACTGGTTGCCATATAAACATGAAACGCGATCTAGACTGCACATGCGTGCTAGCTGTATCAACCTAAAATGCGTTAACGCAATTTGAGTGTCATAGAAAACATTAATGTGACAGTTCACCTCAGTTCAAAGTTGGGTTAAAAACGACCCAACAGCTAACCCAATGGTGGGTTGATATAGCACCGACCTATTGTTGTGTTATTTTAACCCAATAAATTAGGTAACTAGTTTTACCCAATAAATTGGTTTACAAAGAACTAATCTGTTGGGTTATTTGGCCAAAATGATGCTTTAACCAACCTAGTAATAATATTATTATTACTATTATTGCCATGTAAATAAATAACTCACAACTTAAGTAATATTAACAATGCTTTATTTACATTCGATTAGACATTACTATAAAAGAGGTGTCAGGGAGGAGACCCAAACTTGTGACCTCTGAGAAGGACTGTACTTAGGGTTGATACAAAATCTTCAATCTCCCCAGGTTGTCCGGTCAGAACAATAATGAGGACGAATTTTACACTCTCATGCCACTCTTTAATGAAACAGTTTGACATAGACGATGTGAGTTTTGTCCATGGTTTTGTTCATGTTTTTGTTCATGGTTTCTAAATAAAACAGAAAATCAAAGTGGACTCATGAATAATAAGTATTCATCACCATTGTAACATTAAATGCAGTTGAGGTATGAAAAGAAGATTTCTAAATCGCTACAATGGATAGAATATAACAATGAACAATCTCAACAGTGCCAAACATTATACAACTAGTACATATACAAATGGCACATACAATACTATCTTGAATTGCACAGATATAATGATTAAACTGCCTAAACATTATCAAAGAAATGGGAAAGTGTGAAACTATAATGTAGCCTAAATTTGGTTTGGTTATTTAGCTCCAGGAAAACACACATCAATAGGCAATGTAAAGTGTACGGAATCGTACACATACACCATTAATCTAAGCAAGGAAAAGATAACAATATTTACATAGACTCACATTCTCATGGACGCATGAAACAGAACTGAAGAATAAAGATATTTTCTCTAGATATATCGGATCAGGAATGGAGCGAGTGTCTCCGATGAAATTTACATGCATACTGACAACAGTTCGGCGTTGCGCTAGTAGAGACTGTCTGATTGGTGGAGAAAAATAAGGGGGATTGCTGATTGGCCTAACTGTTGCTGGGCACGTGGAAAGTGGAAAGTGAAACTACAGTAAACCAGATAATAACTATAATAACACAAACATAAGATAAAGTCAGAGCCTTATTAACAGCCGCCCCCAACTTTGGGCAGCAAAGTTGAACACGAGTCAGTCAGGAATGTCTCGAGGAAGTGCAGGCAGCTTGATGAGCTTGGCGACAGGTCTGGTGTAGGATTTGTCTTTGATCTGAATCTGAGCAATACGAATCCTGCCATCCGCTCCAGGGAAAACTTCTGTGACTTTGCCAACAAGCCACAAGGCACGCGGAAGCTGCTGGTCAACAACAAGAACAATGTCATCAATACGGATGTCTTCTTGGTCTTGTTGCCATTTGGAGCGGCTCTGGAGGGATGGTAAGTAGTTCCTGATAAAATGGATCCAAAAATGATCCGCTAAGACCTGGCAGTGTCGCCATCTGCGTCGACTGTGGAGCTCTGTACCTGAGTAAACAACCTGCGGAGTAGATGGGTCCAGCCGCCCCATCAGCAGCACATTTGGAGTGATTGGATCTGGGTCTGCCACATCAGAAGAGGTGTAACCAAGCGGTTTGGAGTTGATAATACTCTCAACTTCAGTAAGGATGGTTCTGAGGACCTCTTCGGTGACCGTTTGTGATCCCAGTATGGCATGCAGCGCTGACTTGATGGTGCGGATTTCTCGCTCCCAGGAACCCCCAAAATGAGGGGCACTAGGTGGGTTGAAGCGGAAATGGATTTGCTGGCTAGCGAGTTGTGACTGCAGAGCGGGGGCAAGTGAGTTGAAGGCCTCTTGAAGTTCTGAGCTGCCACCTTTAAAGTTTGTACCTTGATCGGACAGCAATTCATGAGGCTTTCCCCGTCTAGAGATGAAACGACGTAGACTCATGAGGAACGAGTCAGTGTCCATGTTGGCCAGCAGATCTAGGTAGACTGCATGTGTGGTGAGACATTTGAATATTATGGCCCATCGCTTCTCATTGCGCCTCCCTATTTTAATGAGGAAAGGACCAAAACAGTCCATGCCAGTTGAGTAGAAAGCTGGATGGTGTAACCTTAGACTGGAAGGCGGGAGGTCGGCCATTTTGGGAATAATGGGTTGGCTACGCCACTTGCGGCACTCTGGACAGTGGTGTTGCTGCTTGCGCACAGCCTCTCTGCCTCGCAAAATCCAGAACCTTCTGCGTAGCTCAGCGAAGACTCTTTCTGGGCCTGGATGTGCAAGCTTGCTGTCGTAATCAGCAATGATCAACTTTGTGATAGGATGATGAGGGTCTAAGACAAAGGGATGCAAAGTGCCTGAGCTGAGATATTCACAGTGTCTTAGTCGGCCCCCGACACGGATTAACTGAGTCTCTGGGTCGTATTCTGGGGCCAAAGTGATAAGCCTACTGCTGGATGGAATGGGCTTTTGGGATGAGATGAGAGCAAACTCCTCTGGAAAACAGT
This sequence comes from Carassius carassius, assembly GCF_963082965.1. Taxonomy (NCBI): domain Eukaryota; kingdom Metazoa; phylum Chordata; class Actinopteri; order Cypriniformes; family Cyprinidae; genus Carassius; species Carassius carassius. The sequence continues at coordinate 4,299,289 of NC_081779.1, read as the reverse complement.
CACTTTGCACTTGTCTGAAGAGAGAGAGTTCAGCTTGTCTGAACGACTCAGCTGTGGGTTTAGAGTCGGTGGCCGCCCCGTGACATGCTCGAGCTGTGGCTTCCAGCAGCTCTGGGAAGCTACTAAACTGGCTAGTGTCGGGTAAAGGTGGATGAGGGGAAGTAGAGATGACACCACAAAACTTGGCTTTGCGCAGCTCTGCTGAATCATCAAGGCATGTAATGTCTGGACAGGAAGACCAGGTTGACTCACTTTCATGAAGGAAGGCAGGTCCAGATCTCCAGCGGCTGTGACTCTGGATCTGTGAGAGGGTCAGTCCGCGAGTTATATCGTCAGCGGGATTCTCACTGGAGTGGACATAGCGCCATGAGCTGCTCTCAGTTAATTCCTGGATATCCGCAACTCTGGCACCGACGAACACCTTGTAACGGCAGGAAGGAGACAGCAACCAAGCCAACACGGTGGTGGAGTCGGTCCAGTAGGTGACGGAGGAAATGGAGACTGTGAGTTCTCGTTTCAGGACTGCACCAAGCTGGGCCCCGAGGTGGGCAGCGCAGAGTTCCAGCCTGGGGATGGACTGCTGGCGGACTGGAGCAACACGGGAACGGGCCGCTAGGAACGCTACCTGGACATCATCAGCGGCGCTGACAGTACGCAGGTAGGCGACCGATCCATAGGCCCTCTCTGATGCATCTGAGAAAATGTGGATGCTCTGGGAGGCCGCTGGGAGGTCGGTATCTGAGTGGACATAACAACGATTAACAGTAATGTTAGAAAGTAATGGAAGTTCACTCACCCACGCCTGCCACAGCTGGAGCAGATCCTCGGGAAGATGAGGATCGTCCCAGTCCCGTTTCTTTCCCCAGAGGCTCTGCACCAGGATTTTGGCCCGAGTGGTGTAGGGAATGAGCAGTCCTAGAGGGTCATATTGTTGAGCTAGGACTCGGTAAATGTTGCGCATTGTGGGCTCAGATTGCTTTGTGTGGCGAAGGCGATAGGTGAGAGTATCTGGTTTGCAGTGCCAGTGCAGCCCTAGGGTCCGTTCTGGGGGATCTGCACCCTCCATTGATAGCCACAGATCTCTGCTCTCGGATTTGAGTTCAGGTGGCAGATGACTGATGATGTCTGGAACGTTGGTGGCCCATTGACGCAGCTCAAAACCACCTGATTGGAGCAGAGTCTGAAGTTTGTGAATGAGCTGCTTTGCTTCTGAGATGGTTGGGAAGCTTTGAAGAAGATTGTCTACATAAAAACAGTTCTCCACTGAAAACCGAGTATCTTCATCATGGCTGCTGTGGTCAATGACGTGCTTTTGGAGGGCAAAGGTCGCGCAGCAGGGACTGCAGGTGGTGCCGAAAGGGAGCACCTGCCACTGGTAGATGTCAGGCTTGTTGCTGCGGTTCATGTCCCTCCAAAGGAAGCGGAGGAAGGGCTGATCATCAGACAGGAGGCGGACCTGATGAAACATGCCCTTAATGTCGCTGCTCACCGCAGTGGGATATTGCCTGAAACGGAGCAGGACACCAAGAATACTGGAACCTAGGGTTGGCCCTGGAAGTAGATGTTCATTCAGGCTGGTGTTTTGGAAGGTGAATGAGCAGTTGAAGACAATGCGGTCTTTTCCATTGTGATGGACCATGTGATGGGGGATATACCACGATTGCCTGCTCTGGTCTTCAGGTGATGTGAGCCTCTTGATGTAACACGAATCCACCAGTTTCTTGATTTCTTGGCTGTATGATGCAGCCTTGACTGGGTCTTTGGCGAGACGACTCTCTGTGCCTCGTAGTTGACTCAGGACAGCTTCTTTTGGGGCACTGAGAGGAGGAAGACCTTCCTTCCAGAGCAGTGGGGTGGCATATCTCTGCACGTTGTCAATGTTAACTCTGACTGTCTTCTCCTCCAACAGTTTGATGGCCGCCTTATCCTGTTTTGACCTGGTGATGAGCCTTTCGCTACGATAGGGAAGAATGTCCATCTCCCATAATCTGGACACGTGATTGAGAAGGTCATTAGAGGAAGTGGGAGTGTTAATAAGGAGACACTGGGGGGTGGACGTCTGGTGCAGCAGGACTTTGGCAGGACCTTGCAGAGTCCAGCCGAGACGAGTTTTCAATGCTGCGGGGGCCCCTGGTGGGCCTAGGTGCACAGGCTCAACTGGAGAGAGAAGATGGGGGTAGTCTGAACCAATGAGGAGAAGTGGCTGCCCTTGGCTGATTGAATGTAGCGGGAGGCCTCTGAGATGACGATACGTTTTCCGTAGGGCCTCAACAGGATGAGAATGCTTGGAAAGACCAAGCTCTACCGCAGTGAAGGCTTTGTGGATGCGAAATTGTTTCTGAGGATGGGCAGATGAGGATATGGAAAATGACACTGACTTTCCTGAAACAGTCTTCACATCTTGACGGATAGTTCTGAGCGCTAAGTCCTCACTCTGTCCCTTGAGATGTAGCTCTTGAGCGGCACTGTGAAGCAAGATGGTGCGTTCAGAGCCATCATCGAGGATGGCATAAGTCTCTAGTCTGCGTTTGCCATTGTGGAGAAGAACTTTGACCATCTTCAGCAATACACAGCTACTCCTGAGGTCTGGATCGAGGTAGTAGGTAGCTGGTTGTCCAGTCGCTGCAGTTGGATGGGCTGATTTGGCTGCGGGAGTGTTGACCTCATGCAGTATATCAAGATGTGTCTGATTACACTGCTGACACTTAGCCTTGAGATAGCATTGAGAAGCAAAATGACTTCTGCCACATCTCCAGCAGCGCTTGCCAGTTTTGATCCATGACGCTCTCTGATCAGTGGAAAACTTCTTAAACTCTGAACACTGATTGAAGTAATGTTGAATGTCGTCACAAAAGGGGCAATACTTCTTAGGGTTTTCAAGTTTAGTGCTGACGTGAGGTCGAACTTGTGACAGAGACTCAGGTGAATTAGGAGAAGGATCAGAGCCAAGCAAAACTGTGGTAGGGCGTGCACTGGACTTCTGCAACTTGGGCTTGAAGCCCTTCTGATATTCGTCTCGTGGAGACCGTGAATGGTAAGGTTGATAGTCCTCATCCTGAACACGGACCTCGTACTCAAGCCAATTAGAGAAGTGCACCAAGGTAGGTATCGGAGTGCGGATGGGGTCTATGTAACGCTTGAATTGTGCTCTGAGTTCATGCGGCAACTTGGACAGAAGTCGGGAGGTGTGTGACCCGCAATCCAGCTCAGTCTTGCCCTCCTTGCCCAGTTGATCTAACATACCGACCAGAGCTCTGACTTTGAGGCCGAAGATGCGAAAACTTCGACTATCCCCACTTCTGATTGGAGGTTCGGCCAGGACTTCATTGATGCGCTGCAGGGCTAGTTTGTGAGGTTGCCCATACATTTCAGTCAGTGAGGCCATTGTCTTCGAGTAGGGGGTTGGACTATTACAGTAGGAGTCTGCAATGAGGAGCGCATCTTCGAACTTGAGGTGATCAACTAGTATTTGGTATTTGAACCGCTCAGTTGCATCTCTAGGCAAGAGGTTGTCAAGCGCTATCTTGAGGCGGGCAAATTGTCGTGGATCATCATGTGTGAAACATGGAATGTCCGGCTTTGGACCTCTGTATGTCGCCTCCACAGAGTATGTATTGTGAGGGAGAGTATACGGCTCTACATACGCTGGAGTGGAGTGAATCCCTCCCTCATATGAAGGCAAATATGACATCGGAGGCGGCGGAGGAGGTAGTGGCACGTCATCTGGAGGTGGAGGAGGTAGAGGCTCGATCCAGGGAGGAATTGGTACAGCGTCAGGCCAGGGCGGAAGATCATCCACTACTGCTTGAAGATTGCGATTAGGAGTGGATGTTCTCTCAGGAAGTTGATAAGGCATATATGTGGTGGCGCTATCCCCAAACTGAGCAGAATGCCCTGGATCGAGGGGTTGAGGCTGAGGCGCTGATCTCAGGGAGAGAGAATTGAAGAGGATTTGCATATCTCGCCTGAGCTGGTTGTTCTCCTCTTTCATCTCCTGCAAAGCTGACATGACTGCTTCAGAGCTGAGGTTCTGAGATGCAGGTCCAACTGGATCTGGAGTGATGACTGGAGCATGAGGTTGAAAAGCTGCTCCCTCGTTGGAGTGGCCATGGAGTGTGAGAGAAGAAGGATGACGTGGCGGAATATTCACCAGAAAGTCATCGAGGTAGCGAGGCCGACGGATATCACGGCGAGGACGAGTGTGCTCCATTGTAGAGCTGAGGAAACTGAAGATCCGGCTCGAAGGACCATATAAAAGAGGTGTCAGGGAGGAGACCCAAACTTGTGACCTCTGAGAAGGACTGTACTTAGGGTTGATACAAAATCTTCAATCTCCCCAGGTTGTCCGGTCAGAACAATAATGAGGACGAATTTTACACTCTCATGCCACTCTTTAATGAAACAGTTTGACATAGACGATGTGAGTTTTGTCCATGGTTTTGTTCATGTTTTTGTTCATGGTTTCTAAATAAAACAGAAAATCAAAGTGGACTCATGAATAATAAGTATTCATCACCATTGTAACATTAAATGCAGTTGAGGTATGAAAAGAAGATTTCTAAATCGCTACAATGGATAGAATATAACAATGAACAATCTCAACAGTGCCAAACATTATACAACTAGTACATATACAAATGGCACATACAATACTATCTTGAATTGCACAGATATAATGATTAAACTGCCTAAACATTATCAAAGAAATGGGAAAGTGTGAAACTATAATGTAGCCTAAATTTGGTTTGGTTATTTAGCTCCAGGAAAACACACATCAATAGGCAATGTAAAGTGTACGGAATCGTACACATACACCATTAATCTAAGCAAGGAAAAGATAACAATATTTACATAGACTCACATTCTCATGGACGCATGAAACAGAACTGAAGAATAAAGATATTTTCTCTAGATATATCGGATCAGGAATGGAGCGAGTGTCTCCGATGAAATTTACATGCATACTGACAACAGTTCGGCGTTGCGCTAGTAGAGACTGTCTGATTGGTGGAGAAAAATAAGGGGGATTGCTGATTGGCCTAACTGTTGCTGGGCACGTGGAAAGTGGAAAGTGAAACTACAGTAAACCAGATAATAACTATAATAACACAAACATAAGATAAAGTCAGAGCCTTATTAACAATTACATTCAAAAGTTATTGTTGCAATTGTTTTAATGTATCTCCTATGAAATTGTTTCAATAAAAGTCTCATAAGGCGACAGTGTGTTGAGGGAACACCTCTAGGCACAGAATATTAATGTTAAATTAATTAATTAATTTATAATTATGTTTTAAGTTCTAAGAAGCATGGAACACAAAAAAACAAACAAACAGTTGTAAACATTAGAAATTGTAAACATTTTCATTAAGTTATTGTTGCAATTGCTTTAGTTTAGTTTCAATCGCAAAATTAATGCAGTGTCTTAAAATCCTGTCAAAGCTAAGGATATTCAATGAAAACAATTGGCGTTGTTCATTGGCCGGGCATCGACCAATAAAATGTCTTCATTCGCACCAAAACCCCGCCCCCAGCTCTGCTCTCTCACATCTGCATATACAAGTGCACAAGTGAGTTTTGCAACAGAATACCGCAAAAAGAGTAGCAAAAGTCAGAGCGCTAGGATTTGAACTTGTACTTCCAGATCTGAGAGGTTGTAAGTGCCGACTTGACGTTGTGCAGCGAAACTGAAGTAAAGTGCAAAAGTAAATATGTCGTAAACGTGTGTATGTCATTTTCTTTGTGTGAATGTCATTCTACACATTTGTAACTATTAGTCTACAACTTCCAATTCAAAACACGGGTGTTTTGATCATTGTCTGTGTGTGCAAATTGAAAGATTCAACTTTTCACATCAGAGCTGTGAGTGTAAATTTTAACTTACAAATACAAATATTAATATGACAAGTTCTCACATTCAGATCTTCAACCTCTCGAGTTTTGCTACTGATTTACCTTTATAGTTTGGATCAGACTCCGAGTAATCAGAGAGAGAGAGAGAGAGAGAGAGAGAGAGAGAGAGAGAGAGAGAGAGAGAGAGAGAGAGAGAGTGGACTGTGGAAGCGCACAGCTGGAGCAGAGAAGCAGAACTACTGTTCAGGGTTTTAGGTCAGTTTCATCTGTAAAGATGCTTTTTTGTCTTTGTTTTTTTATTTAATTAATCAAGCAGCAGCACGTTGCTCATCAGTCATCACTCAAAATACTATATAAAGGACATCATTATTATCTGTTGTAATGTTACAGTAGGAATTTAGCTGAAAAAAATTCAGATTTTTTTTTATAGGTTTAGGGGGAGCTACGAGAGACAACACCACAACCCTTACGAAAATTAACATTTTAATATTTAACTATAAATCCAGAGAAAATGGTTACTATTGTTTAACTGTGGTAACCAAAAATGTAAAATTATTTTACAAATGTATTTATTTAAAAATAAATACAAATCCATTTGTGTTTTCAACCTCTGCCATCTCAATATACTGTAGGAGTACACGAGCACATAAACATAATTTCTAGAACTGCTCTGTGTCACTTCATGTGCATTTTACTTATTTTGAGAAAACTATCATCATATACAAAGAGACAGCAGTTTAAAAAAAACACCAATGTTTCAGGAGTTTATTACACAGAATACGTCACATGCTTATTAGATAAATGTATTTAAGTTGATGTATATGCTTTCATTTATTATTCTTTAATTTTCACAAATTTAGAAAAGTAATCAAAAAGTACTCAAAAGTAATTAGTTACATTACTTTAATAAAGTAATTGAAAAAGTTACACTACTATTACATTTTAAACAGGGTAACTTGTAATCTGTAACCTATTACATTTCCAAAGTAACCTTCCCAACACTGTTTATAACACAGCATAACGTTACCTTCTTCCTGTAGCTGGCTGCTAAAGTGACTGTGTGACACTGGCAGGCTTCCGCTGGGTCTTGAAGCCGAGCGCTTCGGTTAAACACTTATCTGAAAATATGAATAACTTCCCAAAAAGTGTTGGAAAGAACATGGAAAGTTAGGAAGAGTATCACAACCGAGTATCAATAAATTGGCTGGCTATTATTGACATATTGGTGTCGTTAGTCGCAGATAGCGGACAAAAAGCAGTCAACAGGGGAGATATAAACATGGAAATAATTGGCTGAACATTTAGAAAAAAGCGGCAATAATACTATGTAAGAGCTTAAAGTCACTTTATAACGAAAAAAATAACATGTATACAATATGAATACTGTGTATAGTGTAATATTAACTCACCCGTGTATCTTCTTTATCTTCGTATCAGCTGCGGCGGCGGTCAACCGTTGAAATTTAAATTTTAACCCAACTGGCTGCGTTGTTATAGAAACAACCCAATAAATGTTCCGAATAACCCAACAGAACGACCCAATATTTTTAACCCAGTTATTGGGTACACAAAATAACCCAACGTTTTTAGAGTGCAGATTGTGTTGCTGATTTGAAATATATTAAATATGAGTGTGTCAAGTCTTTAAGCATTAATACCGTGCGAGCTCTTGTATTAACTCTGAGTCTGCGCGCTCTGCTTCTAAAAGCAGAGAGAGAGAGATCGATCACTTTTTTTGGCTCACTCTTTTCTTTTCCTAATTTTACAAGTTGCAAGTTACAAAAAACACAAGCAGTCTTTGATCACGGCCGGGTGTTCTCCGAGTCCGATGATTCCGATCGCACGGGTATTACACACAATGTTAAACAGACCCGGGACCCGAGGTAATAGTTTCGGACCCGACACGGACCCGGCTGATGATTTAGACCCGAACCCGTACGGGTCCCGGGTCGGGTCCGGGGTCGACGGGTCTCGGGTGCTGTGAATAGGGTGACCACCCGTCCCGCGTAGCGCGTGCGCGCACAGCGTTTGAAGCCCAATTCATGCGTCCCGCAAATTGAGACTGTGTCACGCAAAATCAATGCTTGCTCAAAAAAAGTTGATGGCTCTATATCCTCGAGCCCCAGGCAGCCAAACGAACATTACTTGACAGTTCAGCACGCTACTGCGAGAGCAGGAGCGAGCGAGTTTGAATGAGAGATGAAGTTTACATCTTTATTATTTCTGTTTTAACGTTTTGTTTTAACGTTATATATATATATATATTATTACTATACTATCGATGAAACCACAAAGCTGACGCGGGAGGTATGTATAACTGCAATATAAAGTAATTTTGAGTATTATTGCTATTTGTATTATTTTCTAAAATTAGGTAGATGTAATATAAAAGTACACATGGCAATGTTTTTGCAATAGCTCCAAGTCTCACGCGCAGTGTAGGTTATACGTCACTGTCCGAATCCGTTCACTCCTTCCTGATATAGTGAACTCAACTGCCATACACTATATAGGGATTAGTGAATGAGTGAATTCCCTTCCCTTGAGTTGTGATGTCAGACTTTTTTTTTTTTTACTTTTCCTGTGGTGTTGAGCAACTACAATTCATTTTAATCCTATAATTTTATATTATAATTTATTTAAAGTGAATAAATTGTAATGAAAAATTTATAAAATAGCTAAAGTAAATCGTAAGTGGAAGTGCATCTGTCAATTCTGTCATGAGCAAACATCAGCAATTACACATGTTTAGGGGAATAGGGCATTATTAATATACCATGTAAGGTGGTATGTGCTAGAAATGGGTAAACCACTATCAGTGTGTCTGCCCATGGGGTGTCCAACATTGTCCCTCAGAAACGTACCCCTTGTCCCCCCTTGGGCTTATTAGCAGGTGGTCACCCTAACCATACTTGGCTAAACGTCACATCATTTTAGTAGATTCTTGTTTTTAGTGTGAAAAGGCCCTGACTCATGAAACTGTATTTTATATTGATATTCTAAAAAAAAAATTACAATATTAGTTATTGTTTGACAGTCCACTTGTAGTGCTGAATGTCAAAAGCATAAGACATTTTTCGATTCTTGGGGTAATGATTTGAAAAAAAATTTGATTAAAATTTGAAATTTAATTACGATTTTTCATGAAATTTCAATTCGATATATGTTTAGATTTGATTCCAGATTGCTGTTTAGTGTTACTGTTTTTGTATTTGACTGTGATATTCCATCTGGTAGCAACATCTGTAGTCAACTTGTGGGGTAGTGGCAGCCCCAGAAGTCCCTGTTTCACCACAAGCGCATGATTTGTGGTGGGGATGCGGTTAAAAAATCCAGTAATTTTACCACTCTTGCCCAACAGTCATGATTCAGATGGCAGCTTAAGAGCTCACTGTGCAGCAATGTTGATGGTATGAGCGAAACACCTAATGCGTGCAAAACTGACTAGCAGTGTAGCAGCAATCATGTTAGCAGCATTATCTGTAACTATTACCAGGTCCGTGGTTGTGAGCTGCAATTCCTGTTCAACATCCTGAAACAACTCATTTTCCGCTGTGTGGTTTTCATTCATCACTCTTGTTTTAGAACACGAGACACAAGCTGCCAGTTATCTTTGATAAAGTGCACAGTAAAGGTGACAAACGACTGAGTTGCCCTTGATGTCCACACATCACACTTACTCTTGTTGCTGTCTTCAAGGCTTCCGCAAACCTTTATTTTTGTCTCTTGGTATAGCTCAGGTACCGTTTTCTCAGTAAAAAGTCGACAGAATGGTATTCTGCACTGAGGCTCAATTGTGTGTAACGTACGGAATGCCTTCATTATCAATGACACTGTAGGTGTTTTATAGAGCAGTATTTGACTCCTTTAAATTATGAAGCTATGCACACAATGAACTGGAGTGCAGAATAAGTCTTTATCGAGTGATTTTGTTATTTGTCAAAAAATTCTGTCTTCTTGTTAGTGACATCCTGACACTAGTTAAAACACCACTCAAATTTTAATCAAAACATAAAATAAAGGATATGTTTGTCCTCTAATGCACCTTGTGTTCTTGGCACCTCTCCTTCATTTATCTTCAAACTCCCATCTTCAGTGTTATGAATGAAGCTTGCAGAGGGAGGGTGTGTGCATGTTTTGTTTGTGCGCAAAGAAAAGACTAGATAAATGCTTAATGGGGGGGGATGGTCAGGGTGATGTCGTGAGAGATGGTTTAATTTTAGAAAACACGAAGTTCCTCCACCACTTATCCATAAGATCTATAAATAACCATGATCCTGGATGGCTCACTCGATCCTGTACGCTCCCACGCATACACACAGCCTCCGGAGTCACAGAATCCAGCAAGGGATGGATGGAGAGGGGACGGCAGGGAGGGGGAGGGGAGAAGGTTGCTAGGAGACCATTGGCAGGCAGGTCATGTGACTGGAGATGACTGGCACTGGTATAGAATTCAGTCTCACAACACAACACACACAAACACACTATCATCACATACAGTTTTATATGGTGCAATTTCACAAGAAGTATATTTCTCCTCCTGTTTGACATGATCAATGTGTGTTGATATGGATAGAAAGATTGGGTCACTTTGCACCAACTCAAACAGGTGCACACAAACAGGGATGGCAATACAATCTTTGGCCAACACAGTGTGAACGCTGAAAATCCTAACCACACACGTACACAAATAAATCAGTGTTAAAACAATTAATTTTGCTCCACATCAAAGTAATACAAAAGGGATACTAAGCAAAACAGAGCATGATTGAATTGCTGTTGATTGAATGCATTGTTTATAGACGTGTAAACAAACACAAAGCTTCTGCTTGTCTGTATTTTAAGGTCATTACAGGAGCGATGACTTTAGCAGTTGATTAAACCATGCAACTGGACTGTATGTGGGTTGAATTATGTCATCTGTGTCATCAGTCTTCACATGAGAGGCTTCTAAAAATTACACAGTCTAAAAAGGGTACATCGTCTGCAAACTACTTGCTTTGACTTCTTGCTGTCTTAGTGATATGCATTAGTATTATTTAAGACCTTGATTATGTATTTGTCATTAGGTTTTCGAATTTGTAACTGCAATTAAAAGGAAATCTAGAGTGTGGACCAAAAGTCACATCACAATGAAGATCTGTGATTTAGGATTTAATATAATCTTGCTGTAATCTTGCTGGCACAGCTGTGATTTGGCTGTAGGCATGAGGCCGCCCGCAGGTAATCACAACGTGCTGATATCGCACGGCTACGGTTGTGATATTGCATTTATACAAAAATGTGATGGCACGTGTGTGTAAATACATATGAAACAACAACAGAGTGTCTTTCAAAAATGCTCTTTTGTGCAGAAGTCCTTCCTTTCTTCCACTGTGGATTCAAATCACAAGTTGACAGTTTAACAGCCATTTAATTTGAAAACACCACTTCAAATCAAACAGAAGTCGTGGGAAAGTTGTGGCCTAGTGGTTAGAGAGTATTTAATTTGAAAACATCACTTTAGAACTAGTAATGAAGGAACAAGTTGCTTCATTGAAAGCTTATTGTATCACTGTATTAAAAGCTCACTGTATTATGATGAGAAGAGTATTATGAGAGAGAGATGGACTGAGCGAGTGTGGTTACCTGCATCTGATACAGCATTCATTCCTCAGCTCAATCTCATATTCACAATAAAACATGTATTGTTTGAATGTCCGCAGAAGAAAGCGTTATCTTTATCGTACTCTCCTTTCATCTGTTAAGGGTGATTTTTGATGACAGCGCTGCTGTTCACTGCATTTGTTAACTGCGTCTTACAAGTAATAGTGATGTGACATTTGAACCAAGGCTTCGGAGCTTGTAACGAGAATAAATGGGCGTGCCAAATGAAGCCTCAATTCCTATAGCTTGTGTTTTTAACGTAGAAATCACGTGACCAATGACAAACAAAGCCTCACTTTCTGTCCAATCACGTACACGATTCACTTTGCGTGTGGGAATGTTCGAGATCTTTCTTCACGAGTAAGTTTTCATTCAGACTTATTCAGTTACCTTTTTAAAAACCCAGTCATATGAGTAATACAAATAATTATTTTAGTAAAATAAAATATTTGCCATATGCAATTCATGTGTACATTATTCTTCTATTACAGATTCATACTGATATTCACACTGGCATTGAACACCACCGTTTAATGGGCAAATTAATTTATCAGAGAAAGAAATTCAACATATACACACAGAGACACTCCAGGCTTTTATTTATACATGTAATATGAATCAATCTATGGAATGTGTGGCAATGGTGATTTTGAAGAAAATGTGGGCATGTGCAAAATGTTTAGATATCAATGTTTTTGTATATTTTTATTAAAAAATTGTAATGAACATTAACAAGTCTATACTTCATGTTACATTTAATAAGTTTCCAAAATATATATATAAAAAAACTTGATTTATCGTGAAAAGTGCAATAGAAATTAATTTGTCTTCAGGCTTATATATCTAACATTGCACCTAAAAATTAAACTCATAATTTTCCAGATAATATTTCATAATTTGATTGGGCTTGGAATATTTTTGGAATATTTTATTTATGATTAGACTAAAAATCCAAGAATATAAAACAAATCAATTTAAAATTATGCAGTTATCCAAATATCCATCACTACCATTTCGGAAAGCAGCTCCACCAAGCTAACTTACATCAGGCCTTCATGCAACACCTATAACGTTAAATCCAGCACTGCCATATAACATATAAAACAGGTTTTATATTATTTGCTTCCAGATAAGCACAGGAGAACAAAACAGAGATTGACTGGAAGAGATTTATGATGCTTGCTGCTAAATATACCAGTAAGCTAGTGCTCACGCCTCCCTGAGCATTCACCTTGAGCTCAGCAGCCCCCCATCACCATTGGAGGAGAAACCGAGGCACCTCACGCTCTCATTGGCCATGAGGGGCCAGGCTGTTGCTGGGCTGTTTCCATGGAGATGGCTTATCAAAGGTGCTGCCGCTGCAGCCCTCACTGGGGAAATGGATGGGGCAAAGATGGTTAACGAGAAAAAGGGAGGATTGCATGTTTGTGTGTGTGTGAAAGATAGGGAGAGAGAGAGAGAGGCAAATGGATTGAGGGTAATGATGCAAAAAAAGATAGATGAAAAAGAAACAGGTTGGTTATGTGTGGTTGGTGGTGAATGTGAATGAATCACATTGTTTCAAGACGAGGAAAACAGGTGAAAGGTCCAGAAAGAATATCCTCCAGCAGGCCTGAAGCATTCTGATGTAAAAAAAATTGAACAAAATATCTAATCAATAAGCTGCAAAAGCCAAATCCAAAAGCATTGTAGTGAATTGCCGAAAACTGAACATGAGGTTTTGACGGACTGACTGAACTTGTCAGAATGCCATGATCTATAATAATGCTTCCTCCAGTGAAAAAGTCCATCCGCTGTTGTCCTCTCACATCAAAATCCAACAACATATTTGTTTAGAAATGTTTTGGACTGTTTACAGGCTAAACGGTGCTTGATTTATGCATCTTCTCTTCTGATTCAGACGAGACGGCTTTTTTCACTCTACAAAACAATATCATAGATAGAGAAACTGTATTTTAGCCATTCTGTAGCAGGTGCTAGTTTAGATGTTGGGGGCTCAATATCATTAGAGTGTGATTTTACTACAAAAAGCCAATAGAATCATTCAGCTGATGTTTATACAGCCTCAGTTATCCTCATTAGTGTCCACTGACCTTCAAATACATTTCCTATATCACTCATTCTGAGCGATACGGAGGCATTCGCCATGGAGACCAACCTGTACTCATGCAGCACTGAAGCATGTAATTAACTGTGATCCGAGCCAGTGGCTTTAATAATCTGAGAAGTGTTGAGCAACACGGTTCTGAATCATTAGAAATCTAAGGATCACTGTAATCACTCCATTTACTGGAAGCAGCATTTGATCTTAGGGGTTCATGTGATGTGATTATGTGAATGTATGTGATTAAAATGACATTAGTCGGTCTTTGGCTGGTAATTATTTTATTAGAGGAAGAATCACATGTATGAATTATTAACCTGACACGGACTGGACACATCTCCTCATTTTTACTGCAGAGGCTGACATAAAATACATTTGAGACAATGACAAGTCCTGCTGATTGACATGTATGCCAAAACGATTAAAAAACAGCTTTTAGCTAATTCTTTTAGATTTATTATTCAGTGTTGACTTCATACTAATTTTGATAAATGCAAAATAAGATTTGAGAGAGAGAAAATTGTACTATTTAATATGTATCAAAATTAAATGACATTAAAATTATGTAAAAAAAAAATTAAATAAATAGGTTTAGTAGCTAAAATATACCATTCTAAATGCATTCAGATTTATATATTAACATAAACATTAACTCCAGACACTTGCAGATTGCTTTAAATATAGTGAAATTACTTGCTATGAGTTTTGGGGCACTTACAATGGCTTTACATTGTTTTCTTAGTACGATGACATATTTCAACTCAAATGATAAAAGAAAATGTCCTTATGATATGAGCATAACATGTTTATCACATACTGAAATGCACAACACAAACACAAATGACATGAGACAGAGAAAACACAAGCCCAGTGCATATCTCTAATTTAATTATGAATCCACCAGGAGTCTCAGCTTTTTCTGCCTGCTTCTACATGGATCAGCTGTATCGCATCCCAATTACTCTGAATGTGCAGCTAAATGGCACGGATTGATTTTGAATGGACAGAGACAATTCAATTTAACCGCATCAAAGCCAATAAAACCAAAACAACGAAATCCTCGAATTTACAATTACAAGGCAGATGAATGACCTTGACGGCCCGTTCCTGGACAAGTCCTGCAAAAAACCTAATAATTATTGGAGAATAGAGTGTTGCAGAGATTGAACTCACTTGTGAACTGCGCCCTCTGCTGTTTCTGGAGGAAAACACACCTCCTTGATCATCTGTACTGCTATCTCTTTGTAGTGGCTGCAGTGTCTTATTGTCCAACTATTTTCTAGATATATGTGATATACATGTATCAAATTAAATAAACGGTGATTATAAATTACGTTGTACACAACTTAAATTCACAATGCAATACTGAGTTTATCTGCAAGAGATGTGGCGACATGTGGTGGTCGAATGATCTATGACAACAAAATCACCTCAAATCGGTGCACTATCGATTAATGACAACAGATTTACAAAGTTAAAACGACAGATAAGGAAGGAAACGCAACTGGAGTGGAGCCTCAAAATAATAAACAGACATATTAAGTATATAGACCTAAGTCAGGGTAGCACCATATTTAATTTTTGACAGATGAAAACCAGGATAGAAGTACAGTGTGATGACCGATTATGTTGTGACAAGGTCTGTTTGCCGCGTTTTTCACACCTCTTGGATTAGCAATTAGCCCTACATTGTCCTTAAGAGTGCATGCCATGTAATCACCGTGATCACCAACCAACAGCATCCCAAATTAATCCAACCTAGTTGTCATCAGAATACCATAACCTGTTAGAAATTTAAACCAGGAGATATGCTTTGAATGGTAGCTGGTTCATAGCATGTTTGGTGCAGGCGGGTAGATTACCTTGAAATGGCAACAAACCAGCAAGCAGGTCAGAGGTTAAATGACCCTAACTGGTCAAGCAGCTTTTTGGAATATAGTGGAGGCCATTGAGCTAATGATCAGCTTGCACTAGCTAATGAACAGCTTGGGTAATTAGCTGTTTCAAAACACAATAACTCCTGTAACCCCTGTTGAAAAAAAACTGCATACTGTATGCTGGTTAGGTATGTTTTGAAGCATGACTGCTGGTCATGAGCTGGTTTAAGCTGGTCATATGCTGGTCCTAAACTGGTCCTGAGCAGGAGCTAGTTGCTTAGGACCAGCGCATGACCAGTTTAAACCATCAGCCATGCTTCAAAACATACCTAACCAGCATATGCAGTTTTTTTCAACAGAGGATTTTTTTGCAGACCACTTTCTAGTATGCACCAATTTGCCGTTTTCATATAATATGCATATATATATACACAATTTCCCCATATTCTCATATTAAAAAAACAAATCAGTAGCTAATATGAGGTCAAATGAATAAAGTGCACTATATTATCATTTGTACCATTGTTTTATCTAGTTTATTTATCTAATTTCCATTTTTAAATTGAGCCTTATTTTCTGCTTTAAAAGTTTCTCTGTTTTCTGCTGTCAGTGAACTTTCTGATGTGGTTTAACCCCATTGTACCATCTGGTAATAGTTGTGTAACACTAACTGGTGCAACATGCTGTAATATAATACTTCCATGGGTGAAACTCCCAAGTTGCTGCTGTGTAATATTTCTCTCCCCCACACAGGCACTGGTATGTCCAAATTCGTGTTTCCATTATTTCTTTATTTTTCATTTGTGTAACCTATTCTCATAGCTTTTCCAAACAGCTGTCATATGATGTCTGTCTTTTGGCACCGAACAACTGAGAATACACTGATTGCATGGATAGTCCCTCTGCAATGACCCAGAGGTTATGAGCTTCACTCAAAGGCACAATAGTGATAAAATAGGAATGTGACCTTAGTAACTCACCAGTTTCTAGGACACCCACATTGAGATTAAAACTGGCATTCCTTGTGCTGGCAGTCATTAGACTACCTAAACTTTCCTTAAAGAGCTCACAGTTTACTTAGCTTTTTAAATAATTGTAGTCCCCTTATAGTGTTATTCTGTTTTGTTTTTTTCCCATTTAGTTTTATATGTGCCAGTTTATAATTCTCTCAAACTCAAGTACACTCAAAGTTCGAGGTTGGTAAGATATTTTAAATGTCTTTTATACCAAGGCAGCACTATTTGATAAAAAAAAAAAATTTAAAACTAATAATAGTAATATTGTGAATTATTATTTAAATGTAAAATAACTATTTCTATTTGAATATATTTTAAAATGTAATTTATTCCTGTAATGCAAAGCTGAATTTTCAGCATCGTTACTCAAATCTTAAGTGTCATATGGTCCTTCAGAAATCATTTTATTATGCTGATCTTCTGCTCAAGAAACATTTTATAATTATTCTTAATGTTGAAAACAGTTGTGGTGCTTAATAGAAACTGTGATACATTTTGTAAAAACTCATAAATGTATTTACAGTCGCTTTTGATCAAGTTAATGCACAATTGCTGAATAAAAGTATTATTTATTTAAAGTAGTAATTCCTTCAAATTATACAGTACATTGTGCCTTATTTGTAAAGATTTTTTTTTTAACCATTAGAGTGCAGGCAATCTTTAGCATCTTGGAAATGGTTTATTGCACATATTCATTCACATCAATTACTTGAATTAAATGCAGCATTTTGCTTATGAACATCTGCAGCCATAAGGAAAGCATCACAAATAACACAGCTTCTGGTTTCTGCTTGTGGTAGGAGGCCTATTATCACTCACTGATTGCAGAAATTTCTCACAGCTGGGCTGTTTTTAATGAAGGACTGGTTTAGCGGTCTGATGCAATATTTTGTTACCACATGTGGGCTACATTATGTTGGATAAAACATCTGGGAAATTACATTTCTGTTTGAGATTTACATTTGCTGTAAAGAGAAGGTGTTCAGTAAGTACAGTGTATTGTACTTCAGTAAGTACAGTGATTTGTCAAAATCAATCCAGTTTACTTTTAAACAGTAACTTACTTCCCAGAATGCACCATAAACACCATTAGTTGCTCACTATATTCACTGTAATTATGTCTTCTTCAGTCATTATAAATGAAGAACGAGGGCATATTTTTAAACAGCTGTAATAAAGATGCACAAGAAACAAATCAAGTGACAACAGAAGGATATTAGTCATGGCCTGTGTTACACACCGAAGCTTTTGATAAATACCAGCTACATTTTAATGTGCGACCTTATAATTGTGTCACCACAGTAACCGAGTCTTCAGTTTTCCAATGTTTTGTGAATCTAGATCTTTGTTAGTGCCCGAATTCATGGTTAAATATTATACAAAGGAGAAAAATGAGACATAGCCTATGTTCAGAACGAAATACTAGCGTACTATTTACATCATTAAGATGACCAAATGTCTTCTTTTCCTCAAACAGTAGGAGAACAAAGCCAAAACCCGGACATTTTAGGCAATTTAAGAATCCCGTCCAGGATGTGTCCGGGAAAAAAGAGGACATATGGTCACCATAACTCCATAGACTGTATACTGACTACTATTTATTACAAATATGCAATGCTTTGGTCAATATCTTCCTACATTGTCATATGACCTTATTTATTTATGACAGCCAAAGTAGGTTATTTATGTACTATTTTAGTATTTTTTACTTTGAATTCACTTTTATTTTCATATTCTCTGTTTAATTTGAGTAATTTTATTATGAATATTTTCCATTTTTCTTCTTCTTCTTTTTTTAATACATAGTTTTCATTTATTTTTATACTCATTATATTTTTATATAATGAGTACATTACATTACATTTTTAGTTGCCAAGGCAAATGTTAATTTTATATTTTAAGTTTGATCATCTAATTATTTTATTATTTTATGTCAAAATAATTTTAAATAATGAAATGTCTTTTTTTTATTAATACACTGTAAAAAAAGTTGTACATAAAACAGATTATTGGAGTATGTTTTACAATAAAATACTTCAGAATGTCAAGTTTAATTCAACGTGTTACAGTTTCTTTGTTGTTTGCGAAATTTGTTAGCAATTTCAGAGTTTGTTTCTACAAATTTTTTCTGTGCCATTTTAAATTTAGTTTTAGTATATCTTTGGTCCTTAATAAACAGAGCGGTTTCTCTTCCTTAGATAAAAAACAAAACAAAAAAACCTCCCTTATGCAAATACATCAATATTCTGAATGCATGTCATCAAAAATCATTGACTTACAGTATACTGCCCTGCCCTCTTTTATGAGGCTCTTTGCAGTCTAAGTAATGTCCACCTGGTGGCGCTGTCTCCTTTCCACACCTCCATTCGTCCTCCATCATTTCTCTCTCACACGTGCTTCCTCTCCAGTGTCTAGCACCTTTTCACGCTTTCTTTCCCAGCTACTGCGTCATCTCTTTAGACACAACAGAGGTCAAAGGCTGAGTAAACACGTTTGAAGAATAGCCAGGAGGGACTAATGGCTCACAGGGACTCATGTTCCCTCCCTCCTTTTACCTCACTCACACAGTAGGCCACTCTGTATTTGCATTTTTTCTGTTGTTCTCTCTCCCTCCCTCCCTCTTCAGCTCTCAGTCTCGGCAGTCAAGAGGTTAAACCGAGCATTAGCCGTCAGTGAAAGGCCCGTTTTTAATCGCTGATTGCACATCATTGCCATCAACATTTAATCATGGCCCCAGTTGCATCCCCACACGCCCACATCTGACTTAACAGGCTCTGACACCGAACAATCGCCACACTCAGCTTGTATCTCATCAGCGACAGAGCCTTGAGATCCAACTCATTAAGGAAAGGGCTAACGAATGTGGGGTGACAGGTGCTTAAGGAGGCTACGTCGTTTAAAAAAAGTCGCAAGTCGCGAGCCGAGCTGGAACTGACTCATTATGACGCCGGAGCGGTACACGAGTGCTTGAGAGGACAAATTAGCAATGTATTCATTATATTCTCGTGCAAGCGATGTCAAGTCGTTGTACGGTGTTGAGGCCGGTTGGGTTTCAATTACAGAGAATGCTAGGAAGAGTTAATGGATATCAACACAGAGTACGTGCTGCTAATGAATCAGGCAGCCTTTTGGTGGGCAACAAATGGCAAACAGTGTCTGACTCAAGCATTCGCCTGCTTCTTCGGGGCGTCGTGAGGCATACAAATGACCCGAACGGCAGACTGCAATAGTTGATGTCTTTGCAATGGAATTAGCATATTAATCAAAGACAACAGGGGACTAGTTCTCATTTAGGTAATTGCATTCTCTATGGTGAATGGTTTTAAATTTCATCAAGCTACCTGGGCTGGGTGTTTCTTGTGATCAGAAGAAGTAGGGCTGTTATAAAACAGCCAGGCGATTTTCCATGGAGACACAAACACTACTGTAACTACAGTCTTCCTGCCATAATTAATGATATAAAATTAAGAAAAAAAATAAAAATAAAACAATACATTAGTGGTTACAAAACCTATACAACAACTACTAGGTGCTAATAACATATACTTTATACATGTATATATATGTGTGTGTGTGTGTGTGTATATATATATATATGGAGAATTTGGTTCCAAAACGCAATAAATCCATTTTGATTAATTTGAGTAAAAATGTGTGGCAAGATGAAAACCACTATTTTCTGTTTCAAACTTTCACATAGCATCTTTAGGTTATAATAACATAAAAAATGTAAATCCAGGTATTGATTTTAAAAAGATTTATTAAAAATTTTAATTTTTCCCCCAAAAGGCAATTAGTCCATGATATTTTTTTTCTCAAATTGCAATAAATCCATTGAATCAATATAAAAGTTATTTTTCATATCAAAGTGATGAAAATACACAGTAAGATGATCCATACTGTGTCTGACATCCTCTGAACTTGGTCAATACTAATCTTATATACAGGCACTGGAGTAAAAATCAGTCATCAAAAAGTCATCGCTTCCAAAATGAATATAACGGGTCATCTTGTTAATGCTATAAATTAATTTCAGCAAAAAATAAATAAAAATAAAAATGTCTTCATTAACAAGAACACAAACAACATCACATTAGACCCAGTGGCGCCCCCAGAAAATGTTAACAGGGGTGGCCAAATGAGGCCACAGTAAATTTTGGGGTGGCACATTAAAATAAAGAAAAACGAAAATTAAGGGTTTGCAATATAGACAAAAAGTTATATCTGTGAGTTCTAGGATTTTATCGATAACGATAATTACACTATTTTGCTGAGTGTTATTGTGCTGATATCTTATTTTTAATTGTGCTGACACCTGATTTTTTTTTTTTTTTTTTCTTTACCTTTACAACATTGTTTCTAAAAGTGTGCACCATATTTTAGGTCAAATACTTGCATTTGGGCTGTTACCTCACAAATGCAATCAGTATCAACAAAATTGATCTTTGCAATGCAGATAAAACAGAAGCTGCATCTGAAGTGTTATTCGGATGTTTTTACACACTGTTTAATGCAGCTCCGTGGAACATGGAATACTTCAACCTGCAGTTACAAATGAATAAATAATGTTTTGATATTTTAAAGATAAAACATTGAAAACTGATGTTTGAAATTATTAAAAAAATGAAAAGGTTCCATAAAATGTGAAATTAAAACCGCCAATAGGTGGCAGCGAGTCAGTTAATAAGTGAGTCATTGCGATTGAACCGAATCAGTTAAACGGTTGATTCATTCAGGAACGAAACACTTTAATGTTGCTCAGAGACGCAAAACTGTGGCTGCAGCAGGTGCTGAACTTTTTTTCACTTCTTAAACTATTGTGAATTTACATTCTGCATTTAAATTAATAGTACCCACTGCAAATAATCCTAGGGGTGGCCACAGGGGTGGCCAGAGTTTATACGGCCACCCCTTGGGGGCGCCCCTGATTAGACCACAGAAATTCCAAAATGACATGTGCCTTACATTGAACTTCCACAAGTGCATTCATCTTTGCCATGTTACATTCATTTAGTTGACAAGTGCAATGTGCTGTATTAAAGAGCATGTCATGGGGTATTTTAAAGTGTCCCAATATTGTGTTGGAGTCCCCACAACAGGTTTAAATGCATCTAAAGTCAGAAAACACTGTACTTTTCTCAGAATATACATTTAATATTAGAGTAATTTGCCAATGATTCAAAAATGATTCTTCCCAGCAAGTTTGGAGCAAACCCCACCCTTCCATAAGCATACCCTGTTCTGATTGGTTAGCTGGCCAAGCCTGTTGTGATTGGCACAGAGAGGAGTCCTTGAGCCAGTTAGCCAGCACTACCATTGACAAAGTACCTTTACATAAAACAGCCTCTCCCACATTAACCCTATACCTGCCGGTGCAGCTATAAATAAACAGCAATTTCACAATGATTATAAAGTCTGGGTGTAGCACTACATTCTTTATTATTAAACAAAGTAATTAAAACAACATCAGTCTACAATAATCAACACATTCTTAGCAACTAGTCGGTTCACAGTGAATTAACAGAACTACTTCAGTAAGACAGTTAACGTTATATACTTTACCTTGAAACCTAAAGCTGCACTAGGTATACAGCACATATAAGCACAAAAACCTGATGTTTTGAGCACTCATTTGGAAATGTACACATAACGTATCAATCGTACTACTCGCAGGTTGTGGTTCGGAGAGCTTGTTAGTCCAAATTAAGAATATCAGAAGCTAACGACGATAAAAGCCAAGATTAGAGAAGCAGTCCTTGATAAAATGACATGCACACAAAAAAAGGTTTGAATTGTATTTCTGTGGTATCCTTGAACACAGTTTCTTCTCAACATTATGTAAACAGTCTAATAGTCTAAAGTGTTTATGGGCAGGTCAGCCCTTGTTTGTTTATCACAAAGTACAAAGTAGATGAGAAAAACTAGGATGCCAGGTGCATTCAGAGTGCCACCATTACTGTCTATAGAGCGTGGAATGGTGGGCTGTGATTGGTTGAGCGGATATATCAAATTTTGCAAAAAAAGGGAGACTGGCGTTTGTAATTGTTTGGAATAAAAGGGAGAAAACATGACCTAATAACTTTGCGTAAAATAAAAAATTGACTTCTCAATACCGACCAGATACAATACTGTTTTTGGCAGAAACTCAATAAAAATGATTTATATCGCATTTTGAACCAAATTCTTCATATATTTATAGAGAGTGTGTATAGAAAAGAATGACCCCCCCCCCCCCACTTTAAAATAATCATATTTTGTTGCTTTGCAGTCTGAAATTAAGACAAAAAAGTTTTTGTTTTATCCAGCTTCCAGCTGTATTTACGCAGTGCAACATCAAGTGAAAGCTGTAACACCATTTCAGAAAAAAAAAAACAGAATCACCAGGGTTGTCAGGTTTTCACAACAAAACCTGCCCAATTGCTGCTCAAAACTAGCCCAATCATGTTTCGAGGGGAATCTCCCAGTAAAAATCGCATTCTGGTGGGGTAAAATACACATTTTTGGTGGGGTTCCCCAGGAAAAATTAGCATTTTAGGGGCTAAATATCACGTTATTGGGGTCTATTAAAACCACGGACATGAAAAACAACCCGCGACAACAGTGTTAATGTAGCAACACTGAGACCAATTGGCAACACTGAGAATTACTAAGTTGGTAAAAGGATCTTTAAAAAAAAAAAAAAATCAGATGCTCATTGAAGCAAAGTGAAGTCTATTATTAAGAAGTGAAAGGTATTTGGTACAAGCCTCCCTGGGTCAGGATGTTGCGCTAAACTGGATGAAAGAGCCAGAGGAAAATGGTCAGAGAGGAGACCAAGAGACATACAGCAGCTCTGAAGCAGCTGCAGGAAATTATGACAAAGAGAGATCATTGTGTGTGTGTGTGTGTGTGGCTTGTATGGGAGGGTGGCATGAAAAAAGCCACTCCTCAAGAAAGGCCACATGCAGTCGTGACCTTGAAGATTGTGAGGCAGATGAAAAAAAAAAAAATCCAATACAGCTCACCATCCCAATAGCAGCATTCCTCCAGTGAAGCATGCAGGTGGTATTATTCTGTTCTGGGGTGTTTCTCTGCAGCAGGGACTGGAGCACTTGTCAGGACAGAAAGGAAAATGGATGTGGCAAAATGCCATCAAATTCTTGAGGAAAATCTGCTGCCATCTGCCAGAAAATTGTTAATGGGAAGAAGGTTTACTTTCCAACATGACAAAGACCCAAAACACAGCAAAACTGACACACAGTGACTGAAGGAGTAAAAGATGAATGTTGCATGACCTTGTCAGAGCCCAGACTTAAACCCCTTTGAAAATCTGTGGAAAGACTACAGTCCACAAACCCTTACCATCAAACTGAAGTGAACTTGAGCTGTTCTGCAAAGAAGAGGGGGCAAATATCGCAAAGTCAAGATGTGCAAAGTTAGTAGACACACATATAGCCTGTTAAATAAGTGGATTTTAAATGAATATTCCAGTAATAATATCTTTGATACAAGTTGCATGATTATTGTTGTTTAAAAAAGGTGTTAGCATAAAATAATGGAATTTACATAATCATTTTATAGTTATATAATTTATTATACATTTACACATTTTATAATTCTTTTAATTCTTTCATTTTATTATTATTGAATATAATAAGTGGATTTTAAATGGATATTCCAGTAATATAATAAATAATTTTGTATCTGATTATTAGGTTAAAGTACAAAAGAATGCAGAAATTGCATGTTTTGGTCCTATGAAGTCACGCTTTGTGCAGATCATTTGCTTTTATCTGAAAATTTGCTCTCTGGAAATGTCATTGAAAACATGTACGCCTTTTCCTCCGTGATACACAAAAGGAGTTATTATCAGAATGTCAAAGTTGTTTTCCATACACTGAAAATGCATGGTGATCACTGGCTGTGAAGTTTTTTTTATTTTTCTTTAAACAACAAAAATAGAAATAAAATCAAAGCAATATCATTGCTTTAATATTTTGGAGTACTTTTTATCCATTTTATGGTAGGCTACAAATAATTTTAGCTGTCAGGTATAAATGACCTTAAACTCTAAATAGGTCTAAATAATTAATGAAATTAGTTACATTTTCAAAATAAAACGTAAATTGACCAACTTAGTTAAGAGCAGCCTTAGGCAAAATACCTCAATGAAATAATGTTCAGTACCTATTTTAAATATTAAAAAGTCATGCAATTTCTATTCATTACTTGTGTTATCCTCCGACCTCACAGCCATGAAAAGATCTTAGACAGCAGCAACAGCATTACCACCATCTGTCATTTATTTGGACAACTTTGCACAGACAAGTGAAGTTTCCATTCCAAGGCATCAAAACTGTGGACAGCAAATCATTGTTGTCCATAAGTTTGATTGACAGGCGATCTGACCAATCAGAGCGCTGAATTCACCCTATTGTCCGACAAACAAAACCAAACAGGAGTGTTAATAGACTTGGAAAATGGTGTGCACCGACATCTTTCTGCGGTTGAAACAAAATATTCTAATGTTCACTCATGTTTATTTTGTGCTATAAATATCAGTAAAGAGGAAGAGATGATCAGTTCACATGCCCATGAACTGAGGTGCTACAGCAGTCGGTCATGATTTTTTTTTATGACATAATTTGAAAGCTGTGTGAGAACATGCGTGAGAGCATCATGGCTTGTCAGAAATAGCAACAGTAACTAAGGGGGAGGTCTTTGTGAAGGCTGAATTAAATAGATACATTAAAAATGCTGGACATCAAGAAAATGAAAGATGTCTTTCAAATGGCTTTCATTGTCTACCCGGACATATGAACAGAACGAGAGTATTTCAGAGGCTCTAAAAGGCATCTAAATTAATATTTACCTTAAAAAAGTCCTGCTTAAAGTTTAGACAGCAGATAATGTTTGGCTTCAGGGTCTGACATTTTTAGAGTTCAGGAGTTAAACCAGATCTTGTGAAGGCCTCTCAGGTGGTAAATCAATAAGTGGATGCCAAACACTTTTTTGGCATTTGATAATATCCCACAAACTGCAGAAAATTAAACCGGGATTTTAGAACAACAACATGAAACAGAATCACCATTACTAAACATTACAAACTCACCTCACAACAGGAGCTTTGGCTTATAGTTTATTAGACATCACAATGAACCATAAAACAGAGAACAAGTTACTTATGCATATAAAATAATGAGAAATAGAATGCAAAAATGAACGTTAGAAATAAAAGAGTCCCAATTCTCCCCACTGGGCGGCCTATACAGTCAATGATTTCCTTTTGTCTCAGCAAAACAAATCTGTCAGTAAAATGGCTCAAAACAAAGTAACAAAGGCACATCTGGCTTGACGATGACAGGGCAGTGTGCGAGCGAGCATGTGGAAGATGACTTTGAAACGGTCTCTGATATGATTTGTGATGATGTATAAACATATGTCAAATAAAGTGTGTTCGTTTTGCTGGAGAGTACATTTGATGAATGACAAGAGTCGTTCAGTAACCAAAGACTAATTTTAGAGGCCCTCTATTTTGTTAAAGAGATCATTCATTGGAAAATGGAAATCCTGTTTTTTATTTACTCTCCCTCATGTCATTCTAAACATGAGCATGAACGATTTCTTCTGTTGCTTTGGACCACATTGACTTTTATTGTATTAACAAAACAGCGTTCAAAATATCTACTTCTGTGTTGCACAGAAGAGGAAAAAGTCAGGTTCGAACAACACAAGGGGGAGTAAATTACGACAGAAATTTCATTTTTGCCTAAAACAATCCATTTACCATTCCAAACACCTTTGATTGTCTTTTTAAAAAATTGGCAAAATGGCATTAAAACTTCAATAGCCTATTATTTAAAACAATCTTGTAAGACAGAAACATTTGAAAAACACTCAAAAATACAGAAAATTAAATAAAACATTTTTAAAAATGTAACTTGAATCACAGTTTAAAACCCTTAAGTATGAGTGTGTAACATACAGTGATTGTCTAATACTGCACCATTTTAGCGAATGACGGTTGCGTGAAGACGGCCCGTTTGAGGCGTGAGAATAACATAAGCGAACCTCAAATCTCATGCAGCATGCAGACGTACATTCCCTTTATCAGAAACAGTGACGAGACCACAACTCAGCTAAACCGAGACGACAGGTGAAAGATTGTCATGTCATGTCGAGAATAAAAGTTTCGTGAGAATCAGTAGTTTTCTGCGATGTCCAACAGGCCAGAATGTGTTCGATGGCTAATCAAGACTGAGGAGGGCTTGTTAATTCATCTAGGTGAACTGTACCGTCCATCCATCGATCGGTCTGTGTTTGTCATGGTGCCTGCACATCTATTCATCCATTCACCCATCTAAAGATCCTGCATTTTATGTTCTTTGTGAATGTGCATGTTTCTGCTCCAGGTGACCGTTAAAAAAGCTGTCCGTTCGTTACATTTAGGACTTCTGTAACCTGTTAGCAAGTCTTTAGTTGATTGCATCACTATGGTTTTGATACGAGTTCTTTGGCACAATTACAACAATGTATTGAGACACTATGACACAATGATCTATCGACAGCTTTAAGTGGATGTGCAAAGATTGCATTCAAAAGTGAAAGACATGATCAGTGATGGAATTAGTTGCCATGCCATCCGAGAACCAGTGAAAAAGCCAGCGGGGAAAGAAAAGAAAAGAAAAAAGACCATTTCATAAACTACTTGTGTTACTCATCTGTCTCTTAAAGAAATAGCTCATCCAAAAATCATGTCTTTCAAGAACTGTATAACTTTCTTTGTCTGTGGAACACAAAAGGACATGTTTATAGCTGCTCGTTTTTATACACTGAAAGTAAACGGTGACCAAAACTGGCAGGAATTTCAGTGATTTTACCTTAAATTTCAGTCTGTCAATAATAAAGAGTGAAGATTCTTCAAATAATCTCATCATACAGGTTTGGAACATAAGTGAGTTTTGAATGAACTGTTCCTTTAAGAAGGAGGGCGTCAAGATTCTCAAATTCTTGGGATTAAATCTGACACTTCTTTTCGAGAAAAAATATAGGAATAAGAGAGGAATAATGATAACATTTGACCAAACAGACACGGCTGAAGTGCTGTGGCCAAGAAAAAATCAGTGATACGCAGGGCATTTGTATATTATTAAACACCACTTAGAATCTAAATCTGACTTTTCTGGCTTTCAATTCATGTCTGTTGACTTTGAAACTAATACATTAAGTCAATGTTCAGCAAGGCTCCATTTGTTTGATCAAAATACAGTAAAAACAGTAATATTCTGGAATATTCAGTTTTAATAAATTTGAAAGTGTAATATATTTTGATGCAAAGCTGAATTTTCAGCATCATTACTCCAGTCTTCAGTCTCACATGATCCTTCAGAAATCATTCTAATGTGCTGATTTGCTGATCAGTTATTAATGACAGTTCTTATTATTATCAATGTTGAAAAAACGTTCGTGCTGCTTAATGTTTTTGTGAAAACCACTATTATATACAAAGACTATTTGATGAATAGAAAATTCATTTAACAATATTTATTTGAAATCTATATATTTTCAACATTATAAAATGTCTTCATAATGGAAATGTATCACTATAAAATATTAAGCAGTTAACAACATTGATAAAAAAGAATATTAGAATGATATTAGAATGCATTTTAGAATCATTTCTGAAGGATCATGTGACATTGAAGACTGGAGTAATGATGCTGAAAACTCAGCTTTAACATCACTGGAATAAAAATACATGTTAATATATATTAAAATAGAAAAGTTATTACTGTTTTACTGCACTAAAAGTTTTGTCCAATCAAATGCTCTCTAGAATGAGAATGCCCTATTTTTGACTATTTTTAAATGGATGGGATCTTTTATGTTTTTTTCACCTTCTAAAATTAAGTTTTAATTGGAAATGCCAACACAGAAAGAAAACTGTGCTCATCCAGAGATTTCATGAGATCTTTAACATTAATGTTTAGCTTCAGAAGGCAGAAAACAAAACTTGTCAAACCTCCCGTCACCTTCAACATCTCCATATGCATATTGTTCTTCTTATGGCCAGAAAAAGGGGAGTGAGAAAAGGTTACGACAGGCTTTTTTAAGAAAGCAACCAACCATGCCATGCAGATTATACAGTAACAAAATCCACACGGATCAAGAAGAAAAACATCAGCATACGACTTAAGTAATACCCGTTAAAAGAACGTTTCAGAAAGTGTACACTTTTTCATTTTGCACCCCATAATTTTCTTTTAAACATGTTAGACTGGCTATATATATATATCTTCCTTATATTATTTACATAACTTATTTGGTATTTTTCTAAAACAATGAATGCACCAAACAACCAAAGAAATGAAAATAAGAAAATAATGCATACATCTGTTTTTAGGTGATATAATTGATCAAAATGACATCAAATATAAAATATAAAAATACATTTTTGCTGTATGTAAAATACAGTGCATATACCACAAGACTTTTTCCCTCATCACAGAAGTTAACGCACGAAACTGATGAAAGCTAAAGCTTAGAAGAGCACTACACGCAAAAAAAAGAGATCGCAAAAAAATACAGATCAGAAACAGAAGCAACGTTTGACAGTATATGCAGTGTATTTTAAAATACTGAAAGTTAATTCTTATCTTTAGACCTTGTAGGAAAATTAAATGTTTTTCTGACTATGTTTGCTGTGAATGTTTTTCACGTTACCAGGAGTAAAATATACGTAACATAGCATCTCAATAGTGAATAATGACCATTTCTCATGGATTTGTTTTACCATTAACTGCGAATCAAAGTTTGCTTGACTAAAGTTCTATGAACTTCTTGTCTTACGTATCAAGATTCCAAAATCTGATCTGGACCATCCACAAAACCATGAGAATAGGTTCAAATGTCAGTTAGCCACATGTGAAAGGAACGTGACCGGGCTGGGGTGTTGTGGATGTGTTTGTGCCCGAGCCGTGGACTATAGTCAGCTGTGCTGTAACGGGGGTCCGCGGCTGGGCAGGACGGTGGCAGTGCAAATCACAGGCACGGCCTTCATCTTTAGACCAACATGGGTTTGGACACAAAACTTTCTTCACGGGCTACGTTAGTATAGTTAGCTTCGACATCATTCTGGTCAGCTGGTTTGTACGGTGGAAGGGTCTCATCAGTCGTGTCGTCTTTTTCGGGAGGGTGTCCTGAGCCGTCCCAGACAGCGGGGGTTCCGCCGTTAGCGGGAGGGCCGTTGTTGTCATCATCTAGATCCTGAAGCACACAAATGAAAGCATAAATTAAGGTACAGTGAAATTCAAAGATCTGAAAGTGTAATAATAATAAAGATAATAATATAATATATATATATATATATATATATATATATATATATATATATATATATATATGTGTGTGTGTGTCTCTTAAGTCGCTGGGGTATATTTTTAGCAATAGCCAAAATTACATTGTACGTGTCAAAACTATAGATTTTCTTTTATGCCAAAAATCATTAGGATATTAAGTATCGTTCATGTTCCATGAAGATATTTTGTGAATTTCCTTCTGTAAATATATCAAAACTTAATTTTTGATTAGTGATATGCATTGCTAAGAATTCATTTGGACAACTTCAAAGGCGATTTTCTCAATATTTAGATTTTTTTATTACACCCTTAAATTCCATATATATATATATATATATATATATATGTGTGTGTGTGTGTGTGTGTGTGTGTGTATGTATATATGTATATGTATATGTATACATATTTATGAATAATATAATATTAAACATAATTCATATTTATGAATAATGTTGCATTTGTTCAAATCTGTAAAGTGTAAAGTTATTTAAATGCACAATCCTTGGAAAATAATAATAATGACTGAAAAGAATAAACAAATACTTAATCAAAATACTAGCAAAATGATTTCAGACAGCTCCTCTGATCATAACAGCAGTTTTGTCACAACAAACGTCTGGTTCAGACAAATGTAACAAGCTGCACATACACACATTCACAATTCATTACAATCACTGAGGTGCTACTAATGCCAATTTAACAGTACCTCAATCGTTCATTAATCAGTATAATAGCTGGAGAACAGAAGCACACATTCTTATTTATTAGAGTTAATTGATATCGAATGAAGAATCAGCAGATAAAACGCTTTGATAGAACACTTCACCTCCTGACTCACAATGAGCAGAAATTTAATTTAAAAGTGTTAATATAGTGTGGTGGTTGTCTTGTGTGTGTGTGTGTGTGTGTATCGCTGTCTGAATGATGAAGCAAAAGTTGATTTCTAATTATGTGAGGCTAATGCTTTTTTTATTTATTTCTCAGTTATGAGGTGATGCCAGTTTCAGTCCTGGTAATTTCAACTTTTTATAGCAGTTGGACACAGAAAGGAAACTAAAAAGGGTTTTATTTTTCTTGTTGATGATCTTACAAAGAAAGTAATATCAATTGCACAGATCTAATAAAAGTTATTACAGCAAATTTCCCAGCCTTTAGCTTGGCTCCCAGGGATGCACACCATTCAGAATGAAAATGACTTGCCTATAAAATTACTTTATGTAAATTGTGAGGGGAATTTTGAATTTAATATAGAATTTTTTTTATAAAACATTTCATTTTACAGTATGAATTACCCATAAATATGTGATCAGACTATATAGGATAGGATTTTATATAGGATTTCTAATAAATAAATGAGTAAATAAATAAAATGTAATAAAAACAATATTAATATGACACTATTAAAATAAAAGCAAACATTTAAAATGTTTTAGAATGATAATGTTTTACAATTTTATAATTTTCATAAATACATTTATAATATTATAATATAGTATTATACCTAATTCATATTTGTAAACACAACTTTAATACTTTATAGTAATATTAAACATTACTCAATTCTTATAAATATAATAAAAATATTTATTGAATTTAAAATGTACACAATTAATATTTATAAACATATAAACAATAAAACATTAAGAATATTAAATATGACTATTTATGTTTGTAAATAATAAACTAAGTAAATAAATTTCACATTATTAAAACATAATATTATACATTAGCCATATGATAAATAATAATGAGCTTTTCATAAGTGGACCATGTTAGAAAATCACTATTTCCAGCAGAGTCTAGAAATATATGTCTGTATATATGTAAATATATGTCTGTACTGATATATTACTGATATAATTATACATCATGGAAACAATAAGCATGATTAATGAAATGAATGATGCACACAAGCACACAATTATTTATTTTTTTGTGCCTGTGTGTAATCTTTTATTAAAATAAAACACAATCACTAAATTATTCTTCCTGTCATTCCAGCTCAGCTTCCCATTGGGGTGTGGCCAACTCAATTTTAAATTCACTAATTAAATGGAGCCGATTCTTAAGTGCTGAATAATGCCTGGCTAAATCACCTAAAACAATAAATGCAGACACTTATTGAAAGCCCAAACCGAGTCCCCTGGGGATTTGATCACAAAGGTACGTGTCTTCATACACAGACCTGCTTTAGTAATTGGCTTTATGGTTATCATAGTTGATGAAATAACCAGCTCATCATATTAATCCACATAAAAGACCCCTTGGCAGTGTTAGCACATGCCACACATCACTATGAGTCACTAGCTTTTGCTGTTAGCATATGCATATAAGCCGCCTGCTGTCTTTAGTACCCATTGTGAGGTAAGTACACTGCTATACTATCTATACTGTGTGTGTGTATATACAGGTGCTTCTCAGTAAATTAGAATGTCGTGGAAAGGTTTATTTCAGTAATTCAACTTTGTGAAACAATTGTGAAACTCATGTATTAAATACATTCAGTGCACATAGACTGAAGTAGTTCAAGTCTTTTGTTCTTTTAATTGTGATGACTTTGGCTCACATTTAACAAAACCTCAGTCTATGTCAATGTGGCGAGTGAGGCGGGGCCGAGAGCCGTGGGAATGGAGCGAGGCCGGTGGAGTGATTGGAAATCAGCGACATCTGCGACACTCACCGGTCTCGAGTCCCTGGGAAGGGGATTGGGAGGATACAAAAGAGGAAAGACGACAGTGAAGTACGAGAGAGGACCAGGCCTGGAGTTTATTTTGTGTTTTGATTTTGTTTGTGCGCGACAGTCGTCCGCGATGGGACTCGACAGTCTCGTCCTTTACTGTCATCATCCTCTTTTGTATACTTCCAATCTTCTTCGTGGGACTCGAGACCGGTGAGTGTCACAGGTGTCGCTGATTTCCAATCACTCCACCGGCCTCGTTCCATTCCCACGTCTCTCGGCCCTGCCCCACTCGCCACAGTCAACAAATTAGAATATGGTGACATGCCAGTCAGCTATTCAACTCAAAACATCTGCAAAGGTTTCCTGAACCTTCAAAATGGTCTCTCAGTTTGGTTCACTAGGCTACACAATCATGGGGAAGACTGCTGATCTGACAGTTGTCCAAAAGACAATCACTGACACCCTTCACAAGGAGGGTAAGTCACAAACATTCATTGCCAAAGAAGCTGGCTGTTCACAGAGTGCTGTATCCAAGCATGTTAACAAAAAGTTGAGTGGAAGGAAAAAGCGTAGAAGAAAAAGATGCACAACCAACCGAGAGAACCACATCCTTATGAGGATTTTCAAGCAAAATCCATTCAAGAATTTGAGTGAACTTCACAAGGAATGGACTGAGGCTGGGGTAAAGGCATCAAGAGCCACCACACAACTGGCT
Source organism: Carassius carassius (assembly GCF_963082965.1). Classification (NCBI taxonomy): domain Eukaryota; kingdom Metazoa; phylum Chordata; class Actinopteri; order Cypriniformes; family Cyprinidae; genus Carassius; species Carassius carassius. The sequence continues at coordinate 4,266,061 of NC_081779.1, read as the reverse complement.
ACAGTTGTCGTATTCCTCTTGTTAAGCAACTCCTGAACCACAGACAATGTCAGAGGCTTCTAACCCGGGCTAAGGAGAAGAAGAACTGGACTGTTGCCCAGTGGACCAAAGTCCTCTTTTCAGATGAGAGCAAGTTTTGTATTTAATTTGGAAAACAAGGTCCTAGAGTCTGGAGGAAGGGTGGAGAAGCTCATAGCCCAAGTTACTTGAAGTCCAGTGTTAAGTTTCCACAGTCTGTGATGATTTGGGGTGCAATGTCATCTGCTGGTGTTGGTCCATTGTGTTTTTTGAAAACCAAAGTCACTGTACCCGTTTACCAAGGCATTTTGTAGCACTTCATGCTTCCTTCTGCTGACCAGCTTTTTGAAGATGCAGATTTCATTTTCCAGCAGGATTTGGCACCTGCCCACACTGCCAAAAGCACCAAAAGTTGGTTAAATGACCACCATGGTTGTTGTGCTTGACTGGTCAAAGAATCCTGGGCTTCAGACCACCTCAGCAGTGCCACAAACTGATCACCTCCATGCCACGCCGAATTGAGGCAGTCATTAAAGCAAAAGGAGCCCTTACCAAGTATTGAGTACATGTACAGTAAATGAACATACAGTACTTTCCAGAAGACCAAAATTTTTTTAATTGGTTTTATTAAGTATTCTAATTTGATGAGATAGTGAATTGGTGGGTTTTTGTAAAATGTGAGCCAAAATCATCACAATTAAAAGAACTAAAGACTTAAACTACTTTTCACACGAGTTTCACAATTTGAGTTGAATTACTGAAATAAATGAACTTCTCCCCGGCATTCAAATTTATTGAGAAGCACCTCTATATATCACAAAATGCTCTGAAAATGTAACTTAAATTGCCTTCTAATGTTAAAGTTTGGGAAGGGGGGGGGGTCTTACTGTAACGGGCTCTGCAGAGTTGGTTTCGTAGTAGTTTGTCTCATAGTTGCTGAGCGGCTGGGTTTCTGTGATGGTTGTGGTCTTGTCCTGTGGTTTATTCAGCTGTACACACAAACACATGAGATGATGACACTTTAGGAGCTGGTTGTGGATCAGAGGAACATTCCTTGCCTTGAAGGGAATTTTTGTCATCATTTATTTATCCTCATGTCATCTTTTTTTCTTCTGCAGAGCACAAAAGAAGGTATTTTGATGAAAAATGGGGAAAATATAAATAACATCAGACATTTATTGTTTGGGCAAAAAATAGAAAATATCTTATGTGCTCCACAGATGAAAGAAAGTCATAAAGGTTTGACGGAACGTGAGGTTGAGTAAAGGACAGAAATTTCATAAGTTTGAATCTTTTTCAGTCTCCTCTGCTCACCAAGGCTGTATTTATTTGATTAAAAATACAGTAAAAATAGCAATATTGTGAAATATTAAAATATTTTTAAATAAATATTTCCTATTTGAATATTTTATAAAATATAATTTATTCCTGTGATCAAAGGTGTATTTTCAGCATCATTACTCCAGTCTTCAGTGTCACATGATCTTACAGAAATTCTTCATTTCTTCACTGAAAAACATTATTCATTGAATTTACTGTGTTTGCAATCAATTTATTTTAGCTACATTTAAATCAACAAATTTAGTAGACTAACTTACATTTTTTTTATTAAATGTAGCTAAAATAAATTGTTTGCAATCACTTACCTAAAAAAAAAATTAGTATAATTTTTTTTCAATGTAAAATTACACTGAAAAATGTAATATTTTTTTTTTTTATAAAAATTACATAAAATTTCAAAAACATTAGTATAATTTTTTTTCAATGTAAAATTTGCTTGATTTGCTGCTGAAGAAACAAGTCTTATTATTATCAATGACGAAAATAGTTGTGTTTTTTAATATTTGTGTAAACATTGTTTTTTTTTTTAGGATTCTTGAAACAAAGAATAATTACAGTATAAATAGAAATCTTTTGTAACATTGCAAATGTCTTCTCTCACTTTTAATCCATTTAATGTGTCCTTACTGATTAAAAGTATTCATCTCTTTACAAAAAAAAAAAAAAAAAAAAAAAAAAAAAAAAAAGGCAAATCAAAAAGTTTTTAACAGGTAAAAGGCCATATTTAGAGTGAAATAACTTCAGATTTCTTACTGCAGCTGCTATTTTCAGCAAACATGAAGAGAGATCTCATAATCACATATTTCAGGGGTGCTGACAGCTGAATTAATCTGATTTTTAGGGCAGCCGAGATGAAAGATGCCTGTGATGTACATGTTAATTTGCCTGTGGTAGGACACACACACAAACACGTATGCACACACACATTTAGCTCCACCCACACATTCTACATTAAGCTTCAATCGATACACATTACACATGGACTAGAAATCCATTGGGGTCTCCCCGCGCAGGTTTGAATCCTGCCGACTACGCTGTATGCTGAAGGCCATGAGGCAAAGCATCCATGTAAGGGAAGTCGTGGCCTAATGGTTAGAGAGTCGGACTCCCAATCGAAAGGTTGTGAGTTCGAGTCCCGGGCCGGCAGGAATTGTGGGTGGGGGGAGTGCATGTACAGTTCTCTCTCCACCCTCAATACCACAACTTAGGTGCCCTTGAGCAAGGCATCGAACCCCCAACTGCTCCCCGGGCGCCGCAGCATAAAAGGCTGCCCACTGCTCCGGGTGTGTGCTCACAGTGTGTGTGTGTGTGTGTGTTCACTGCTCTGTGTGTGTGCGCTTCGGATGGGTTAAATGCAGAGCACAAATTCTGAGTATGGGTCACCATACTTGGCTGAATGTCACTTCACTCACTCACTCATTACCCCAATGTTAACCCCTTCTTTCTCGACTGTGGCCCGAGGGCAGTCCAGTACCAACTGAGCGAATGGATAATAATCATTAACCAGAGAAAAATGCAATTCTGAGCCATTCATATTTCCTCCCCAGCCCATTACTAAGCTTGTGCTTCAAAGATCTAAATCAAAACATCTATTTCATGGTGGTTTATGCATGTGTCTTTACACCAGCTGCGTTTTAATTGCGGTGTGTAGCCAAGAGAATTGTAAGTAATCTCGACATTGTATAATTAAGAAAGCTCAATACGTCAGAGTTGAAAGAGAATGTCAGATGTGACTGTTGAGAGGTGACTGATGGAGAAAAGAAGTCCGCTCACCATTTCTGTCGAGCTTCCAGATTTCATCGGAGGAGGCGGCTTGTGTTTGGGGGGGCCTCTGGAAAGTAGATACAACGGGATGTTTAGCTATAATGTGGTGCGCATGCATGCCATACTGTGAACACACTGATTAAGATGCATTGAGAATGAAAGAGACAAAAATAGCTTGGATGTTCTAGCCAGGAAAGAAAGAGAGAGCAAAAAATGGATGTTTGAAATGAATGTGTGATTGTGTTTGTTGGGTGTGCATTCACACTCACTCTCCGTTCTCCATGCTCTGCCGCCGTTTGTGGTACATGGCCACACCAGCGCCGATCAAACACAGGATGATTATGATGCCAATGATGCCCCCGACAACTGGCCCTGCGTTGCTGGCTTGTGCTGGTAAAGGTTGATCTGAAACAAGCAAGACAGACATAAAATCCTCTTTGTAGGTTTTCTGTTCTCAGAAAGTACAAACCACTCATGTGACCAGATAAATGGAAATAAAGACTTGTGCTAAGTTGTATTTACCACCGATCTTTGTTTAGTCAATCGATCTATCCAGCTAAATTCTGAGGAGAATCAGATATCAGTGTTCGTATCAGGGCTGTGAACCATTCAGAACTAAATTGAGGAGTGAATTCAGGAAATGGATTTGTATCATGGTAACAAAATTTATTCAAAATTCAATGCAAGGATGCAGAATTAAAATAAACAGATTTTTTTAACCCTAGAAAAACAAAGTTTGTACAGACAGACAAAAAAGATAGATAGATGGATAAATGGATAGATGGATGCCACATAGCCACATACTGTATATAAATTTGTATTTAGTTTGCTTTTTTTTGATTAACTTCTGTGGAAGGGTGGAAGAACACCTCACTTTCAAGAATGCATTACTTGTGTTGAATTATCATTCCTGTCATTTCAAATCAACGTCCTGTGGAATGTGGCAAATTCAATTAAAATTCCAAATGATGAGTTGCAATTCTGAATGTTCCACATCCCTGGTCTAGATGTAGGTCAGATGACCACAAACCAGATACAAGCTGCACTACATTTAAAACCAAATTTGAACTAGGCTCAAATTGGCTGTGAAAAGAGATATTTATCTGTTTTTTTTCCCTGTTCCAATACCATTGTGATGTCCACCATTAGCGCTTCGAATCAGTAAACCCTCTTGAGAACTAATACACCACGACTCCTTATCTTTCCCTTTGCGGTTAGACTTTTAAAGCTGGAGTGATGAGGTTCTTTGTAGTGCAGCTCAGTTTGATGAGGTATTCACAGGCAAAGCTTGCTAAGACTTGCTGCTGGGGTGGGTATGCTAAAATTAGTAAGTCCCACTGCTCTCAGAGCGACTGATGATACAGAAGGGGAGAGACAGATGAGTGAGGTGGAAAGAGATAGGCGAGTGGGAATGCCTTCACCAAACCTTTTTATTGAAACTTTGTGCATTGTCGTGCCAATAAAACGCTCTTAAAATGAGGTATGACGATTGGGAGTGATAAGAAAGGACAAGAAGATTGAGTGTGTTTGGATGGAAATGCCAGTGCAGTACTGCTGCTGTCCACCAGGGCTGTACATTCCTAAAAAATGTTTGATCTGCAAAGTCACAATGGTGATCTTTCTGTGAATTTCAGCTTATTTCGGAGGGATCAGACTAACTCTGTTTCCAGTGCTTGTAAAGAAACAGATGTGCTCATCGCACGCACACTCTTCAACACATGCATTTCTAAAATAAAACAGATTCTTGATGAAACCGGGCAGTGAGCCACAGTAATGCATGAAAGCTCTCACACAGAGAGCGATATTGGACACTCCAGTATTTCAACAGCAGCATTGAGTTAGAGAGATCAGATTAACAAAAGAAAAAAGAAAAAAGAAAAAAAAACTCTATTTGATAAAAGCTGATAGCCACACAGCATGAGACCGTTTTTGCCAGTGCTGCACACTGTTCCTCGAGTCATCTGCTCACATCTTGAACTAGCTACTATAGTCTCGCATGTTTCCATTATTGGTTGGTTCTTACATTAGCAGTGCATTTACTTGGCCTGGGTAAATTTCCACCGAAGCTGCTTATTTTGGGTCATAGCTCGTGCTGTGTGGCTTGTTTGTTTGTTGGGTAGTGTTTCTCAACAAATGACTTGCAATTAAATGAGAAACATTGAGGGCAAGAAGAGAAAATGAAAATCCATGCAATTTTATTAGAACGAGACTCCAGGAAGACAAGACAAAAACAAATAATGAAAAAAAGTGCAGGAAACTAATTTCTGGTGGAACTGCTAATTTTGAGTTTAGCTCATGTTGCTGTGATTATTTGGTTGCAGTAAAGTCTCTAAACAATCAACTTGCAATTTAATGTGAAATATTTCATCCATATTGCAATTTAATGTTTTTGCTGTGCTACATTTTTTTTTTAAAACAACTTAAAGCATTTTAACTATGAAATGCTGGACAAGAAGCAATTTCAGAAATCCCTGAACATATCGCGTTAAACTTAAAAATAAATAAATGAATTCAATGATAGAGAGAACAACAGAGAGACAGACAGGGGTGCGTTTCACAAAAGCAGCGTTAGCTAACTATGGTCGCAAGTTCCATTGAACTAAATTGGTAATGCGACCATACAGTAGTTGCTTATGGGAAACACACCCCAGACACAACAAACAAACAATAGATAGACAGACAGACCGACCGACTCTAAGATAATAGACAGATAGAGTAATAGAACGATAGATAGATGAGTGTTGAGTGCCAGGGAAGATGCTTGTAACTGCTGATTTTGAGTCGTATCTCCAGCTGCTTTATTTACTTTGTCTCTAATAAGCGTCTTGTAATTAAAGCGGGAACTGTGAGGGCGGGGGAGGAGCTTCAGAAATCCTTGACTGAATAATCCCTATTACAATTTAATAAGAATGAGGACTCTAGAAAAAAAAGCAGACTGCCACCAACAGATTACTGCTGAAAGCACTGCTCCTGCTGATGTGCTCACGTCTGTTTGAGAGGAACTTCTTAAAAGTCACTGAGTGCATCATCCATAACGCAATTTTATTAGAGCAAAGTCTGAGGAAAACAAACTAGACCGTGACCTGCAATAAACCACAATTTCTTGTGAATCCATTATTATAAAAAAGAAGGAATGTCAGCGAGGGAGATGAAGAATAAAGCGAGGCGATGGAATGACAAAAAGAAAGAAGATCTGGACATTTTTTTACAAGTCTGTCGATTTCCAGGACGAACAGGATGAGAACGAACACAATCAACTAATCTGCCATTTCTCTTCCTACTTTTCTCTTAATATTAACAGCTTTCTGTTTCTGCTTCACAGGCTTTTTCCTTGCGATGTCACTCAAGGATAGCGACCCCTGCTTGTGTAGGACGAAATAAAACACACACACAAGTGTAAGAGGTGGGTGGATGTTTTGGAGGGACTGACAAAAGACTCATTGTTGAAATAATAATAATTATCAGCAGCAGCTTGACTTCTGATTCATCCCATTATCGCCCATATTCTTTCAGCATTCCACCACTATACTTAGCCACCAGACTTAGAAAGAGAGAGTCAGAGAGAGAGAGAGAGAGAGGTTGTGCTGTGCTGAGCTGCCTTTGAAAGCTTTATAAAGATCATGATAATTGAGATGTGCAGTCTGAAATCTGTCCACATGCAGAAAAACAGCCCTGTTCAGTCCACTGGCCGCTTCGTAATGCCATAAAGAGGATTACACGCACACACACACACACAAATACGCACACACACACACACATGCACATACACACGCACACAATGTTCTTGCTAACCCCTGTTGCTGTTTTGGTGACCTGCTAGATTTCTTCTCTTTACGCCAATCCAATTTGCACACTCATCTGCGATTTGTTCCCGCTCTTAGAGATAACGTTTTGATTGGCTGTGGACTTTGTGACTGGATTTGCCTAACAGCTATTACAAACTGCTGTTTAAAAGCAAATAGTGGAATAAAATACCAAGGCTGCATTTATTTGATTAAAAATACGGTAAAAACTTTAACACTTCACAGTAAGTTGTCAATAGTTAATGCATAAACTAACATTACACTGTACATCTGTGACAACATTTATTAGTCTTAAAATAAAACCGATCATGTTAGTTTTACAGATACAACTTTTGATTTTAATAATGTGTTAGTATGCTGAAATTAAAATTTAGATTTGATATATTTTTACTGGTAACTAATATTAATAAATAGAACATTATTGTAAAGTGTTACTATAAAAACAGTAATATTGTGAAATATTATTGTATTTTATATAGAAGGGTTATTTTAGTATACCTATTATACATTTTACTAATATTTATAATACATTTTAATTATAATTTTGTGTTTTCAGTTTCATTTTAAAGTTTCAGTATTTTTGTGTTTTTGATGTCATTTTTATTTACTTTTTTTAAATATGTCAATACAGTCATTAGTTTTTATTTCAGTTTAGTTTTAGTAGGACATTAAATGAAAATGAGAAATATTGCCTTGACAAACAGCTGAAATAAAATAAGTTTGTGGTAATACTTTATTTTAAGGACTAATTCTCACTATTAACCAGTTTCTTATTAGCATGCATATTACTAGCATATTGATTTTTTATAAGTACTAATAAAGCACACATAAATGCCTTATTCTGCATGACCATATTTTAGATCCCTTAATCCGACCCCATACCTAAACATAACAACTACCTTACTAATTATTAATAAGCAGCAAATTAGGAGTTTGTAAGGGAAAAGTCTTAGTAAATATGTGTTCCCTATTCCAAAGTGTTACCAAGTTTGTTTTTTAATCCAATGTAATTTTAAATATTTTAATGCATCCTTTGCTGAATACCAGTATTAATTTCACTCAAAACAAATCTTACTGACCCCAAACTTTTAATTAGTATTAAAAATGGCTAAACACTTTGTAAAAAATAATAAAACAAATAAATAAAAAAAATTAAATATTGATTTCCATTCCAACCTTTATTTGAAATGACATACATCCTTTGTTAAAAAAAAAAAAAAAAAAAAAAAAATTATTTAGTTTGGAAACCTAATTAATGTCTTAAACCTTTTCTTTTTCGTCAAAAACAGACGTTGTCTCACAAGGTTCAAGGATTTCAGAAGATCAGAACCCTATACACTAGACTTCTTTTGTTCTTCTCAGTTGTCCTTGTGCAAGTCAAGGATTTTCAGGTGAGCTCCTGATATCTAGCATGCAACTAACATTGGGTAGAAAGAATTTATCATGTTTAAATGATCATTTTCTGGTTTGGGCATTAATACAACAAATTAAGGCACATTTAGTTTCGGAAACAGCATGTTGTTTCAAATCACACTTACTATTTCGCATTCAATATAAATACACTAAAATAGTTTCAAAGTAAAAAACACGAAGTGAATTTGGTCATCACAGCATTATAATGTAGGCTATTCATTTTGAGATTTCATAAAGATTACATTCAACCTTCTACGGTCATTTCTTATAGGAATGTTACGAAACTTAAGGTTTTGGCACTTATTGAATACAATAAATAAATAAATGCAAATGATTCGAAAAGGTTAAATGGTCCTGAAAAAAGTAGATTTGGAACACAACTTTATATTCATGGTTTTAGAGTATTGTAAAATATGTATTTCATAAAATTTCAATTTGAAAATAATATTTTTCTGCAATATTCATATAAATAAACTTTTATGGCATATTTTAACTTCACTTTCATAAATTTTTTTCTCCCAGTCTATGTGTTTATAAATGCAAATATATAGCAGTCTTTGCTTATCTTCCAAGGAGATCATCATATTTGCGCAAATTTGACATCTAAAAGTAAAACCCTCAGGTGTTGTCACAGTGTCTTCATCAACGGTTCATTTGAAAGAGTTTTCAGACTGATTTAACATAATATTGTATCTGGTTTTGTCTGTGTTTGTTTGGGTCCGTCTCAGCAGTGGATCTCACTAGTTGGTGTCTTACCTCCCTGATGGAGGGGTTACCTGGATACTGCATGCATAAATAATTGAGCCTGAGACAAGCGAGTAAGTGTGTGAGCTTGTTTGACAGCCCTCTTTTTTTTTGCCATGAATTAATAAAACAAACCATCCTTGACTTTCGCTTAGGTTCTCCTCTCGTATCTGATGGGCTCTCTGTAGGAGAAGCCAGTGCTACTTCATGGCATTATTATTTATGCTGTTCTTGCTTGATAGATGATAAAGAATACAAAAATCCATAGACTTACAGATGGAGCCAGCAGAGCCATTTCTAGGAACTAGTGCTCTCACGATTTTCATTTCAGTATATTTATATTTCACAAAATTATGTTTTTTAACCTTTTTTTTACCAAATGAATGCAGCCTTGATGAGCAGATATATAATTGTTTAAATGTTACTGTATCTGAAGTGTGTGCTGGTGTTTGTAAGTGTAGCTGGCGACTAAAGCAGCAGATCTGATTATGCTCTGCTGAGTTTATAAAATAAAGCAACAGCCACCCTGAGAGCAGAAGACACATGTTAGCATCACAAGTGTTGAGAAAGCGTCAAAACAAGACGTTCAGTGCCTTGAGGTGTTTTCTCTATTGACAGTGTGAGTGTACAGTGCTGTCTGGAGTAAGTGCTGTGTGTGTTTGTCTCCAGACATCGTTCCGAGTCTAAGCTAATCTTCTCGGATCCTGACCGCACACATTTAAACTGTCTGTGGATCACGGAGAAAGACAGCGAGACGTCTGTCGGTGGGCCTGTGTTTCTTGCTGCTGTTAAGAGTTTGAGCTGTGTGACAAATCAAATATTGAAAATGTTTCTAGCAATAGTAAATGAAGCAACATCGCAAATATTATGACAACTTTAATGCAACCATTAAGTTTGCTGACGAGTGTTGAATCTTCTTCTCCAATGTCCTACTGTACAGACATGAATTTACTTTTACTCCCACTTCAGCCTGAGGTTTATTCATTACATTTGCTATAAATAGAACTTCTTATATTAAAAACAATTAAGCCCTGTTCATATTTAAAAAGTAACGCCAAAGTAACACAAAAGTAAAGTAACACATTAGCGAAAACAGGCCATTTTAAGTTTTTGACCACCTACTGGCATAATGCAGAAAGACTCACTGTAAAAATGTATATATTAATTTTCATATTGATATAAGGATGACAAATATATACACACACACACACACACATAAATATATATGTGTGTGTGTGTATAAACTACTGTATATTGCACAGTTTATCTCTCAACTCAAACTCCCCTCTATGCCGTGTCAAGAGTCTCTCTTTCTCTCTCTGCCATCTTCCACCCTTCTCTTTGTCTCTCTCTCTCTTTCTGCAGGAGAACAATCTGCTCTCTGTCAGTCTGTGTTTCACTCTCTCTCCTGATGAGTGTCAGTGCAGCGCAGCAGGGTCTTCATTTCTTCCCATCACTCATTCTCTAACTGACATGCATATATATCTGGCCTTCGCGCCGCAATATCCTTGAAATCCCTCAATTATTCATTCCTCAACATATGCTTCCCTTTAATGTACATCACGCGCTGGATACTCTCTGTATATTTGATCACGTGTGATGGGTTATTCTGACCCTGCACTCTTGTCGAATACCTCTTGAGTCGATTGTAGTGTATTATGTAGAACCCATCTCAATATCTGCACACTTTGAACATCACTGTGCTATTTTATTCTTAACCACTGGAATTGAGAAGACAAGAGCATACCCGGGGTCGACAATTTGTGTGAAATGACTGTTTTCTGTAAACTCAACTATTCATGAGGTGCTCTGCTCCGCCCTTCTTACTGCATCTTGTTCTTCATTTGCACTGTCACTATATAACATTCATCCAATGCCTCTCTTTCTAATGTAGAGTGTTGGTTTTGTTCTTGTTTTTTTTTTATTACGGCTACATGAAATTGCTTGTCAGGATTTTTTTTATGCATTGCAAAGGGAGAGTAATATGTGGCCTTTAAATACATTATTAAATTATTTTAATGCATTAATTATGCCTTGTAATGCACTTTATAATGCATTTTATGATGGCAAAAATAATTGTAACGACAGTTATAATACTTAGTTATAATGTTACCTTTAGAAATGATAATGCATTAAAATTTATGAGAGGCCACAAATTGCAGATGTAACAAGGAATGCATTATAATGCATTTTAAAGGAATAATTTATAGAAGCAGATTAGTCTCAAATATAATTCACGCAAAAAACACGATTCACACATGCGTAGACAATTTCACATGCATGAAACCTAATTCACGTACACACAAAAAAAATTCACGTGCGTGAAAAAAAATATATTCACAAAAAGCAATTCACATGCGCAAAATAAAATTATATATTTATAAAATACGTTTCACAAATGCAAAAAACAATTTGTAGATATACAACTGTGCATAAAAACCTTTGAATGTTTAAAATGTACGAGTGTCTGAATGTACGAATCGTCATTTACTACGAATCCACTCGGATTTGTGTGTGTGTGTTTTTGAGACTTTCCTGGCAGAGCTCTCTTCCCACGTGGGTCTGTCTTACTCTTTAGCCAATCAGATGCGAGCTTACCATTCAACCAATCATATCATAAGCCACTGAGTGCATTCAAGGAGCACGATTCTGCGCACCTTCAGCGCAATATGGATTAATTAGAACGGAAATTAAGCCTTTACATCAGTAATCCAGCGTGGTGAATGAAGAACGGGAAGCACGGGTAAGAGTTTAGTTTATTTCATAAAAGTCTGAGTTTACACATTTTATAGTTTACACATTCAATCAAGACAGTTTTTCTAGTTAGAAAACTAGTTAGAAAAAAATACAGTTGTAACAGGACAGTTACAGTAATTATAAATTAAACTGCAATCAGGATAGTAAAAAGAAAGACCTGTAAAGACAAAAGTAACATTTTGAGAGTTGTGAAATTATAATTCGAAATAATCTTGTTTTATAAATTGATGTCTGTTAGGTCAGTGTGTACTTTCTTACAGTAATACATTTTAAAACATGTAGCCTAGTCATTGTTAACCACTACGTTTAAGCAATGTAGTTCGATCAAGATAAACAACATCACATATTTAGAAACGTTGTTTAATTTGTAAATATATTGTATGTACATTGTAATGCATCTTTCTCTTCTTATAATTTAGGAATATCTAAAGCAGTATATTCTTCAGCGACTTCACGATCGTTTAGTTCAGGGATTCCCAAAGTGTGGTGCGCGAGAGGAAAAATGTAATGGTGGTCTGTTTTTTTTTTTAAATGGGATTTTTCCATACAATAAAAAAACATGAACAGTAAACATTTCCTTTGTAATCGCTTTTATTTAAAAAAAAAAAAAAACTATAATTTATTAGTTTTCGATGGAAACGTAGAAGACAGATGCTGTCTTCAACGCACTGTTCTTCTTTTATGTACTGCAGGCTAATATTCGTGCCAACTCGTTTCATTCATTCCATAATATATATTATAAATATGCTTAACTGGCTGAAATCAGAGAAACTGTCAAGTCGGACATCTTATGATAAAGTTGTTAGTCAGGAGGAGAGGGGCCAAGAGAGAGTGAGGATTTGGAGGCAACAGAGACGAGAATAGAGAAAGAAAATGAGCAAATAAAAAATCTGGAGGAAATCTCTCTCTCGCTGCAGGCTGAGCGACTTTTGCGCTGCACTCGAAAAGTTCCAGATGCATCCTCTTTTATTTTATTTTATGTTTGAGCCTTTGCTCTTTGCAACTTAATTATGTTGTGGATCGTGTGTAGGTTATTTATTGTCGCACTTGAAAAGTTTCAGATTGATCCTCGTTTTTATTTATTTTATCTATTTCGGAGCTTATTCTCTTTGTGATGTGGATCGTTTGTAACTTCATTGCAATTTAATTCAATGTACTGTCGTTCTAATTTCCATAACCGTTATGTTATGCAGCGGTTCCCAAACTTTTTTTCCTGTGCTCCCCCTTCTATGTCCCAACCGGGTTGGCGCACCCCCAATCCCCACTTAAAAAAAAACGCAACAAAGCTGTCTTTTATCGCCATATAAAGAGTCATGAACAAAGAACATCAACAAAGTTTCAATATAATGCAACAAAGCACAAGCTTCCACATTTAAGAGGACGAGTGACAGACACAGGCTCAGTAACAGAAAGCACGGTTATTACCATGCCGCGTAAAAGAAACAATAGGCTAGGGCTATTAAATGACCATGGAGCTAGCAGCAGCGTCATCTCAACCCGCGGCCCGTCACCAATTCAAATGCGTCCCACCATGCTGAACACAATTAATTTTTTTCTTCAGTTTTACAATTATTATTATTTTTTACATTAATTTAAACATTTACTTAAGAAATATAAGCTATAGCCTAATGTTTTTTTATGTTAAATTATTTTGTGTTTCATATATTATTTTCAGACATGATCAGACCTACTCACATAACATTACGCATTTAACGAACACATACAAGCGCCCACTTTAGCAGAATTCAATCAACAGCCATTAGTTCGGTAAAATTGAGCATCATAATGGACAAATTTGTTTTTAAGGGAGAAAAAAAAGAAATGTGAAAAATGCCAGCGAATGAACATTTATAAAAAATAATAGTCGCAGTATCAGTAGTGAAGGAGAGTGCTGGATTTTCGGTTTGCCCCGCATTTTACTTGAAGTTCAGGCAAATGGGAACACCATATATTACATAGCAATCATCCTTAATTGAAGAAATGTGGCAAAACATCTCTGGAGAGAACCTTATATTATTAAATTCGAATGTGCTTTCCATATTTGGATCAACATAGGCTACATTTGTGAATGCACATTTTCTGCAATGTCGCGTCAAGTCATGCTCCCGTGCGCGTCTTACAGACTGCATCTTAAGCCATATGTTAAACTTTCCGCGTCCGCGGGGAGACCGTTATGAACCGCTAGGTAGGCGTGACGTAATCATCGTCATGGGAGAGTGTGTGCGGAGGCTTTGAGAGGATGAACGCGTACCTCACATTTTTTTTATGACCGCGCGGACAGGTGCGCGTGGTCAGTACACTTCAAAAGCACAATTGCACATGTGGAGGCAGTGTGAAGAAGCCCATTGCTACTCGAACCTGTGCAATCCACTTGCACTTGGACTTGGACCATAGTGCGGCCCAGTGGAAAAAAAGGTTGAGAACGAGAATCACTATAACATATATAGTTACAAATTAAACAACGTTTCTAAATATGTGATGTTGTTTATCTTGATCGAACTACATTGCTTAAACGTAGTGGTTAACAATGACTAGGCTACATGTTTTAAAATGTATTACTGTAAGAAAGTACACACTGACCTAACAGACATCAATTTATAAAACAAGATTATTTCGAATTATAATTTCACAACTCTCAAAATGTTACTTTTGTCTTTACAGGTCTTTCTTTTTACTATCCTGATTGCGGTTTAATTTATAATTACTGTAACTGTCCTGTTACAACTGTATTTTTTTCTAACTAGTTTTCTAACTAGAAAAACTGTCTTGATTGAATGTGTAAACGATAAAATGTGTAAACTCAGACTTTTATGAAATAAACTAAACTCTTACCCGTGCTTCCCGTTCTTCATTCACCACGCTGGATTACTGATGTAAAGGCTTAATTTCCGTTCTAATTAATCCATATTGCGCTAAAGGTGCGCAGAATCGTGCTCCTTGAATGCACTCAGTGGCTTATGATATGATTGGTTGAATGGTAAGCTCGCATCTGATTGGCTAAAGAGTAAGACAGACCCACGTGGGAAGAGAGCTCTGCCAGGAAAGTCTCAAAAACACACACACACAAATTCGAGTGGATTCGTAGTAAATGACGATTCGTACATTCAGACACTCGTACATTTTAAACATTCAAAGGTTTTTGTGCACAGTTGTATATCTACAAATTGTTTTTTGCATTTGTGAAACATATTTTATAAATATATAATTTTATTTTGCGCATGTGAATTGCTTTTTGTGAATATATTTTTTTTTTCACGCACGTGAATTTTTTTTGTGTGTACGTGAATTAGGTTTCATGCATGTGAAATTGTCTACGCATGTGTGAATCGTGTTTTTTGCGTGAATTATATTTGAGACTAATCTGCTTCCATAATAATTCACTCCAAAATGAAAATGTATTCACCCTCAGTGAACATACTTAGATCTAGATTTAGATGGATCCTATGCAATGAATGGGTGCCGTCAGAATGAGAGTCTAAATAGCTGATAAAAACACAAGTAATCCACACCACGTGACATATTTGATGACCTGAGGGTGAGTAAACTTTCAGCAACTTTTCATTTTTGGATGGACTATTCTTTTAGCTTACACTTATTTACAAAATGTATAATGCATTTCAACAAACATTATGGATTCCTTTATAATGCATTACACAGGTTTTACATAAAATCTTGCCAAATATAATTCACAAATCTGTTGTTGATGTCAAATGTTTTTGCATCCAATCAGACTTTACTTGACAGATGCTAGACAAATTTGAAAGCATAAAATATAGTTAAAATACAGTCTTGAAGCATGACCACTGCTAATCAATTTACTTTTGTGAGTACACTAGCATATAGATGAGCTCAAAGCTAATGCTTTAATATCTCTCCCCACTCACCTCTGCTCCATTTCTCTATCCATTCATCCTATTGTTTTGGTCTTGTCACCTCAGAAATAATAACAAAAGCAAGGCTGCCACCCATCGTCTCCTCTCTGAGCCCAACATGCACACGGTGCAATGGTGCACCACAACAAATGGCAAAGCTTGATTGTTTTAATGTGCTTAAACTCCCACGGCACAGGCTGTGCCATGTTTTTCAATCTTTTTCTATTCCCCTCATTTTCTTGCTCTCTCTCTCTCTGTGGAGCTCAGCTGCACATAATAAATTCATCTGCTTTCAGTATCTGGATCTGCAACAGAGCCACAGCCGCCCCACGCCGACTGAGCAATACACAAAATGGTTGCCCATCTCTTGTTCTTGTTCTCTCTCCATCCACAAAATCTCCAAAATAAAGGGTTTTCTATGTTCCTCTTTTTAGGAATCATGTGTTGGCTCATTCTGCGAAGCGGGTGCATTATGAAGCGCTACACACCGCAGCATCACACTCCTGCCAGCTGTTCATTTAGCCTTCTTTTGTGTTTCTCTGCAGTATGTGTTTGCTGGGGCAAACTGATCTCAAGACAGAAACAACTGCTGCAACAGTCTCATCTCTGAAATGTGCTTGTGTACTGTGTGGTAAAACAGTTGGATAAATATCAGCAATGTATTGAGTTAATATAATAATAATATATACATGTGTGTGTTTTATAGGTTTAACAAAACTCGTTCAGTACCCCATGGAGCCGGTTTAATTAGCCCCTAGAGTACACAAACACATCACCCCGCTGTAGTGAAGCACAAGCACATAGATGGAATTCAAACTAAAGCACCAGAAAAGAAATGATTTTTAAAGTCAAAATGGCATTCACAACCCATTTTACTCCTGTAATGTGTCGTATTTCCACATAAAACGTAATATTCAATGGAGAAAAAAAAAAGATTGGATTTGATTCTGGAATTGATTGCATCATGAAAAGTGAATAAAGTCAGAGCTGAACGTGAGTCTGTAGTGGATTGTGGAAAACTACTACCCTCCATATTATATTATACATCACATCTTAAAATTGCGCTCTGTTGCATAGTTGCATGGGGTTACAAACCAGCCTGTCAATCATCCTGTCACAGTTAACATCCTCACATTTGAATTAAATTTACACTACTTAAACAATTCTGAAACAAATGCTTCAAATGTTGTGGGCAATATTAGTTGTTAAAGTGTGGACCAATCCACCATTCGTAGTAGACCATTCGCGGACTTCTGGCATACTCAACATTCAACATTCTATACTATGCTTTTGGACATTATAATTTTACATACTATGGATTGCATGCACTGCATGTTTTTATCTGGCTTTCCAGTACAAATATCTAAACATTTTAAAATCAAGAGATAATTACTTAAGAAACAATTGGATGGAAGAATGTTTTAAAATTAAGCAAATTTATGTTTAACACAAGAAACAATACCATCATCAGAAAAATGTTGTTTTCCCATTGAATTAAGTTTATTTTTCTGACCCCGTTGGCATATATTTTTTCTTGTTTTAAACGTTATATCTCTTTATATGACTTTATATCTCAAGTCATTTTTCTTCTCTTGCATCCTGATATAAAAATGTTTAGATATTTGTACTGGAAAACAAGACAAAAATGCAGTGTGCACATTGGATAAAGGGCATGTCTCATTTCTTTCTCAAATTTGTTGTGGTTATTAATGCTAACCAATTTTCTTCAGTTACTGTTTTAAAAGCTGACAAGATTTTAGCCGACAGTTACTTACCGCATTACCTACAACAGTGGTTCCCAACCTTTTTCAGCTTGCGGCCCACACAACCAAACACATATGTTTGCGTGGCCCAGTCCAAAAAAATTAACTGACCCCGCTATTGTTGGGTTAATAACTTAGTACTCAGAAGCTAGATTGTTAACTGTCTTTATTGAATGAACTTGCAATGAACAGAAAATAACTTGTGTATTGCACCGCTTGGCATAACTGCTGTTGTTCTGTAGCATACGCAGCAAAAATAACTAAGATAAATTGGCGGTTTATTCTTAAACCAATCAGCGACCTCAAATAGTGGAAGCATAGTTACAGTTTAATATTTTTTTTGTTATTTAATTATATATATATGAAATTATGTTATTATGTTATGACTTTTTTACATATATGAACAACATTATTATTTGTTTTAATAGTAATTTGCGGCCCACCTGCAATACCATCGCCCACAGGTTGAAAACCACTGACCTACAACAATGGCTGAACAGCTATTTAGCTATTAGTTAATATACTAATACATGCACTCTTAATGGCCTTAACCATTAAGAAAAGCCCTTTCAGAAGCAAGCCATTATATTTTGGAGGAAAGACAAAACACATTTTCTTCTTCAAAATAAACTACACTAAGAACCCATGCATAAAAAGATTAGAAAAGTGTAGCAGGAAACTAAAAAAGGGCAATTTTGATTACATGCTGATTTAAAACATGGAAATGGTTGTTATACCATTTAGTTCAAAGGTGAAGTGAGTTTTCGCTGTTAAAATACTTTCTCCTTTCCTAGTATGCTTTATCTTTCATTGCTCCTTGTTCTGCTCTGTCAGTATTCATCAATATGTTTATCTTTTCATCTCCTTCTTGTTGTGGGAAGACAAGAACTTGTTTTGTTGCTGGGTCAAAGGTTGAGGTGAGGCCAGATACAGCTCCACTGAACCAAGTAGCGATTTCACAATGCACCACTACACACACACACACACGTACATCAATCCATACGTCTATCAGTAAACAGCTCTCGACTATGACTTTCCAGCTCTTTTCTTCCTTCCTTTAGCACAACGAAACAGAACTCAGGAGGGAGCGAAACAGAAAGACCGACAGAAACCGAGTGGAGGGACATTGGGGAAAGCCTGAAGCACACTTAACCTCTATTACGAGCTGGTGTATGCGCTCCAGCACTGTAGCATACAGTGGTAAAGCCACGGGCGATGCAGAGAAGCGGGCGCACGGGGACACGACCACTCGCACACACATCTCAATTTAATGGAGAGCCCGGTGGCGATGGCACGGGCAACATACTTCACTCATTTGGCCTTATCATCTTATCTTATCTAGAGGAGTTCCCACGAGGCTTCCCGTCAAAAAGCATCAAGAAAGAGAGAAATAAATAATAACAGTGGCAAGACGGAGAGAAAAACCTCATCTTTATCTCTCTGCACATATTTCTCCTCACCGAGATCAAAGGCTCCCCAGATGCAAGCCGAATGTTTTCTTACATATTTTCTTTCTTGTTACTAGCTAACTCAATAACAGAAAAAAAATGTTTCATTAATATTCATTTCATTCAATCTGAGGCTCCATTCCGCGACTATAAGAAAATCCACCATATGGTAGAGTGTGAAAAGACTTGTTTTTCCCTATTGTGAGAAAACGTGTTTAGGGAATGCTCACGAATGATTTTAGGAGCCTGGATCCAAACCAATCAGAAAACATGCGATGTGAAAGGAGATACGGAGCGCAAGTGCACAATGAAGCCCAAGCGTGAAGATGGCCTTGCTCTTTATGTGAGAGAATTACATTTTTATCTCAAGTTAATATTAAGGTCTTTAAAAAAACTAATTCTGGCAGTTCTCATACAGAAGCGAGGCATCAGCGTTAAATGACCTCTAGCGGTTCAAGGCTGTAGGGTTTAAAGCTAAATATGTAAAAGGCGAGCTTCAAAGTTTACAAGTGAACGCAGAGAGTGTAACGTGAAGTGAAGATCTTCAAATGCGTTTGGGAGAAGCTCTGCTGCTACTAGATTTGCACTGCAAAGAATAAGGAGACATTGTGACAGTTATCAAGTAAAAATGATGAGGAATCAACCCTGGTCATCAAACTAGCTGCTAATTAAACTGCAGTGCTTTAATGCGAGTTCTGCTAGTAGAAATGTCTGAAAGAAAGCAAGTGTGAATTTTTATAGAAGTTGCACCTTATGGAAACATGTCTGCAGAAAGTTTTGACTGTCTAGTGATAGATGAAACTTATTTGGGCCAAAAAGGCCTGTGTAGACAGAAACAGACAGTACTGACTGGCATAAAATAACCAACAGTGTTTTGTTTCATTATGCATGACATACAAGGAATGGGGTAAATCAGAAATCAGTAGAACTACAATAACTAACCAGTGGGGAAAACCCAGTCAATGGCACAACAGAAATAGCTCGAAGCAGATTCACCAGAGGAATTGTACATTTTTGTTGAAATTCAACTGGCGAACCTGCATTTGCTCACCAATGAGGGGAAATCAATGTGTATATAATATAATCGTAAATGATAAATATTGCACACCCCTAATGTATATCCATCCATCAGTCCATCAGTATATGCATCTATCCATCCAATAAATCTTTAAGGTGTTTCAAGTGTTTAACAGTAGAGCTATATGCATTTCACCAAATAAAATTCAATTTAATTCTACTTGTCTCCAAATTTAAATTTGCATTTCTCCTTCTGTTTGCTACCAAAATACATATTTAGTTTGAATTCAGGAGTGGAAATGGAATTCAACATGCTTTCTCAGTCAGTATATGTAACATGCACAACAATATGTTTAAACCTAAGCATCACACACATAGGTGCTTGTGGAATGCTTTATTTCAAAACCAGCTTCTGGCTAATAAATGGCTGTTGGTAGTTACTAACACCAAATTGGTTAATTTGAAAGTTGTCAATTGATACAGAAGTCTTAAATTGGCCACACATTGATTTATAATTGATCACAAATGTTGCTTTAAGTTGACCGCCCCTCCTTTACCTCGCTGAAGCCAGAACTTACTGTGCCCAGAGCTGTCGCCAGAAAACAAGAGGCTAACCAGCTGCTACATAAAAAGGTTCACAATACAAGTCCTTCCCACTCACTCGCTTTCACACAAACACATTCACTCAGAATGGACAGCATCACAAATGGACATCCCACTCAGCACTCCACTGAGTGCTAGCGGCCCTATTAGTGTCATTAGCCGCTAATACAACATACATTATGTTGAGATGATGGACACAGGACACCAACCTTACTGCTCCTGAGAGTAAACATTCAAGGCCCATTAACCACTGATCAGACTGCATTAAGAGAAGCAGGTTTGCATCGTAACGCAAGACGATTTAGAAGCCAGAGTCTCGTTTTAGTCAAGTGCTTGGCCCCCACAGGACCGTTCCTAAATACATTTGAAGGAAAAGGAGGAAGAGGGGCATAATCTCTTAATTGTCTTCTTTACTGTTCAGGGGTCTAAAAGCTATCTGGAGAGTCTTTTCTACTAAATGGCATTAGAAATGTAAAAGTGTTCCTCTCTCCGTGTTTGTAGAGCTGTTGTCTTTTTTGTTTGCTGCTGCTGCACAGAGCACAAGCAAGTCATAAACAGCACATTGATATTAATAGCAGCTAATTATATATTTGATGTGCAGTCAGGCACATGAGTACAGCTACAGCCTCTGCAAACACTAATCAACATCTTTAGTTTTGCACACCAGCGCATTGATATTTCACAGACATACCTGTCTGAAATGTGTTTTCCTCTGGAAGATTTACTGTTTGCAAATCTAGTGTTTTCTCATTGTGTTGCTTAAATGTTCTCTGTCGGGTGTTAGAGCAACCTTTTGCAGTTTTGGTGATTCTAATTCGTAATGTTTGTATTGTTTAGATGCCTGGCAGATCTTTGTACACAAATTTGACGCAAAAGAATGCAATGCTTTCCAGATGATGCGCTTCTTTCAGAATCTTTGTAGTGCATGTTTCCTTAACTCTACGCATGATAGTTGTAGAAGCGTTTTTTATATAAATACATACATTCATTCATACATACATAAAAGGCAATTCCACTAAGAATTGCAGGAAGAACTGCACTTATTTCTTCACAATTGTGACTTTATATATATTAACGCTGCATTGTTTGACTGAAAGTACAATAAAAACAGTAATATTGTGAAATATTTCCGGAATTTAAAATAGCTGTTTTCTATTTGAACACTTTTTAAAATATAATGTTATTCCTGTGAAGCAAAGCTGTATTTTCAGCATCATTACTCCAGTCTTCAGTGTCACATGATCCTTCAGACATCACTCTGATTTTTTGTTCAAGAAGCACACTCAATTTAATGTGTCCTGGCTGAATCAAAGTATTAATTTCTTAAAAACTATAAACACTGACTCCAAACCTTTCAATAGCAGTCCATGTAATTGCAACTTTTTATCTCACAACTGCAACCTTAATTTTTTCATTGTGACTTTCTATCACAAGAACGACTATTTCTAACGCTTTCATAATTTGACTTCTTTAGACTTTCTCAGTTACATATGTAACTAGTTACTCTGAGGAAACTGAGCTTTCATAAATATTAGTGCATTTACTAATCTTTACACTGTAAGATTAGTAAAAGCATGAAAGAACCATTAAAGGGGTCATATGACGTTGCTAAAAATAACATTATTTGGTGTATTTAGTGTAATGAAATGTGTTTTTGCAGTTTGTACATTATTTTCCACATACTGTGCATTATTGTTGCTCCTCTATGCCCCGCCTTTTATGAAACGTGTAGATTTTTACAAAGCTCATCATTCTGAAAAGCGAGGTGTGCTCTGATTGGCCCGCTATCCAGTGTGTTGTGATTGGCCGAATACCTCAATCGTGTGACGGAAATGTTATGCCCCTTAACATACTGTGATGCCGTGTGCACGATGAGACAAAACCAATACAACTTATTACAAAGGAGGAATTTGTTGCATCCAGTGGGGATATAATACCACGTTGTGTTGCATATCAAGCTGCGTAAACATAAAACTATGTCTGCATTTGTGATCAGAGAAACGAAAAACAACAATCGCTACTCTGCTCAAAACTCGCATTTAAATCATCAGTGGCAAATCCTTTAAATATGAAAACATACAAGTTATGAGTCAGAACAGCCACCATTGTAGGTTCAGGAAACATTCCTCTGTTAAATGCATTACAATCACACAAATATCGTGGACGAGTCTTAACTTTTATAAAGAATATCTCTTTGGGTTTGAGACTTTGGTCTTTGCAACTTCAGGGATCTTATCTATGCACGAACAGCTTGTGAAGGGAAACTTGAAATCGCATCATATGACCCCTTTAAATATATTAATGCATAGATACGATAAACACCCATGGATCCATAAAACCGATCATACACACAAACACACACACACATCCATAGCTCCTCATTACACACTCCAGTCACAGCAGGACGCTGCTTTTATTAGCATATTAAACAAGCTGACGCCTCATTAATGTAAATTTGGTCACAGTCACCTTCAGTTTGTGATAAGGTGAGGCACTGGATGCCAGCTAGAACGACAACTCAATGTGTACTGTGTAAGTGTGTGTGTGTGTGTGTGTGTAACTTTCCCCCAGGCAACCCTTCCTTTGTGTGCCAACTCCACTTCCTCAGCCTGCATTTCAAAAAACATGAGCTGTGAAGTGACTCTTCTAATGGAAGAGGTTTTAAAAAAACAAAGCTTTGAAGGGTGAAAACACACACGCACTCCTTTGTACACTGACACCTTGGTGGGTTAGCACAAGCTTGACATACCCAAGTCTGATTTGGAGGCGTGTCAGATCTGGTAACCATTCATACCGAGAGCCAACGGCGGCATAATAAATGAACACATTCACATAACACAGGCATGCATGCATGTATCTTGTCTTTATTACACACAAAAACTCACAGCCTTTCTTCTCAGTCACACACTGACAAAAATTCTCTCTTGCAGGTTGCTACACTAACAAACACGATCCAGATGCACTTATATTCAGCCAAGGCTGGCCACCCCTGAGGTACCACCAATATTTCAGGCACGCAATCTTCGCCACTAGACTCTTGAAGTGAAAATCGATGCATATCCGCCTCAAAGTGCTCTCTGGAAAACCTTGCCCCATTAAAAACAAGCTGACAACCTGTCAACCATTTTCCCTCCCGGTGCACTTAAACACTTCAAGTACAAAAAAAAACTATTTTATTTCAAGCCATAGTTTTCTTTTCAGGTCTTTTGTAAAAGCGTTTGTGCTTTAACTTGGAGAATTTAATCACAAATGCGTGGCGTTATTCCATAGAGTCGGAAGTACATTATGTGCTTGAGTGAATTGGTTTTGATGACTTCACATGCATGAAATGAGGTTTAAAAATACCACAACTAAAAGTATGTGCTGTGGTAATTGGAGACTGTGCCATTTACATGCACATAAGGACCAGACAGCCACTGGTCACCTGATGGTGTCGCTCAGTACAGAACAAACACAATTGTCCATATATACACAGCAAAGGAAGAGCTGAATGAACTGCAGAAGTCTGTGCACAGCCTGATGATCATTAAAAATTTTTTAACCTGGTTTACACATAGCATACTAATATGTTTTTAATATCCAAATCTGTTAAAGGATTTTTAGGCTGCATTAATTAGGTAAACCGGAACCGGGAACACTTCCATAACACCCTATGTACTTGCTACATCGGTAGAAGAATGGCATCTACGCTAATATTAGACCAGGACAACTAGAGCACCAGATACAGATCCCCTGTAAAGACCTTGTCTCAGAGGAGCACCAGGACAAGACCACAGGAAACAGATGATTCTTCTGCACAATCTGACTTTGCTGCAGCCTGGAATTGAACTACTGGTTTCATCTGGTCAGAGGAAAACTGCCCCCCCCAACTGAGCCTGGTTTCTCCCAAGGTTTTTTTGTCCATTCTGTCACCGATGGAGTTTCGGTTCCTTGCCGCTGTCGCCTCTGGCTTGCTTAGTTGGGGTCACTTCATCTACAGCGATATCGTTGACTTGATTGCAAATAAATGCACAGACACTATTTAACTGAACAGAGATGACATAACTGAATCCAATGATGAACTGCCTTTAACTATCATTTTTGCATTATTGACACTGTTTTCCTAATGAATGTTGTTCAGTTGTTTTGACGCAATGTATTTTGTTTAAAGCGCTATATAAATAAAGGTGACTTGACTTGACTTAATTAAGGAGATATCAGCCCATATATAAGATAAGATAGGGTAAGATGCCCCCCTTCCCCCCTTAAGAACAATATGCATTTACTTTTAAATTGAAACATATTTAGAAGTAAGTTTAGCATGAGCAGGATTATGATAATAAAGGGGAATAAATAGAAGACTTGGCTTATTGCCTTAATATTATCAAATAAATCTATAATTGGTACTCAGCAAATCTACAATCATTGATGTGTTCACAAATCCTTCATGAACAAAAATCTTTGATACTCATCATAAAACAATGTCAGATAACAGAGACACAAAATCAGTTTAGTTGCTCAAAAAACATACTGTATAACTAATAAAAAGAAATAAATAGCATTTACTTGAAATAGAAATCTTCTTGTAACAATGTAAAATCTTACAGACCCTAAATATTCAATAAATAAATACATAAATATTATACATTTATATAAATATATAAATATATAGTTTCAATTTTTTCCCAACCCAAGCACAAATTTCAAATTTCTTTTTAAATGTCCTGTAAAGACATTATTTATTTTAATTGTATTTATTTATTTTTTTTTTGGCAGTTTTTGTCTTTTAAAAATCGTACCTAACCATGGAAGTTTTTACCCAGTGATTCTGTGTTTAGTGAACAGGAGGCTTCCCTTTCAAGATGCATTAGTGTTTACACTAGAAATGCGACTTGGTCACATGCATGTCTGACCACTTGTGACCGTGGTTTGAGTGATGGGATCATAAAACGTTTTGGACCCCCGGCTACACCTGTATTTAGCACTATCAACTTGTGATCAGATCACCCGTGATGGCCGTTAATACCAGCTGAAAAGAGGGCCAATGATTTTGAGCACAAGCACATTTGGAGCCAGAGCTGTGATGAAAAGACACAGCATTATAGTTTTGTACCTAACATATTGTTACCCATAATTAATACACCAATGTTACAAGATTAATAATTAAATCAGATCAAATCGATCCAACGAACGTAATTGTACAGCGGATGGCGGTTGAATGCAGGCAATGCAGACAATTTTTATTTCATCAATGAAAATTCCTCATTTAGAATTTTCCCTGAAGTTCCACCTCCGAGCCTGCAGTTAAAAAGGAATTGAGTCTGTACGTATGTGGTGGGTGTGCTTCTGTTCCACAGCATCTAAAAGATGCATACACACACACACACACACAGCTGTTTAGACGCTGAAGGACTGCCTCGAGGGAGCAACATGTTTCACCATGCTAATGCTAAACACAACCACTGAAGAAGCGAGTGCCAAAGAGAATACACTGTCTGACAGCCGTAAAGTCCCATCAAATGCATTTCACACACATGGACAGAACATGTCACATGCATAATGCAGTCAAATCACACACACACAGAGCGATAAGTATGCATGCAGGAGGTTGGTTGGCTGGTTGGTACCAAGGGTAATTTTTGGATCATAATTGGATGCGAAAATTAGGGGATGTTTACCCTCTTGACTCACACTTACTGTTTCCAAGACATTAAAAGTTCCTTTTCATCATAGCCCCTCCAGCAAAATGAATGTTATAAAATACTCATATTTTAAATGATAAAAAAAAAGTGTTGAAACGATTATAAAAGATTGCAACATGGTAAAAAAATTCAAAGTCAACTCAAAATTGTACCTGACTCACTTCACTGAAATTTTCAGTTGGCTCAATTAAATCATGAAAAAAATTTCAGCTTCTTTCAAATTTCCAATTCAACTTTGCCATCATAGAAATAAAATACATGATGATATATATATATATATATATATATATATATATATATATATATATATATATATATATATATCACAATAGAAAAAAGTTCTTTAAAATTATAATAATGTTTTATAAATTCTATGTTATTATTATTATTATTTAATTATATTTTTTATTTGCAATAGTAGTATTCTATTTTTTTTTTTATATTATTGTATATACTGTATATATATATATATATATAAACACACACACACACACACACACACACACACACACACACACACACACACACACACACAATTCAACATCAAATTAAAACATTCTGATTTATGATGCATAAAACTTTCTTTATAAATTAGTTTAAATTTGCTGTGCTTTATTGGCACAACAAATACATTACATTTGTATTGCCAGAGCATTTGCATACAAATATATGAATAAAATGCAGCAAAAACCTCATGTGCTGAACATACTGTTAATCAGGAATAATTGTAACTGGGGGTAATAGTTTGGACACTGGCTGCGTTTTTAGGTTTTATTTGCATCTAGATGAGTTATCTGTTTTTGTTCCATCAGAGATTTTCCACAAAGTGTGAAAACTGTGCCAACCAAACCTGGTCTCTCCATATACATGTACGGTATAGCGTGAGCACACACACACACACACACATAATGTAGTCATACTCCATCTGGAGCTCTCAGCTGCTGAGAGAGAGAGAGACTATCCCCTTTTCCCTCCTTCACTTGTTTCTTTCTACCATCTGACATGTTTCATCCTCCTTTTGCCACCCAACCAATAACACACATTTCTCTATAATGGTAGGGACTTTCCATTGACACTTGTTTTCATAGTGAGCTAATAATATTTTCCATCTCCTAAACCTATACACATTAAATGCTCACACAAACATTATATTTTATACAGTACACTATCATTTTTTTTTTTTTTTTTTTTTTACAAATTCATACTTTTATTCAGAATGGATCCATTAAATTGATTTACAGTGACCACAAAATATTTATGATGCTACAATGTATTTTTATATATTTTTCAAAATAAATGAACCTTCTATTCAAAGAATCCTGGGGGGAGACAAAAACATGAAGCAGCAGAACTGTTTTTAACACTGATAATAATCAGAAATGTTTCTTGAACAGCAAATCACACTAGAATGATTTCTAAAGGATCGTTCATGTGACACTGGAGTAATGATGCTGAAAATGCAGCTTTGCATCACAGCAATAAATTATATTTTACAGTATATTCAATTAAAAACAAATATTTGAAATTGTAATAATATTCACAATATTACTGTTTTTGCAGTATTTTTGATCAAATATATGCAGCCTTGGCGAGAGACTTCCTTCAAACATGAAAATCTTACACTCTCAGAAAGCTGTCACTTGGGCGGTACCAATTAAAAAGTAAAAGGTACATCATTGTACCTTATTTACCCCTAAATATAGGTACATATTAATATCTTAAAGGTACATATTAGTACCTTAGCTTTTGCACTGCCTGCCCCATTGACAGCTTTGTACCTTTTTTTCTGAGAACTTAACAACCCCAGGCTATTGAAAAGTATAGAATATACTACAAAGAATATAAATCAAAAATAAATAAATAAACATATTTTGGCAGCAAAACTATAGCTAAGCACATTCATACACACACAAGCAACCAGGGGGTAAAAACACAAATACTCCAGCATTTGCACTCAGCACTCGAGTTGAATTACTCTCAAAGACCTTTCCTCAGCTTATGATGTGCTCAAAGTTGTGTTTTTTCCACATGTATTTATGCAACCCTTTGAGATGCCACCAGCACAGTGAGTACAAAGCCTCGTCCACACATGCACAGACCAGACGGTAAATATGCTTTTTACTCTCTGAAATGAAAACGCACACTGGGTCCTTCATCCAATACACACAGCACACAAAGTCAACATCAAGGCTGTGTACCA
The DNA here is from genome assembly GCF_963082965.1 of Carassius carassius. Lineage (NCBI taxonomy): Eukaryota > Metazoa > Chordata > Actinopteri > Cypriniformes > Cyprinidae > Carassius > Carassius carassius. The sequence goes on along the minus strand of NC_081779.1, from coordinate 4,237,637 downwards.
ACACACTCACAAACACCCAGTCCTTCATGCATAGCAAGCACAAATCTGCAAGGCATCATGCCTTAAGTCTAAGCATGAGATTCAAGCATTCGTATTGCTCAGGAAACACAGCATCTAATCTACAAACACACACCTTCCTTTCCTCACAGCCGGTACAGTCACGTAATTATAGCTGGGAGACTAAAAGCATGTTAACGATGCTATGTAACCACACACAATCATATCCAGCACATGTAATCCTGAGCCCAACTTCGCACCGCCTTGAGACTCAATATCCAGTTCACCGTCATAACAAATATTAATCGTGGAGCTCATGAAATATTCATCGCTCTTATTAAATATGAAGAGAAGATTCAAACCGTGAAGTACACGAAAGACAAAAGTGTGGTTAGATCATGCAAGTGCATTTGATTAAAACAAATAAGCTTTATTTGCCTTATTTTTATATATTAATATTACATCTACATTCTTGAAAAATCTATTCATATCAACTAGACTTGATGATCATATTTTAGGGTTATGTTTAGGATTAAAAGGAATGGTTCACTCCCCCTCAGGCTATCCAAGATGTAGGTGAGTTTGTTTCTTCATCGGAACACATTTAGAAAACGTTATTGCAAAATGATATCAGCATTACATCACTTGCTCACCAACGGACCCTCTGCAGTGAATGGGTGCCGTCAGAATCCAGTCTGTTAATTAACATCTTGTGAAGCGAAACAAATCCACCATCGAGATGTTTTTAAACTTCGAAACGTTGCTACTGGACAAAATATGAGTTCTCTATCATCTCGTCTGAATCAGGAGAGAAATATGCACAGATCGAGCAATGTTTACAAGCCAAAACAGTTCAGATATGTTTGTGGGTTTTGAAGTGAGAGGACAACAGTGAATGGACTTTTTTTGCACTGGAGAAAGCGTAATTATGGATTATGAACTCATATTTTGGAAGTGACAGTATAAAGTTAAAAAGCCTAATGGATTTACAAAAATGCAGTTTTTCAATTAACAAGTACAATTTGCGTTAAGTGTTTCGGATTACTTGTGAATTATTGTGGTGTTTTTATAAGCTGTTTGGATTCGCATTCTGACGGCACCCATTCACTGCAGAGGATCCATTGGTGAGCAAGTGATAGAATGATAAATTTTTCCAAATCTGTTCTGATAAAGAAACAAACTCATGAGGTGTCATTTTCAGCAAAGTTTCATTTTTGCACTAATTATTGCTTTAAGACTGGGACCCCCTTGTAAGACGAATCCTAATTTAAATCATCATGTTCATAATTTGATTGAATTATTTATCATTCTGGTTACTGAAAAGCCTATGCAAGACAAAACAGTGCCGATAAGAAGAAGACCATCAGTCATGCAGGTTTGGAACAACATGAGGGTGAGCAAATGATGACAGAATTTTAATCATTGGGTGAGCAATTTAGATTCTGGTGAGTGAATGTGTTTCTGTGTGTTGTTTCATGCTGTGATGCTGAAGTCATGGGGAGAGAGACAGTGGGTCTTACAGATGGCAAGAAAATCACTACTGAAGGCCTTTAGCGTGTGCACAAATCAACTAGCATGATTTAAAACATGCATATGCAGATGTACACGCATGTGCAATTTTTTCCTGTATAAAAACACATCATCGAGCCAATGATTAGGCAAATGAACACTTAATGTGTTACAGGATAACATGTATCTGTAGGTGGATTTAAAAATTCTCACATACACTTAGTCACAATTTTTTTTTTCTTCATTTTCTTAGCACGCAAAGTATGACTAAGTGTTGACTAAGCTACGTTTCGCAAGAATAACCTTGTGGCTGAATGGAGAAATGGTGGCCTATAAAGTCCTAGGGCATTTCTATAAAATAGATGATGAAATAGAAATGGGAAACAGAAAGTGAGTACAAAGCAAAGGAAATAAAAGTTCAGAATAACCAACTAAATCAAAACAAAGTGATTCTATTTACAAGAAACATCATGCAAACGATTGCCCAAACTGAGGTGCAATCACTTGCCTGGGCCTTTCTCCATTATCTACAGCTCATCTGTGCTGGGGAAATTCCATCTCTAATCTGCACAGAGCGGGAAAAATCAGTTCAAGATTCACGTTCACTCAGCACTCAGGAAATGAATTTTCTTCTCAAACATGAACCGATATTGAAATCACCCTGTTTAAACGCACCGAGACATGTCTGCTCACATACACCCTGCATATTTTAAAGGTATAGTTGAACTAAAAAATTACTATTCTGTCATCACTTACTCACCCTCATGTTGTTTCCGACCCGTCTATTGATTAACTGTCTTCCGAGAAACACAAAAGGAGATATTAGCTTAAATGTTCCCGTTGTTCTTTTCCATATAACAAAAGCAAATAGTGGCTGCTGACTGTCAAATAAAGCACTACAAATGCAGTCCATTTTGTGCACTCTCTTCCAAGACTTCTGAAGCCATACAATAGGTTTCTGTGAGGTTAGTTATTGGCAGAAATTTAATTAGCGTCCTAAACGTGGTGCGCAAAGTTATGTGGAATGAAGAATGAGATTTGAGAGAAGCAAGTGTGAATATCAACCAGACAATAAACAATGACTTACACTTTGGTCTGCTTCTCACGAAAAGCTATTGAATGACTTCAGAAGACTCTGAATTTAGAACACAAGTCACACTGACTACTTATTTGGAATGTAGAAGTGTGCTTTTTGACAATGTTGTTTACTAAAACTATTTAATAGTGTTCAGCAATTAAAATTATTTTTGAAATCGAATAAAATATAAATATTACAACAAACAAATTAAAGAGTACTAGAGTATGTTTTACAAGAAAAGAATATTTAATTCTTTCTAGTTCAACAAGTTTAATCCAATATGTTGCTTGTCATTTGCCATTCCAAATATAAGATATCAGCTATTGTAAATTCAGAATAAAAAAAAAGCAGCCCCTGGTTACAGTATGCTCTCGTTCGATGAAAAAGAGCAACAATAATATTCTGTGAAACCTTTCCTTTTGCGCTGCACAGAAGAAAGAATTTTGGGTGTACTGTTCCTTTAAGAAGAAAATGTAAAATCATATTATAAAAGAACAGGCTAGTAAATAAGCCAGTATTCTAATGATATGTTTGGCCTCAACTTTGAAATACTGTTGCTCTAAATGAGCCCTTTTCACAATCAGCCAGTGTGTCCTGAATTATGAAGAAAAACCTTTCCAGTCAAACCTCGTCCCCATTCCACAACACAATAAATAAGCCTGACTCACTCAAAACAAATATTCCTGACTGAACCCGCTCGACCACGACGAGTCATCAAAAACCAATTCAAAGAAACGCCAACAGACATTCGCCATCAAATCAAAGGTTAAGTTTCAAGTCAGATTGTGCCATTTCCCCATTTACATTCCTCTGCACTTATTGATGGACTTAATTCACTTCACAGAGCACCACTCCATCAGTTATAATTACATGCACATAATTGCATGCTCTCCAGACTTGCCTATATATTAGCACTCAGTCTGCCTTACACTTCTCAATCATACAGTGTGAGGATTGTGTGTGCAATGTGCAGACCCGTTTCGACCTGTCACATGCTTGTAGTTTAGTACAATCAGATTTGCAGGCATTATGCTGAGATAAAGCAGCAGATGACAATAAACGCTCTCGACCCGTGGCGTTCGTGTAATTGGCTGTTATCTTTTGGTAAAGCTGGGGGGAAAATGTTAGCGAATGCTGCTTTCGATTACTGAATTAAAGTCTGGCTTTGTGTGTCTAGATTGCATCAGATATGTCTTTTTTTAAAGCGTATTGACGGCCTTTAACGTGTCCAGGTGGACGCCACTGCTGTCCCGTTTGCCCATAATGCTAACCCGAGGGGACACAGACGTGGGCTTCTGTATCTTCAGATGCGCAGCATGAGCCGTGGAGTCCTCTAGCGCGCTGATTTATTCCATACCGAGTTTGTTTGTGTATGTGACAACACCGGGAACCACAGAAAGACATAAATAAAAGCTGAAAGAAATACATAAACAAAAGCTGGAACATGAAATGCGCTGTGCGTACATGCTGTTCAGCGAGTGATTCGGGACATCCAGCTGGAGCTTTTGTGTCACCATGAACCGAACCCAAATTGAACAAGTGTGTCTCCACACAAGACAGACTGATGGAGAGATGGAGATGGAGGAGGAGGAGAAGGAGGGAGAAATGAAAGTGGCCCATTCTGATTATGATGCAAGATTATGATGGTTGTATAAGACTTAAGGGAGACAGACAGACAGATAGATAAAATAAGAACAGGGGTATTAGTGCCCTTCAGAAATGAATATATGGATAGACAGATGAAGAGAGTGAGAAAGAGCAAAGATGCCATGGTAAAAAAAAGGAGCACACTCTGAAAGAAATGAATGAATAATCAGATAATATAATGCATATAAAATGTTTCCAAATGCACTGAGCTCTACGGAGCAAAGCGCCAAGTTAAAAGCATTGTAACATGCTGGTAAAAGTTTAAATAACATCAACTTCGACTCCATAAAGTGCAATGCTTTTCAAAAATCGAACAAATTGAACAGAGTATTGAATACAAATTCTTAAATAAGTAATTAAATTAAACAATTTAAAAATAAATAAACAAAATAATCAAAATAAAAATAATTCCTCTTGCTGAGTGGTATATTGCTTGACAATTTGATTTATGAAAAACAGATAATGCAACAAACATGCAGAGTTGGTTGAACAGTTTTGGTCCAATTCCCAATCTTGTATGCTGTTTTTTAAAGCATTAAATAATAATAATATAATAAATAATTTACCTAAGATTTTATAATGCATTGCTCTTGCTCCTAGTGTAATTTGTTTACATGTGTTTTCTGCTTTGTTTTAGCATTTAATTCACTAAAGGAATTTGTCACAAATGTGCAAAGTTAGTGTTGCATGGTGCAAATCTCAATCCTGTAGGCCAAAAATCCCTAAGTGTGCTATATTAATTCCACCATGACTCTTGTGAATGTACAAAAAAAAAGGCATTGATTTAAATTCACACGGCACACAATACTAGCATACAGAGTGATTGGTTTTGGATTGCAGTGCATTAATGCTGAAATAATGCATGCAAACTGTAAAAATCAGACATATCAAATCATCAAATGAATGTTATGACATTCATAATACACATCTCGTCTATGAGTTAACAAACAGTAAAATCGCCCCTTTCAAAATAGCAAATATGAAAGTGCCTTCAAAGATGGAATGGGAAAAATAAGCACAGGATAATACAACTAAGCCATCAGCAGCATTTAAGCACTGATGACAAATCGAGGAAAGCCTGCGGAGAAGAAGAGAAGGATTAATAAAACAACTGAAAGAATGAGAATTCAGATTGTGCTTCCTGCCAGGAACGGGGATGAAGTGAAGAGTTATTAATAGCAAGATGTTAAAGTTGCAAATAATGCCAAAGCCTCCAACTCCAAGTGAAGAATATCGACTCAAATGTAAATAGTGTGCTTTCCTGCAGCAACTTGTGTAGACCGAAACCTGTTTGTATTGTTATTTACGAGATTATTCATATTTAACGTCGACGGAAGTTGATAAAAAGCCAATATTATTTTGAATGCTGCTTGATCTAATCGAATGACAAAATTAGCTCTCCTCTAGTTGGCATTGTTCGCGTGAGCTCATAAAATCTCACACTTATTCCACCACTCCATCCAATTTCTGCTTCCCATTGTTAAAGTGATTAGATAAGGACAGAAAAGAGCGCAAAAAAAGGAGGTGCATCGTTTCAACTTTCTGTCTGCATTAAAGATGCAGCACGTGCGTCAGGAGGCAGAAGTAATGGATTAAACATTGAATGATCCACACAGCGCCTGTAGGTATGCGCAAACACACACACACACACAAAAACACTGCATCCCAATCATTTCCGCTCACAAAGCTATTCTTAGCAGCGAGACTAACCTTACTTTCCCAGTCAAACCAGAAGGTATGTTAAATCACGCTTTTAAGTGTTCGATTTGCCAATCAAACCCACTTTAGTCGCTGACAGCGGCAATTAACGGCAGAAGATCTGAGTGCTCGGCTGTCTCATTGTGATCAGAGCCAAATTTGGGGCTTTTTGAACATCACAGCGGCTGACCGTATAACACGTACAGCCGCTCAAACTACAGCTTTTCAACTTCCTCTGAGTGACACAAACCGTCAGAGGCACTTACAGGTCCAGCTGGACTTCGCTGTCGAGGTACGTGCCAAAAAACAGTCTGTTAACATTGCAATTAGGTTGTAATTAGTCGAAATAATTATCAAGACAGAAATTCAAAACAGCGCCCTGAATGCACCCGCACTTGGCCGCCCACACCTCCCCAAACATGAGGACACACACTGGAAGTATTTGAGACTGATTTGATGAAAATATGTTTGGAGTTTCATTAAGATTTGAGTTGCACATGCTGGTAATGTTGTTGGTTTTGCATGTTTTAGCGGCCAATTCGCTAAAGGAATTATGTTAATCACATAACAGTGCAAACACACCCACAAAATTAGTGCTGAATGCAATTTGAGTGCCAGAATCTCCCATCTTGAAGGCCAGTTTTGAGTCACTGGTAGTGGAAGATGGCAAACTACCATGATCTGGCATACATAACTAGAACTGCACATCACTCCAAGACAGCAATCCAATCCATGAGTCAGTGCTTTAAAACCTGATATATGAAACAGACATAAAAAAAAAAAAAAAAAAAAAAAAATCAAATTTCTTGAAAACAAACTTTCAGATTTAAATAGGAGGGAAAAAACTTTTTGAGGGCCAAATAATAGATTCAAATAATAATAAATAAATGCATTACAAATATAAATGTATATTCAATTTGTAAAAAAATAAATACTTTTCCAGGGCCAACAATTTATTAAACCAGATTATAAATAAATTATAAATATTTAAATTATACTTATATTATAATTTTTTTTTTCCAGGACCAAAAAATCATGAAAACAGATTATGAATGAAAAAAAAAAATTTCAAATATAAATATTACATTTGTATAATAAGTACACAATTTTTCAGGGAAGACAAATGATGAAAACTGATTATAAGTGAGTAAGTAAATGAATAAATAAACCAATTCATTCATTCATGGCCAAAAATGTATAAAACCAGTTTACAAATAAATTCAAAAAGATTTATATTAAATTTGTATAATAATGAATGAATTGAATTAATGAATTAAAAAAATTATGTAAATAAATATCACACACAGTCACGCACACACTAATATAAATACACACACACACACACACACACACACACACACACACACACACATATATATGTGTGTGTGTGTGTATTATTAATTTACTTGTGTTCAGAGGTGGAAAGAGTACAAAAATATTCTACTCAAGTAAAAGTACCATTACATTAATGAAATTTTACTTAAGTACAAGTAAAAGTACCAGTCTAAAAATCAACTCAAAAAGTAAAAAGTAGCTCATTTAAAATTTACTCAGAGTAAAAATTACTTAGTTACATTTTAACAGTGGGAGGGAGTCAAAAATGGGACAGGCCAAGGGTGTCAAACTCAGTTCCTGGAGGGCCACAGTCCTGCACAGTTTAGATATAACCCTAATTAAACACACCTGATCCAGCTAATCTAATCATTTAGGTTTATTTGAAAACTACATGATATGTGTGCTGGAGCAGGGGTAGAACTAAACTCTGCAGGGCTACGACCCTCCAGGAACTGAGTTTGACACCCCTGGGATAGGTCTATTAATCTCAAACTAGTTGTTTTTAATTAAAGGAATCAGTTATTTAGAATAATAAAACATTTGGGCTGTTACCAGGCAAATCAGTATCAACAAACTCATCTTTTAATGCAGAGGAAATGCAGAAGAATCATTGGAAGTGGCATTTAGATGTATTACACTAGTGCAGGACAAGAATGCATTTAACCTGCAGTTACAAATGCATGAATAATGTTTTGATATACAAAACATAAAATGTTGAATACTCATTTGAAATTATAAGAAATTAATTATTTAAAAAAATCAAAAGATACTTTAAATGTGATATTAAAATGGCCAGTATGTGTCAGCAAGTCACTGTTAATAAGTGAGTCATTGCGATTGAACCGAATCATTTAAACGGTTGATTCATTCAGGAACGAAACACTGTCACGTTGCTCAGAGACGCAAAACTGTGCTTTGGTGGCTGTGTTTGGAATTATTTTCTGTTTTAGAAATAGAGCTAAAAAAGGCAATATGGTGTCTAAAACGCAAGTCTCTTAATTAACTTGTTTACTGAACTGTTATATATATATGTATGTATGTATATATTCATGATGATTTTTGGAGGAAAAGACGGCATTCTTTGTGTGATTTTGATTTAATGTATGAAATTATATAAATATGTGAATTTTCTGCCCCTATATCTTCAATTTTGTGATCATTCTAAACATAGGCGCCGATTTATGTTTTTCTCCGTGGGTGCTCAAGGGCGCAAGCCATTTAAAAAATAAAAAAATAGACTAGGCTATTAAAAAAATATTGCATTTCAGAACCTTAGGCTAATGGACAGCGGCCGATACAAACACACACAACAGCGTCACTTCTCAAAAATACAAACAGGATTGGAGATGAAAAGTTTAACTGACAAGTAACCGCTAATGCGTTCAGCTTCTTGGGAAATTAATGTTTTGTAAATATTGATTAAAAGACTATTGCGAAAGGACAGCGTTTCCATTAACCGATTGTTGCGACTAAAATAATGAGTTTCTGGGAATGTCTACCTCATTTATGTTTCGAGGTTTCTTTTGATAGTGGCATGGCTTTTCTTTGAGGTTTCGAATCCATTATTCATATAGGCTAAAAAAATATTTTTTTATTTTATGTATTTAACAAAGAACTTGTATTCTGTCCAAAAGTAGGCTACTTTTGTGTCCATTAGTTTTTCCTCTTTTAAACCGTATATAGGCCTATACTTGAGCAGAAAAATGTTCCCATTTAAACCCTGTTACGAACTTTAAGGAGTCTAGGGAATGTACCGTAACATTTACATATTAACGTACTGCTGGGTATGAAATGAGGTGGAAGAACATGACAGACAAAACTTTGAAAGAGAAAAAATACTGGACGTTTATTCACAAAAAGCCAAAGCCACTAGATCCAGTAAAATGTCGATATATCAATATTAATAGGTTTGGCTTTTTTTATAACAAATCTGTCCATTTTAGTCTGATTAATGATTAGTGATTACGGAAAGTGTTGTGAATTCTGTCACTTTAAATATTAAGTTGGTTGCGTGTGTGATATTTTAAGTTGCCTTGTAAGCAAATAACGTAGTGCAGCGTTCTCAGCACATACGGACTCAGCGTAATTGGCTATTCACTAAGCTACTCCAGTTGAGCGATCATATCGCGTGCACGCATTCATGTGCAGTGTTTATGTGCAAGAGAAAGTTTGACAAAAGACTACCTCAAGTACACTATTATGTGTATATGGTCACTCTTGTGCAATAAACAGTTAAACTCTATCTGATGACTCCGACTCCCTGACCAGAGTTCTGCAGCGGTCAATAATATAATCCACCAGTTTCAGTGGGGCAAACCCCAACATATGGTCCTTCGAGCCGGATCTATTGACTACTGCAGTGATGTCATTGGAAGAGCGATCAACCTCTCTCCCTCATGTTGAGACGTCAGACAGACCCTCACGGCATCGTCGCACACCTAAGCATCTGGAGGAGTATCTCCTTGATTACAGCCATCACCGACCTGCTCTTTCCTCCCCACCTACAGCAGAGGTGCCAGCGGAGCAGAGAGGAGCAGCAGCCGCAGTGGGCATAATTAATCAATCACGACCAGTCTCCAGCCAGGGTGAGCATCCAGCCACAAGCTCCACAGACTTATTAAGCATGAGTTCACTGAGGGAATTAATGAAGTCTATCTCCGAGAAGGAAAGAGATGAAGCTGCTGATATGGCTGCACTTCAGAGCAAACTCAAGCAGTACGAAAAACGACAGCGTCGGCGTCAGGATCTGATGAAACATATCACATCATTCCTGAAGGAAGAAGGGGATGAAGAGATGCAAAGTGTAAAGCCTGCCACACCACCGATGAGATCACCTCCAGAAGACTCACCTCATCCGACCCCTTCATCAAGTCATTCTTCCTATTCATCACAGTCACCTGACATTGAGTTACATACCAAAGGACAAGGACATGTGAGTGCCACACGAATAAATGTAAGCACACCTACTGCAGAGGCAGAGCACTTTAACTCTGGTTTCGTACCAATAAAGCCAGCCACTTCACTCCCCTTGTACTCACCAATTTCGTCTGGTACGTTACCTGCCGCCGTGCGCCAACATCAGTATGGCACAAGAGCAGATACTGTGCCACTACTGCTTAATACACAGTTTTGCCCATATGATGATGCTGGAACTGCCTTTCAGCCTCGGGTGCAGCCACAGTTAGTAGCTCCCACGCCAACCTACCAGCATCCCAGTGTGCCTTACATCTATACAACAGTGGCACCTTCTCCTCGACAACCTGTCGCGGCTCCATCTGCACCCAGTTTTTCAGTTCCTCACTATACTACAATGCCTCCAGTAGCATCAGTGCCTCAAACCCTGCACAGTGCTTCAGTTCCTGCCATGAACATTCCTGCTTTCGCAGACACTTCTCTAAAGCCATTGAGCCAGCCACTGAAGCGACCAGAATACTCGGTGCCTCACCGCCCTTTGCATGCTGTCCCCCAGCCAAAGATTCCTGATTTTGTGAATGACAATGAAAGGGAATTCGCTAACCTGAAGTTAGCTTTGGACAATCTTCTGGAACCTCATGCAGAGCTAGATGAAAAATACAAGTATCACATCTTGCTGGAACACCTTAAATTGCCTGAGGCACAAATGATTGGCCAGTCCTGCCGCCATCATCCCTACCCGTACTCTGCAGCTATGCAAGCTCTTCAGTTACAATATGGCCAACCCCATCAGCTGGCGCAGAGCGAAATAGCAGCAATCCTCACAGCACCAGAGGTAAAACCAAACGATGCACGCAGTTTTCAGAGTTTCGCTCTCCGTGTCCACCTCTTAGTGAGCATGCTGTTATCTTTGGAGGGACCCAGAGGGATGGAGTTGAACTGCTGCTCGCATGTGGATCGTTTGCTTAGTAAGCTGCCGAAGTACTTGCGAGATGGTTTCATAGAGTTTCTCCAGCTACAAGGGAAGCTCAACTCCCCCAGTATTAACCCGTACAACCTACAAGACTTCACAGGGTGGCTCGACATCAAAGCTCAGCAACAGAGATTGTCTAGTAGGTTAGTGCAACGCTATCAGTATGAAAGAGATCACAGTGGTTCAAAGGAGAAGAGTGCTGCTAAACAAAAAAGCCAAAGTACAGCCTTGTATCATGGTGCAGCACCCACTGAGGATAAAGCATTCCCCAGTCCTAAGGTGTCTTGGAAGAAGACCCCCCTCAAAGTCAACTGCCTTTTCTGTGGCAGTAAAGACCACTACATCACTCGATGCAGTAGTATTAAAGAACAGTCAGTGTCTGATCTTTGTAAGTGGATTTCAGAGGGGAAGCGCTGCTGGAAATGTGCCCGTTCCCATGCGCATGAGACCTGTAATCTGAAGAAACCCTGCAGTGACTGTGGTGGTATTCACCTTCAAGTGCTTCATGGCGTTGCCCGAAGTCGTGCAACTGATACATCATCAGCTTCCTTGGAGAGCCGCATCTACCTCTTGCCATCCATTGCATCTGGCAGAGTCCTTCTGAAAGTGGTGCCTGTGCTGCTGCACCACAAATCAAAGACAATAGAGACTTATGCAATATTAGATGACGGAGCTCAGCGCACCATGATCCTACCTACTGCTGTCCAACAGCTCCAGCTTGAAGGTGAACCTGAGACTCTAGCACTTCGTACAGTCCGACCGGACACCACTCACCTCAATGGCTCAAAAGTCACCTTCGATATCTCTCAACGAGGTAAACCAGAGAAACACTATCAAGTGTTTGGAGCATTCACAGCTTCTGGCATTGATCTGGTGGAACAGTCATACCCAGTTCAGACTCTTCAGAGACGGTATGCACATCTAAGAGGAGTTCCACTACAGCCATTTCACAAGGTACGTCCGCTGGTGCTCATAGGTTCAGACCAAGTTCATCTTATCACTGCTAAAGAGCCTATTCGTCAAGGCACCAAAGGGGGACCCGTGGCAGTTTGTACAGCTCTCGGCTGGGCACTTCAAGGGGCGGAAATGAGTACTACCGGCCGAGGACCAGTGCAGCAGTGTTTCTTCGTTTCCACCGACCACCCAGATGATCTTCTTTACAGAAATGTGGAGCGGTTATGGCAACTGGATGTGCTGCCCTTTCGCAACGAGAAACTGGTTGTCCGGTCTAGGCAAGACAAAGAGGCCATGCAGTTGCTTGAGTCTCAAACTCAGCGAGTCAATGTCAAGGGAGTACAGCGTTACGCCACCCCTCTTCTGTGGAACTCAGGTGCTCCAGAACTTAAGGGCTCCATGCAATCCGTCCTTGCAAATCTGAGGAACACTGAAAGGAGACTCCAGAAGGACCCTGACAAGGCCTCAATCTATTCAGGAGAGATTGCCAAACTCATCGAGGCAGGTTACGTAGTCAAGCTCAACCAAACGGAAGCGACACAAACAGAGGCATGGTACCTGCCCCATCATCTCGTTAGTCATAACAATAAGCAACGACTGGTGTTCGACTGTTCTTTCAGATACCATGGTCGGTCCTTGAATGATCAGCTCCTCCCAGGTCCCACACTTGGACCATCGCTGTTAGGAGTACTCCTGAGATTCAGACAGCATCCTGTGGCAGTAAGCTCAGATATCAAGGGCATGTTCCATCAGGTCCGTCTGTTGTCGAAGGACAGGCCCTTTCTCCGTTTCATTTGGAGAGATTTGCAGAGTGAAAACCTTCCAGATGTATACGAGTGGCAGGTTCTGCCATTCGGCACGACAAGCAGTCCATGCTGTGCAATCTTTGCTCTGCAACACCATACTTGCAATTCTGAAGCCAAATATCCAGGGCTACAACAGCTAGTCCACCAAAGCTTCTATGTGGATAACTGCCTGACAAGCTTCCCTACTGTCTCAGCAGCCAAGCAAACTGTGGATCAGTTACGCAGCATGTTAGCAGAAGGAGGGTTCGACCTAAGACAGTGGGCTAGCAGTCATCCAACGGTGGTAGCTCATCTTCCGACGGAAGCCCAGTCATCAGCCACAGAGCAGTGGTTAGTGCAAAACCGTGTTGACCTTATGGAGCCCACATTAGGCCTCAGGTGGAATTGCGCAGCTGATACCCTCGGCTACCATTATCGGCTCATTGAGCATGCAGAACTGACTATGAGAGCTGCTTACCAGGTGTTGGCTTCCCAATATGATCCACTGGGGTTCATACTACCCTTTACCACCAGAGCAAAGGTGATCATCCAACAGTTATGGGCTAAAAAGAGAGACTGGGATGACCCAGATCTACCACCAAACCTTCAGGCCGCCTGGACCGACTGGGAAAGCGAGCTAAAACAACTCAGTGCAGTTTCCATTCCTCGCTGTTACACACCAGCCTCTACAACTGCAGCAGAACAGCACAGATCCCTTCATGTGTTCTGCGACGCCTCTGAAAGAGCATACGGGGCAGTGGCATATTTGGCTGTTCAAACCAGTGGTGACATTCATGTTTCCTTCATAATGGCCAGATCACGGGTTGCTCCTAAGAGGCAGCAGTCTATACCTCGCCTGGAGCTTTGCGCTGCCTTGGCTGGAGCTCAGCTGGCCAAACTGGTGAGGGATGAGCTGACACTCTCCATTAGTGAGACAATTCTGTGGACGGACTCCATGACTGTGCTAGAGTGGATTCAGTCAGACTCCTGCCGGTACAAGGTGTTCGTTGGGACACGAGTCACCGAGATCCAAGAATTAACAGACCACAGCTCATGGAGATATGTTAATACGCAGGATAACCCAGCTGATGACATTACGAGAGGTAAAACCCTCCAAAGTTTGGCCGAGCCCAGTCGATGGAGTCAAGGGCCTCCATTCTTGAAACAGAACCCAGAGCACTGGCCTAAAAGACCTGAAGTTGCACAGTCAGAAGTAGTTTCCGAATTGAAAGGCCTAACCTGCTACTCCGTAATGGCAGTTGTAACAGAGTCCAACCTCCCCGATGTTACGCAATTCAAGACCTGGCGAGAGTTAGTGGGGGCAACTCTGCGAGCCTGTCAAGGGGCAGCCGCATCGAATAGTGTAATAATGACTAACAGGGAGGCGGAAGCTGTCCTGCTGAGGGAATGTCAAGCTCAGAGCTTCCCGGAAGAGGTAGCTGCCCTTAGAGCACAGAAATTGATTCCTGTGCACAGTCGATTAGTTAACCTCGCTCCAGAGTGGGACCCCCTGACCAACATGATACGAGTTGGGGGGCGTCTAAGAAGGCTGGCAAACTCAGACCCAGAACAAATCCATCCCATTGTATTGGACCCAAGACACGCAGTAACAAAGCTCCTTATTCAAGAATTTGATGAGCGTCTGTTACATCCGGGAGCTGAGAGAGTCTACGCTGAGGTACGGAGGCAGTACTGGATTCTCAGAGGACGTCAGGCTATCAAGCACCATCAACTCCATTGTCAGTCCTGTCAGCGCTGGAGAGCGCAGCCAAAGGTACCTCAAATGGCAGATTTGCCACCAGAACGCCTCCGTCTGCTCTGTCCACCCTTTTATTCAACGGGTGTTGACTGCTTTGGCCCATACCTGGTCAAAATAGGAAGGCGGAATGAGAAACGCTGGGGCCTGATCTTCAAATGTCTCACAACAAGGGCAGGTCACATCGAGCTTCTTAATTCGATGGATGTTGATGCCTTCCTCCTTGCACTCCGCCGGCTCATAGCCAGAAGAGGTCAACCCCGCGAGATTCGCTCAGATTGTGGCACCAACTTCCGCGGGGCAGAAAGAGAGCTACGGGAAGCCTTCTTAAGCATGGAGTCAGAACTCCAAATCCGTCTTGCAGACCACCAAATTGAGTTCAAGCTTAACCCGCCCAGCGCTCCACATTTTGGCGGAATATGGGAGCGCGAGGTCCGCTCTATAAAAAATGCTCTTCAGGTAGCCGTTGGTAACCAAGCAGTCACAGAGGATGTTCTGTCCACAATCCTAGTGGAAGTGGAGGGGATTCTCAATTCAAAACCTCTGGGATACGCCTCAACAGATGTCGCCGACATCGATCCAATTACTCCTAACCTTCTCCTTATGGGGCGGCGGGATGCATCTCTCCCTCAGGTGGCGTATGCTCCAGGAGACATGGGGCGGCGGAGGTGGCGTCACTGTCAAAACATGGCGGACCAATTCTGGATACAGTTCACCAGAAACTACTTGCCTACGCTTCAGACCAGGCAGAAGTGGCATAAAGCGTCAGAAAACCTGGAGGTCGACTCTGTTGTACTGATTGTGGATCCGCAACTCCCAAGAGCTCAGTGGCCCATAGGTAGAGTTCGGAAGACATTGCCTAGCAGTGATGGATGTGTGCGAACTGTTGAAGTTGTCATTGACGGTAAAGCTTACATTAGACCAGTTGCTCGCTTGATACAGTTGCCTGCTCTAGAAGGTAACCCCAAAGACATTTAGAGAATTCCCTTGATTACCCATTTGCTACTCAAATGTGGGGGCGGCTGTTGTGAATTCTGTCACTTTAAATATTAAGTTGGTTGCGTGTGTGATATTTTAAGTTGCCTTGTAAGCAAATAACGTAGTGCAGCGTTCTCAGCACATACGGACTCAGCGTAATTGGCTATTCACTAAGCTACTCCAGTTGAGCGATCATATCGCGTGCACGCATTCATGTGCAGTGTTTATGTGCAAGAGAAAGTTTGACAAAAGACTACCTCAAGTACACTATTATGTGTATATGGTCACTCTTGTGCAATAAACAGTTAAACTCTATCTGATGACTCCGACTCCCTGACCAGAGTTCTGCAGCGGTCAATAATATAATCCACCAAACCCCAACAGAAAGCATTAAATGATTACATACTCGCACGGCACTGTATAGTGGGGGATGGGACGTTTTCAGAAACGCTGTGATTGGTGGATAGGATATGGAACATGCATGCGACTGGTTATGTCACTGTCACTGACAACAACATAACCAATCACAGTGTGGCAGACGCTTCATAGCGCCAACTGCAATGTTTAATTTTAAATAAATGTAGCCTACTGGCAGTCTGGCACTGGCACACGTGGGTGCTCATTTTCCGTGGGTGCTCGGTATTTTCCGTGGGTGCTCCACGGTATCGGCGCCTATGATTCTAAATGCATTTTAGGAGACTGAATCACACAGTGAAAGAACGCACTATAAGCGCGCACATCATTAAAACAAAAAATATTATATTATCGCAGATGATATATATAGCACACTCCTCACCACTGTCTTTTTGGCTAATTTGTGCAAAACCTCTTGCTAAAATGTCAAAGCTTCATTTTAACCACCAATGCAACGATGCAATTATTTAGCTTACCTCTACATTCTTGCGAAGGGTTGATGTCTTGTCGAGATTTTATAAGCTGCTAGTTTGGTCTTCCTAAGCAAGTACAGCTTACACTGCATAATAGAGCATACATATGGCCATGGGTTCACTTCATTTCCTTCGAGTTCAACTTCAGAATATGACGGGGTTTCGTTTTCAGCGGTGTCTGCGCCACTAACGCCTGTTTTGATCGTCTGCATCTTTCTTGTGATTTTAGCGCCAGTTTGCCCTCCTGCCCATTATTTACTGACGTAGTTTCCAGGGAGCGATTTTTTTTTTTGTTTTTGTTTTTTACTCAGTAATTAATGTGTTTTAAAATGTAGCGAAGTACAATACTTTAAACAAAATATACTTAAGTAAAAGTAAAATTACAGATTTAAAAAAATACTTTAAAAAGTATTAGTACACAAAAAAGCTACTCAATTACAGTAACGCGAGTAAATGTAATTCGTTACTTTCCACCTCTGCTTGTGTTAAATATGTAGAGGCTTTAGAAAGCTAAACAAAATTAAGTTAAAAAGCCAAAAATAAGCTTCAGCACAATTCAGATCTGGATATATGTCTATGCCCGGCTAGAACGCTTCTTTTTATCATCAGTTAATGAATAACTGCTGTTATAATCAATAGAAAAATATGTAGAAAGGTCTAAAATGAAATTCATTTTACTGCCTGCTTTCCTCAGGTGGTAATAGAGCAAAGTTAATTGGCAAATAGTTTTGTGAATAAAGCACATTCTATTAAAAAGCCTAATTTACATAGAAGGAAAGCGTGACTGTGTTGAAAAGAATGACAATGGGTTGATTTAAATACAGCTGTGCAATATTTCAGCACGTTTGGAGAAAGGTTCAAAAGTATCGCAAGCCCTGACAACGGCCTTAGTACTTAGTGAATGAGAGGTTTTTGTGCCAAAATACTCAACGAATTCAGCACAGACTGTTTTTGACACGGGAAGAAACTGGGACATATTGGGCACCGATTCTGATAGAGTCTTCAGTATGTTCTGAGAAAAAAAGTGTCCAGCTCAGGTATTGTGCTCTCAGACAGTGACAGACAGAGGAAAAGCCTGACAAAGGGAAGGAGGGAAACAGAAGGAAGAAGAGGCAATGAAAAGCCGGGGCAATTCAGAGTCTCTCTCTCTCCCAACCAAGAGACACAGTGTTCCTGTCTGCCTCTACTGTCATGCTCTAATGGATGTCTGCAGATACACACACACACACACACACACTAAGAGTATCAGTGTGGTAGACGTCATCCATAACAAAGCACACAGGCTGATACTTGTACACATGCAGGCAGACAGCAGTCTTCTCACAGGTCGCTCTAGCCCAAGGTGCTGAATCCAAATTCACATGAACGCTGTGGTTCAATACTTCATATACCAAAACAATTCTCAGAAAACAAGCTCGCACACAGCATCCACTTCACCGGTGGGCATTACTAGCATTTCTTACCAAATGAAAAACATGCTTTGGTGTTGTTACTTCAGCAAAATTAAATAGATCTGCTGCGAGCATGCACAGAATAAAGGAGACGTGAACTATGATTAGAAACACACACACACACACACACACACACACATATATATATACAGAGAGAGAGAGAGAGAGAGAGAGAGAGAGAATTATTAATATGAAAGAGATAAAAATAATATAATATATTGGGATGCATCTACCGTATATTAAAATTCTCTCCAATAACAAATTATTTTAAATAATTATCCTATTATGACTGATACTATACATTAATTCTATTCTATTTTAAATAAATAAATAGTTTTAAATGCAGGTGAATTTGTTAATCAGAACAATGCACAGTTGGGTATTCATTTGGATATTTGCTAAAGATTTATCTGTTACTAAACTATTAGTGTTTTTAAAGATTAACTGAGGCACAATAAGTGGGCGTTAACAACAACAGAGGTGATACAAATCTAAAATAAAATTGGCTTGACTGGGTTTAAAATCTAGTAGTTTGCAGCTTTTGTAGCAGTTTCAGAAGTAGACAGATACCTACAGCATCTATCACATCCACCTCTCACCTTCCTCCACACTTTGTCTGTCTTTGCAAGTCGACCTGTGAAGAAGAAGCAAACTCAGGTAAAGCAACTCTATTTCAGTCATCGGGAGCTGCTACAGTGCATCACAGAAGAACAGACTGACATGATGATCCAAACGCCACGGTTTTGTCTACATGAAAGTGAGGGGGAGTCCCACGGAGAGCACCAGTGTGTGTGAATGAGAGTATGTGAGGATGTATCAGTGTTTCACCGCGTTTTGGGGAGACCCTTGCAGAGGAGGATGAGAACGAAGGATTGAATTGGAGAAATAAGAGAGCAGAGTGGAGCTAAACAGTGAGTGATGGAGAGATGAGAGCTACATCCACACACAAGGGATACACACTCACACCGACACGCTTACATACAGTTACACCAGGAATCAAAATATCCACCGCATCTGGAGCTCTCTAAAATCAGAGTGAGTATAAAAATAGTCCATCCTCAAAAAAACGAAACAAATGCAATTAATGTACTTTTACAAGACAGCAGCAGTACGGGGCCAATCGCTGAGGAGAATAAACAGGTCCCAACACATTTTTGAAAAAATAAATTAACATTTTAATGGGCCTTTAAAACTAGATAATGTTCATGCTATATTCATTTTATGCAATATAATAGTTCTAACTTCAAAAAACACGATATATAGATTTTTTTGTACAAATTCAACTCTATAAAATCTCTACAGTATGCTGGGGGGTAAAAATGAAAAAATGAATGAATGCATAATAACAAATTATTAAATATTAAAATTATATTAAAATTTATTTAAATAAAATAAATTGGATTAGGAAATCAACAGTAAAATAACTAAATAAACATAGTGAGTAAAAAATATGTATATAACATTTTTTCTAAATAATATTTTATACATTTAGTTTTTAAAAGTATATAAATGAAAATATATAGTTGCCTTTTAAATTTAAGGATGGGGCTCCCTTGCACCAGGGTTATTTTAGTATTTTCAGGTTCTATTGTAGTTATTATTAATATTGTAAATCATTTTTCTTTTTTTGCCATTGGTTTTTGTTGTTTTTTTCCTAATATGTCTATATAGGTTTCATGAATTTTTAATTCCGTTTTAGTTATTTTAGTAGCTCTAGAAACTGGACACGAGAAACGTTACCTTGTTAGGCAATTAGCTGAAATAAAAGAAAAAGATGAGCATATTTATG
Organism: Carassius carassius; assembly: GCF_963082965.1. Classification (NCBI taxonomy): domain Eukaryota; kingdom Metazoa; phylum Chordata; class Actinopteri; order Cypriniformes; family Cyprinidae; genus Carassius; species Carassius carassius. The sequence goes on along the minus strand of NC_081779.1, from coordinate 4,217,887 downwards.
GCTTCCTTGGCATCTAAAAGATTGAAACCCCCTGCTTTGGAGAATCCAGAAACCAGCACACTGATCTGAAGCAACATTAGCAGCATGAACATGAAGAACTACTTCTACAGTTCAGGAACCCTACTGCACATAGTTCTTCATAAGAGGACGGTTCTCTTCTGATGTGAACATACTAAGTACCTCTAATGTTCCCACCAATGTCCAACAGCAAGAGGTCAGTGCACACTATATGAGAGCACGAAAAACAGACAAACACACTCACTGAAATATAAAATTAAACTCACAGCCAATCCCATCCCTCCATTAGCAGACATGGATGAGCCATTAGAAAACATCAATAGTGCAGCAGCCAGACAGCCCATCGCCTCCCGACCTCTCGACGAGGTCATGTGTGCTGGAAGACCAGACCATCAACCGGGGGGCGATGGATTTGAGCTCCAGCGCCCGCGGCTAGGGACACTCAGCCATGATTCGGTTATGGCCTGGATCCGTCCCCCATAGCCATACCCCTGAGCAGAGCACTTAACTACACCACTGCTCCGTTGGCTTCTTATCTGCAACTAAATCCAACTCATAGCATAATCTGGCTTTTGATAACCTGCCTTCAGAACATTCAGAAAAAACACTTTCATTTAGCAGGTCTTTATTTGAAACTGAAAGCCAGTGCAGTATACACTAAACCAACTGAATTCAGTTAATAGAGGTCAGCTTATCTCCTATTTGAAAAAAAAAACTCTGCGTGAATCAATGCATTCATTGATTAAAAGCCAAGATGGTTCAATTTCATAACTTCAGGCACTGTAGCCGCTTGTTAATGCTGTGAAATTTGTTTTAATCAAGTCAGTTCCATTGACCTGTTCACAAATGAAATACATTACTGTCAGATTGTGATTAATGCATTAATCATTTATAACAAAACAAGGATTTCGACACTTAGAAATGTATGAATTTCATTGCATTATATATATATATATATATATATATATATATATATATATATATATATATAAATCAAAACCAATGGCATCTGCACACACGTGATGCTAGAGCTTTTATGCAAACTTTTGCACTGACGTTTAATCAGTACTATTCAATAATCATTAAAAGTAGTGTCAAGGTAATAAATGTTTGATGTACAAAAATTTATAAAAACTCTGTCTTCATTTAGAACAGTATATCCATTACTAGAATGTACATTTCCTGAAGAAAATGTGAGTGGTGCTTGCAGTGGCAAAACTCGGCACCCTGTAGCCACCCATGATGCCTGTGTGATGTTGTGGAGCCGTGATATAAGTACTTTATATTGCTATATTGTTGCTAGGGTGCTCTATGTGGTTGCTATGGTGTGGCTATATAGTTTATGGGGTGTTATTTATTAAAGACTATTGGCCAGCCTGAACCCAAAAAGCCAGAGTCAGTGTTTCTGTATTGTTATTTTGCTGATATATAGCTTTTAAATGTAGCTAAACAGTTGCTAGGGTGCTAAAAGTGGTTGCTAGGGCATGGATACTAAGTTGTTAGGTCACTACATATGGACTGCTTGATAGGCCGAGTCAAATGAGCCCACTCCCAAGCCTCTATGTCTTTCTGATCCAAAGAAATAAGGTAAGATAATTTTTCCAATGTTAAGTCTATGGGATATTTTTACACATTTTCTTCGTCCGCTGTACGAATATCGTATGTCAGATTGCTTAGAAAAGTCATAGCACACCTCTCCTCAATAAGCCGCACGTTTTGACATCTCATTCATGGGTCTGTGACAAAAAATGCGGGAGGAGTAGCGCGCCAAAGTTTTGTCAAGGCGAATAGTAATAGTGATGCCTTGCCTCCGGCAAGCACCACTAATTATAGCATTGAAAACCTCTTTTGTGAAATGTTTAAAAAGTGTGTTCTCGATATAATTTTTTAATATATCAAAACTTAAAACCTTAAAATTTACAACACTATTAAAATCTCAAACATGATTTAATGCATTAAGTATCATGAACTAACAATGACCAGCTTTTACAGCATTAATTAATATAGGTTAATGTTAGTTTTTACATATATTATATATATTTATGCAAATGTTTTTGTTGTTGTTGTTGTTGTTGTTGTTGTTTTTGAAGAAGAATTTAATAGTTCTAGAGGTAAGAAAGATACATTCATTTGATAAAAAGTGACATTCTAGACATTTGTTATGTTTCAAAATGACTTCTATTTCAAATAAATGTTGTGGTTTTGAAGACAACTGCATCATGGATTCTACAAAATATTAAGCAGCAGCACAACTCTTTTAATACTATTATTATTATTATTTAGTAGCTAATCAGCATACTAGAATGATTTCTGAAGGATCAAGTGACACTGAAGACTGGAGTAATGATGCTGAAAATTCAGCTTTGCATCACAGGAACAAATTACATTTTATAATATATTCAAATAAAAGAACAGTCATTTTAAATTGTAAAAATATTTCACTGTTTTTACTATATTTTGATCAAATAAATGAAGCAACGCTGAACATAAGAGATTTCTTTCAAAAGCAATCAAACCTTTGAACAGTTGTGCAGCTATAAAAGAACATGAACATTTCCCCATTGTTTTTTTAACTACCGTTGAACTTAAACATCTGTCAGAAAATGCAAATCTTGCTTTGTTTTTGGCTTTTGCCTCTTTAATTACTTACAGGAATCAAGAAAGTACAGTAAATGAAGCAGAGAAGAGGCAAGATCAGGATACACCACTCGAGCTCTACTCACACGTCGAGGTATGTGTGCTAAACGCTAGGCTGCGGCTTTGACACCACATTGATTATTGATGTTAATGGACGATAACACTCGATCTTACCACAAGTCCATCTACACTCCAGATGGCCACAGTCAGTTCGACATTCCCAGCTCAACTTGATCTGTCACAGCTTTACAGTACATTACATGAAAGTCCAATCAGATTTAGAGCTCAAAAGCAATAAAAACTAGGCTAAAAGTTAAACAGGTGTTGTGCAATTCAATCCCACTTCTGTAACAAATATTTTGCCCATTTTATCTGTAATACAGAGTGCAGACAGTCAGGCTGCGTTTAAAATGAGTCCCCCACCAGCATGTTTCAGTGGCTCATTAGTTCAGCATGAAGCGTTCGCTTGGTAATGTCTTAATTTCTGAAGACCCCGTGAGGGGGTTGGAGGCAAGAAGACTAATAAAATCTCACATCCACTGGGGATGTTAACCATAATGAGCCCGAGCACAAAAGGGTGAATCCACCCAGACTGTGAAACGAATACAACTTATAGAAGAGGAATTAAATCATTCAAATGAATACAACAAGGCAAAATGAAAAAGATAATATCGGAGAAATTGTGAATTGTTTCACGCCCAGGGAACAGATGGCTGAGGTAATAGGTATTGGTTAAAAAGAGCTTTCATTCCTCTAGAGGTTCAAAGGGAAATTTGTGAAACTGCAGGGCCTCGGTAAATGAACAACCCTCTTCCTATTAGACGTATAAAAAAGATCTTGATGCAAAGTACAATAAAAAGGACACAAAGAAAGTCTGAAAGGAAAAAAAAACCGTACCAACTTCTAATATTTACGTTTTCCCTGTTCTTTAGAAAAAAGTAGTTGTTTTTGAGTGTGCATATTTGCGTGCAAACTGTAGACCTGTTGACCAGTCATCCGCGGCATGACGCCGTCAGACAAACAAAAAGCTCGGAGCAAATGGCTGCACAGGATAATTGAGGCCTATCAGTCCTCGGTGTGCCATTAAATAATAACAGAGAAGAAGCAGGAAATATGCGTTAAAAGAGGAGCACGGCGAGAAAGAGGGCAGACCTACATTCATCGAGAAATAGGACTTATTATTTCAGTAGCAAGCATGTTTTTTTTCCTTGTTCACTGTGAAAATAAAGCTAAACAGCCGAAACATCCCAAGCAGCCTTATTAAACAACTAGTCAGCGGTATGTCAGTCACACATTCAGTTTTGTTTACTGTACATATTCATACTTATAGATTTTATTCAGTGTCAAAAGGCACATTTAATTGATGTGAACAGAACAAAATGTTATTTCACAAATTTTCATAGGATGTGACCTAAACTTTAAACAGCACGACACATCAGACAGAATGTACTTCCTTCAAAGCCTCGTTTCGTCTGTGTTAAATAAAATATGGTGTCTTCTCTGACTATATACAGAGAGAGAGTGGGGTCCAAAAAACTGAAGGCTGGATTTTTATTAACCATTTAAACCTAAAAAAATGAGTGCTTTACCTTTTTAAAAAACATGCATTAAAAATGCATTAAAAATACTTAAGAGTTTGCACTATTTGTAGCTCACTAATAAAATATGTAAATGTAAAAGCGCTATCCTTAAATTAAAATAGGACATAGTTCAATACTATAAGACATCACAGTCAAAATTATGTTTTCAGTTTTTCAGTTGTTTTGTTGGTAATATCGTTTTTATAAAAAATTTAACAAATAATGTAGATGCATGTATTAATATCGATATTTGTAGCTATAGATTTATACAATTGCTAGAAATTATTCAATGTAAGAAATTGTTTTTCAATACTCAGATATCGTTCCCAAAATCATGTTTAATCTTTTTACAGTTGTCATGTTGGTAACATAGCTTTTAATAAAACATAAAAAAAACTATTTGGTACAATATTGCTATTTTGTTTTTGCTGGAAATAATATTTGTGTTTTTCATTATATTTGGAAATTAGCTTTCTTTACAAAAAAGAAAATCTAGCAATGTAAATTATAAAGCACAGTTATTAATACTAAGACAACATTCTCAAATTCATGTTAGACGTTTAAACTTTTCACAGTTGTTATGCTGGTAAATATAATTTTGAATAAATTAAGAAAATGTAAATGCTAATTTAATATTATATTTGTAGTTATGCATTTATATACAGTATTTACTAAAATAATATTTTTATTTTTCAGTTTTTCAATTCAAATTCATGATCATTGTTTCAACGTTTCAGAGTTGTTATTCTAGTAATATCATATAAAATAATAATAATTGAAAAATACAGTCAATGTATTTTTAATGTTGATAGTTTTAGATATATTATTCTTTACAAAAAAAGGAAATTAAATCGATAATCTAAATGGAATCAAAAACGGTATTGTGTTCATTCTTTCAAAACTATCCTATCATTTTTGCAATTTCTACTACACCACATCTATGACAGCAGGCTTGCTAACAATCTTGGCAAAAATCTGCTAAATTTGTAACAACAACACAGAATACATCACAAAAGCATTTACGTTTGCAAGGCATAAAAAACAGATGTGCAAGATCAATGAATGTGAAATTTTCCGAGGCACTGCAGCCGTGGCCTGAAGGGATGAACAACGCTCCTGTCAACTGACTCCAAACGCTCTCACACTGGCTGCAGACCGTTCTTACTGTTGAGTGCTGATTGGTCTCAGACTCTTGGACCCTACTGTATATATAAATGTCAAATCAAATGAATGGAAAAAAAGCAACTTAACCTGTATTCCCCCTGTGTTATGTATCCGGATAAAAGCCACCTGGCAGATGGCCAAATGTGGCATTCCTTCAGGAATTAGTATTCCAGTCGAGTAATGTTATTAAATTACTTGGTCCTAATCAAACAATAATACAAAGCAATTTTAACGTCCCCTACAGCCTGTGCTACAATCATGTTCTTTATTGACATTGATGGTTCCATTTAGAACCCTCAACATCCATGGACACTTTTCATTGGACAACATGTTCTTTATAGTGGATAAAGATTCTTTAGATTATTAAAATGTTAGTAAAAATAAGTGGGATGTGGTGTGTGACATCTCTGTAAGTATTACATGTATAAAGACATGGAAGGACATTTTTGAACTATTATTATTCAAAAATATACACATATTCACCCCCATCCCCACTTAAGCCACACCTACTTGGAAATTGATTGGCCATCTCAGTCAATTTAACACTAGCATCAGTGCAAGAATTTGAAATACTATGGGGAGCCAAGTGAGGGGACACTTCTCTCTGTGTCTATGGTGGTTATGGCCCTGCCTCTTCTGGAAACCTTATTTTTAAGAGTGTAGTCACTGTTTTTCTGAAACTAACTGTATATGTTTTGCACAAAAGCAGAGGCAACGGCATTCAGACATGTCCTTGTGCAGGGAAGGAAGGAGAGAGACTGGAGGTGGTGACAGAACAGTGGCAGAGTGTTGTCAAGGCGACAGATGCGGTGCCTGAAGTGGGCCTTCAAGGCTGAGGAGAGGCTCGCTGTGTCTCACCGGCTCAATGAGATCGAGGCCACAACGGGCGCCAGGTTTGTCAAAAGCCATTAGCAAGTGGAGGATAACGGGAAAGGGGTGAGATTCCTGTGTGTACATCCTGATGGAGGCTACCTCTGAAACCCCTCAGGCACAGCTACACTGTCAGAGCTTGCTTAGGTTCATATTTTTATGTATTTACTACAGCATAAAAGTTTTCATTCAGACATCCATTTTACGCTTTATGTGCCACCCCCAATTTTTGTATATAGATGTGAAAGTATACTTTTCAAACTTAGATTGTTATAATTCATGGACGCTTTGGAATACAGTCCTAAGGTTAGACTCTTTTTAAAGAAGACAATCTGCAGGTAATTGATTAAGTGGAATAATCTCTAAATATTAAAGTATCAACAGTTTAAAGTTACTGTAAAGAAAATGCACTGTACCATTTTTATTAAATAATATTAAAATAAATATTTTTCTAAATATTTTTTATAAAAAAATATATATAATAAAAAAAAAAATCTAAAATATTTTTTTATAGCAAAATGGCTATAAAATGAAAGCCTTATGTCCAAATAAGTTATATTCCAAATTTGAAGTTGATATTAAAAAATGAAGGTTCCTTAGAGTTTTAATTTAGGGCGTTATACCACAAACAGCCACCGTGTGCCATCAAGACTCCACTGAGTTTTTTAAATGCATTTTTCTGTCACAAATGCCTAAATATCTCTGTCAATATTACTTCCACCACCAAATATGGAATCTTGAGACTCAGACCTTTCCGATGACTTGTATTTTGTCAAGATTTTAGAAAGTTTTTATTCTAAAAGACCATAATACATTTTGTAATATGACACCTGACTCCACCCACTAAGGGGAAGGAAACTGCCAAAAGACATTAAAAGACATCATGTTTCAGTTATTTACATTTATACACACATGCACTTTTTGTATTTTATTCATTTATTTTTTAAAGGCATTCACCTTTTTACTTCTGACTCACTGTTCTTGGGAAAAGCGGTTTATTATTTTTGTAATTTTATCTGCTTCTATTCAGTGTTGGGGAGTAACTAGTTACATGTAACGGCGTTACGTAATTTAATTACAAAATAAATGTAACAGTAATCAGTTACAGTTACTAAGAAAAAATGAGTAATTAAATTACAGTTACTTATGAAAATTGTAACGATTACAAAGAGGATTACATTTGAATATTTACACACATCCACATACAGCTTATTTCTTTCCCAAATTGCACTAAGACATATGGCCCATAATATCCGAGACGCGGAAAACACATTCGTAGAATCCAGTCATAAGACTGAATATGAATCCTGCACGTTCTGCGTGTCTGTGGAAATCAGGCGCTGACTGGACATCGGGAGAACCGGGACTATTCCCGGTGGCCTGGCAGACGATTTGGCCTTCTACTTTAATATTGTTATTGTATAATTGCAGGCCGAATATACTAAAGCGATTATTTCCGAATCCGCCATTCGATAATTAAATCTCTAATAAATCATGAATCGGTTAGTCGTGACTGGCAATGGTTGGGCTCGCGCGCTCTCCGCGCCTCCGCCGAACGGTTTGGATCAGACTCCGAGTAATCAATGCGAGAGAGAGAGACCGGAGTGAACTGTGTAAGCGCACAGCTGGAGCAGAGAAGCAGAACTACTGTTCAGGGTTTCAGGTGCAGGTCAGTTTCATCTGTAAATATGCTAATGTAGTTTTGTCTTTGTTTACTTAGTCAAGCAGCAGCAGCACATTGCTCGCAATCACTCAAAATACTGTATAAACAATGTCATTATTATCTTTTGTAATGTTACAGTAGTAAGTTAGCAGACAAATCATCATATTTTATCATAGGTTTAGGGGGAGCTAGTGGATACAAAAACACAACCCTTAGGAAAATGAATGTAGCCTATGGTATATGGCACTAACCGTGGTTTAACTATGGAATTTGTAGTAAAAATAAATACAAGTGGTAATTCATTTGCCAAAAAAAACAAAATTGCACTTACAAAACATGGTAAAAGTCAAATAAAAATCTTCAGTATTAAAGTCTTGAGAGGATGGATGGATAATGGAAGTGAAGGTGCAGTTCAGGAGAGAACTCTTAATTACGTTGCATGTCCCCAACCTAAGGAGTTAAATCTTTTTCATGTCAGGTCCAAAAAAAAAATAGGGTTGTCCATGTTTCAGAATGGGTTGTGGGTGTATGAGTGTGAGATTTCCAAGCCTATTTTTTTCCCCAGTCCGCCCCTCATGGAAATTAATCTCTAGAACAGTCACTTCATGAGCATTTTTTACTTATTTTGAGAAACTATCATCATATCATATACAAAGAGACAGCAGTGTTTCAGAAAGACACCAATGTTTCAGGAGTTTAGTACACAAAATAGGACACATGCTTATTAGATAACCGTATTTGAGTTGATGTATATGCTTTTATTTTTTTATTAACTATTTTTCCCCAAACCATTGTTAGATGCAGTTAGATGCCTGTAGTTATGCAAAGATTTGGTTTCAAAAACAGTATCTATAAACTATTTCTTTTGATTTTAAATCTGCTTTGAACTTCAGATCAATCTCTAAGTAAAGTCTGATTGTGTGGTGGATGTGTTCAAATGTGATCATCTTAATTTAAGTGATGAAGGATGGTGAAAGTCTGACAGTATTGAGCTCTACTGTTAAGGTTAAACCTGCATGGTGTAAAATGGTTGAAGATGATTAACAGTTGCAAATTAACATTCATTAGAAATTTATAAAAGTAATCAAAATGTACTCAAAAGTAATTAGTTACATTACTTTATTAAAGTAATTAAAAAAGTTACACTACTATTACATTTTAAATAGGGTAACTTGTAATCTGTAACCTATTACATTTCCAAAGTAACCTTCCCAACACTGCTTCTATTAGACAGCAACAACAAACGAAATGCATATTAAAACTTCTACTCAACTAATTCTAAGTGATAATGCACGTTTCACTCTCAATCTGACCTCTAATGGAGCACATCTCACCACTGATCCTGCTCTCATGTGACCCACTTTTAACGATGTGTGCTCGAAGAGTTTAGCCGCCCGTCATGCTATCCTTGCTACACAAAAAAAACACATCAACATCCTTCCAAGGATTGCGTTTCACTTGTCAGTCGGGGGTCAGAATGTAATTTCTGTTGGAGACCAGCTATGTAAGCCGTGCATCATCGTCCTGCTGCATCACCAGAGCTCCTGGAAGGCAGAACAACTTACTGCATTTGATGCTGGGAAAAACACAACACAAGATGCAGAAAACATCAAATCAACAAACAGATACATGAGACAAAGTGCTTAGAAATCCACCAGGTTTTTAATTACAACCAGTATACAAAAATAATGTGACAGGACAATAATGGGACTTGGGATGTACACGCTTTTGTTTCCGCTCCAAATAAACACACCACACAAGTTTAAGTGTTTTTGTTAGCGCTGATCACATCTTTGTGATGCTAAAACATCCTCTTCCTCTAAAACAGACTAAATATCTTCAACAATGAAAAAACAGCAAAACAACAGGACGGCGTGGAGGTAATGCAGGGCTGTGTATCAATTAGTGATGCTTTTACTAGCTCTCTTATTTATTTATAGTATTCACAAGTAGCTGATGAGAGGGAACAGGCCAGGAAAACACACGTGTGGACTCGCAATTTCATCTAGTGGGAGTTGCTTTGAGACCGGAGGCAGATGCAAACTGGAGATGCCATAACCCATTTCTGTTGTCAAAAATTAAGAGTAGTGGTTGCAGACAGGCTGTGTAATTGCATGCCAGAAACGTTGGTTTGTAACCTGGCAGAGTTTTGCCCGCTGTGGCACCATTTTCAGAGAGGATTAGACTCCCAGCGGTTCTCACCTCATCTGGAGGAGTCTTTCAGGGTTATAAAACCGCATGACTGGCGAGGAACGGAGGAGACTTACATGAATCTTGATAATGTCTTTCACTAAACGGGATAATACTGGTGTATGTCAGTGTAATAGTTCCTCACGTAGCCTTTAAATGCGGATAATAAATCCTGGATGGCCACAGTGTGTACGGGTGAATCTCACAAAAAACATGGCCTGGTTCATATTTCAGCCCAACATCAAAAGAAAAAAATATATAATAATTTATTCAAAATAATAATAAATAATGATATATGACAACCTAAATTGATTTTTAAAAAAAAATTAAAATATTGATTGAAAAAAAATAATCAAAATTTTTTATATAAATAAAATATAAACTTTACACTATTAAAGAATTTACATTTTACTTGAATAATTTGGAAGTTATATATTTTTGTTTTATATTTTAAACAAATATTTTAGCATGTAAATGATAGTTTGATTAAATAAAATGTAATTAATGCCACTACAGTCAAGAAAAATAAATAATAATAAATATATATATTTTTTAAATATTCAAAATATAAAATAAGTTACAAAATAACTAAAATGTTAACTCTTTAACACAATGAGTTTTTTATAATTTTGAAGTGATATTTTACTTTAAATTATAAATATTGAAATAATATTTAGATTAAATAAAATATATATATAAAATTTACATTCAAGACAAAATAATGAATTATTTGATATAATACTATATAATATAAAATATTTTAAATATTATAAAATATAAAAAAAATTCAAAATATAAAATAACAAATAATTACAAAATTAACTCTTTACACTATTAAATCAATTACATTTTACTTGAGTTCATTTTAAAGTAATATATTTTTATTTGATGTTTTGTATATACATTTAAAATTATTATTATTATGAATTAATTAATTAATTTAAATTCATACAGTCAAAGAAAAAAATTATGCACGTTTTGACCAATTCACTTCTAGGACGTGACTAAAATTTCCAGGTCTGAAAATAAGATCATTTCCTTATATTTCCATGTTTTTCATGACCATGAGAACAATGTGATAAAAATAAACTACAATTGTCTTTAAACAAAAAGTAATGTGTTATTCCTTTCCTTTGAGTCAGAGGCATCATATGAGCAGGACATGAGCACGAGATTCGTCTGCTACAGAGGAGTGTGTGTGTGTTTATCTATTGTTGATGTCTTGTCATGTTGAGGTGTGGGAGTGTGTGTTATGTTGAAGAGGATTGAGAGAGCTAAAAGTTGTCAGTGCAAAAAGTTAGTGTGCGAACATCAATCCATACTGTACTTTCATCGTAGGCCGTGTGCCAGATACTAACTAGTGTGCGTCCGGGAAGCTACATCTGCTGAACGCACAGGATTCCCGTTTGTCTAAATCACAGACTCAAGGCAGCTGAGGTTATTCTCTTGTCTACTCTGGCCTATTGTACTACATCTGCTTTTATATTTGGTGTTGGCCACAACTGACCACTACATCTGTTATTTACAGCACTGATAAATAACACTTTTCTCTCACGGGATATCGTGATGAACAATACATACATATACAGTATATATATATATACACACACACAGTACAGACCAAAAGTTTGGAAACATTACTATTTTTAATGTTTTTGAAAGAAGTTTCTTCTGCTCATCAAGCCTGCATTTATTTGATCAAAAATACAGAAAAAAATTTAATATTGTGATACATTATCACAATTTAAAATAATTGTTTTTCAATTTATTATACTTTAAATTATAATTTATTTCTGTGATGCAAAGCAGAATTTTTAGGATCATTATCACATGATCCTTTAGAAATCATTCTAATATGATGATTCATTATCAAAGTTGGAAACAGTTCTGCTGCTTAATATTTTTCAGAACATGTGATACTTTTTTAGGATACTTTGATGAATAAAAAGAAAAAAAACAAAAATGAAGCTATGTTTTTAAAATATAAATATTTTGTAATAACAATATACACTACTGGTCAGTAATTTGGGGTCAGTAATTTTTTTTCTTCCTTTTTTTTTTTTAATAAAATCAATACTTTTATTCAGCAAGGATGTGTTAAATTGATAAAAAGTGATAGTAAAGAAAATATATTATTAGAATACTTTTTTTATTTTGAATAAATGCAGTTCTTTTTAACCTTTTATTCATCAAATATATTAGACAGCAGAACTGTTTCCAACACTCATAATAAATCAGAATATTAGAATGATTTCTAAATGATCATGTGATAGACTGATGTTACATGTGACACTGAAGGCTGGAGTAATGATGCTGAAAATTCAGCTTTGCATCACAGGAATAAATTATTTTTTTAAAGTATATTCAAATAGAAAACTATTATTTTAAGTTGTTATAATATTTCACAATAATACATTTTTTTCTGTATTTTTGATAAAATAAATGGAGGCTTGATGAGCAGAAGAAACTTCTTTCAAAAACATTAAAAATAGTAATGTTTCCAAACTTTTGGTCTGTACTGTATATATCTTTCACACACAGGACACGTCACGTCAAGATACACACCATCAAGACCTCACAGGATAGCACTGGTTTCCATCCATAGTATATAACAAACTAAACATAAAGAAGAGAGTATAGTTTGTTCTCACAAGATTTGACAAATATGTGTTGTTGTACAGCAGTTACGTGATATGATATGAACCTGTTGCAGTTTTTACACAAAAGAAACAGTTTGAGACCAGGCAGAAGCAATCTGTTTTTCATACACAGTTTCACAACCTGACAACACAACACAACATTCAGAGCGAATGAATAACCAGTTCAATGACATCCACAGCTGATGAGTTAATAATGACTTGCACCATAATGCGGAGCAATTTAGAAACATCACGTGGGGACAATTTGCATTGCTCAGCCGGTCTTGTTTTCGTCTTTTTTTAATATCGTTGATTGACTGCAGTTGTTAAGTCTGGCATTAATTTACAATATATAGGATTTCAACATTGCATGAATTGTGGCGAGCTTCCAACCCTAAAACACATCCCAGAAGGCACTTACATCAACCTATGAAAACAAACTTTATTGTTTCATAATATTGAGAACATGTGAATACAGTGGGGAACATATTTATCTGACCCCCTGCTGATTTTGTAAGTTTGCCCACTTACAAAGAAATTAAGGATCTCTTTCTCTTCTATCGTATATTAACTTCTATGGTATCAAGGTGAAGTCCAGGTCATATTTTACTCCAAAAATCAAAATCTGCAAAATTATATTATATAAAGTAAATGGGGCCCTTTTTGAAATATGGCTTTATTTTCTTGACAGTTAAACAGATGATTCCCTAAACCGTCATTACTGTAATGTATTTTTAAAAGTAATGTATATATATTTTCCCTATTTTAAATGGAATTGTTTTTCTGTATAAGTAACAAAAGGATACTGTAAATTTAAATCCACACAATTTACAATAAAACATAAGATCCTAAAAACAAGGCTTTATTTTTTTATGCAAAATATTTAAGTTCCTTAATTATTTCCTTAAATTATGCAGTATAATGTGACCCAGACATATTATTTTCCCCCACAATTTTGCTCAATTATTTCAAATATTAATCTTTATGTAGCCTTGGGATTGTGCAAATGACAACATGGCATCACTATATAACTCTTAATACTAATATTCTATAAAAACATTCAGAAAATTTCAACAAAAGATTCTATTAAAACACTAACACTAAGAGTTTTGAAAACTTGATTGGCTACATTGCTCTTTCAGCATTCTCATGTCAAGAGTTCAGTATCTCACAATACATCACAGGCCTCTCTGAACACATGATTCTGCCTGACATTGACTCCAAATTCAGACTAAACAGGTGAAGTTAATAACAACACATTATTCATAAGTTCCCCGTTTCCTTCAGTTTGTCGTCGTTATTACCTTGAATATTTCAAGGCCTTAGCAGCTCTCAGAAAAGTAGCTTTCCCATCCTTATTTTTCAGTGCAGTGATGCAACTTGAAGCGCTTTAGGGAGTGGGGATAAACCCTTGCAAGTCTGCAGTGTGGTTGAACACACTAGAGTAACTACTGCCTTTACAGTCACTGGGTCCAGATAGTATAATCTCCAAATTACTCATGCTATATCTGCTTTGCTGGATATGGAGTTCTGTCTGGGTAGCGTCACATCGGTGAGTGTGTTGCTCCTTTGTCATTGTCACTCTAACCTCCCTCCACTGAAGGCTCGATGCTGTGAAACCAAGGATGAATGAGTCACAGCTCAAGTAATTCAAAGCACTGCCGAAGCATCCATACAAGCAGCACAACATTATGCAAAGCACGCACTTGCTGACAACCCAGAGACTAATGAATCCACATCTGGACGCACATTGTTACACACATGTAATTGTCCAAAATGTATTTTTTGTAGTCCCAAAAAATTTGGCTTATGCACGAAGCTTCAAAACAAGCTGTTGACCCGCTCAGTAAAGCGAGTGACCTAATCTCGCTGGCGAACATACGGTGAGAGCGTGTCGCCCCTTGACCTTTTTTTACAGCTGGCATCGTTTCAACATCGTTGTGGACGTTGAACTGGGCAGCATATGCCGCCTGGCTTAACTCTCCCAGGTCCGTCAAGCGCTCCGACCGTCCATATAATCTCACACTCAAAGGCACGTCACTTGCAGTCCCAGCCTTTGCCGCCAATCTACGATGTGCATTAATCTCCTTAATCTGTTTTAGTGAAGTTAAAAGACAACACAGTTACAGACTCCGAGCCTATTTCCTCCTGGAAGGATTCGTTCTGATGCTAGTCGTGCTCGCGTTTGCAGTTTTCAGATGTTGCATTCAATGGGTTTGATATAACTGGATTAATCGGGTGTTTAGAAAAAAACATGCATCAGCCCAAAACACACACGGCTAATGCACAACACTCTTCTGAAATAAACATGGCCCGGAACAGATCGTTCTGCAGAGGTTGACAGGAGAGTATGGAGAGGGAAAAAACTAAAACACTATTACGCCTCTGCCTAGAACCCCTCGAGTCATTCAGAAAATTTCTTTAGCCTAACAAGACCTCCGATTAATGAACGAGAGCTAAAAAATGGTGAGGGAAAGTTTAAAGCGTTCACAGCTGGAGTTGATCGCTGTAGCAGATGAATGACCCAGATGCTGGAGTAAGCACTGCGTTGCCTGTTTTCTGTTTCACCAACAAAACATCCAGCTGTTCTCAAAGACGACATTCCCGGGATTTGATAAAAGAATCCTGGAATATGCAACCTGGAGACAACGGCCTTAGCTTCTAGGTCACAGCTTGCTGTGACACTCATGCGACGTAGCATTGTCAATCCTGTATGGGTAATCACAAGGCTTTCTTTCCACTTCAAAGAACCTACTTGAGTATTGTGCTCACGGGAGTGAACGCACCACGGAAAGATGGATTCTGGCTAGAATGGGCGTTAACAGGAAGTTACAGTTACACAACAACAAAATCACTCTTATTTATAGTCTGTATTATGCATTCAAAGAACGCATCGTGAGGAAAGCAGCATTAATTTGTGTTTTCGGTTTGATAATGCTTTCGTCCACAGATGTGACATTAACCATTCTGCTTCCGCTCCTCTGTTTCAGTCTTTTTATTCTAAAAGGTCAAGTAAATACTAGTCAGGTTTATTATCTGCTTCCTCTAGACGTAAATTGCAGTCCGGGAAATTATTGACCCGTCTCGCTGGGATTCCATGTCGTCGTCCAGGTAAGGTGTGCACTCGTCTTCGTGCCCATGGATTTGATAGCTGGGCGGCAGTCCGCTAAAGCGGTCGTACCTCTCGTCCTCTTCTTCATCCTCCAGGCTGTCGTTCAGTGCGTCGAACTTCCTGCGCTTGGCCTCATTCATCTCGCCGCTCAGCAGAATGTCATGGGCGCTTGGCGTGCTTCCGGTAATGTGGGGAAAGTCGTTGCATTTCTCCGTCAGGGCACCTGGCTCGCTTTCGCGGTATGTGTAGATTGGCCCATTATTGCTGGCCCCCGCGCCGTTCTTGTTTGCCTTCTTGCCTCCAAAAAGACGGGTTTTGTTGCCATAAGTGCCTTGCTCACCATCGCCCGAATATCTATGCTGATGGCGGCGACTTCGCATCACTAACACAGTAACCAACGCGCTGACCAAAATGAAGGCCAAGAAGCTTCCCAGAATGGCTCCGGCCATCACGCCAGCACTGGACGGGTCTTCAGTCGATTCTGCAGAGGAGGGGAGGGGCACAAATGAGGAAGTTTCTGCTTGGTGGTGGTAGCTATTCTTCACCATATGATGTGATTTGGTTCAGTTTAGACTGTGAAATGGTTTTGGCTGCCCCCAGTTCCCAGCTACAAGTCCTATGGTGTGAGCCAAGTTTGCCGAATCCGCTCTCGGGTCTCAGTTCAAGAAAACAACACAAACGTCCGTTCCTTCTACGCTCGGGAGCTGACCAGGTGAATTACACTACACAAGTAGAGAGTTAAAAAGAGAAACACACAGATGGAGAAAGAATGTAAAGATTATGTCAAAGTATGGTCATGCAAAGAGGAAGAAACGTAAGTTACTCTGGGAACACAGCCCTCCAGCTAACGTCAGCTAATTGGTCAGCTTGTGCATTCCTACCAAATTCCTAGGAACGTGTCCAAGTCACAAACACTAAAGGGACACCTGCTCCATGAAGGATTAGCCCCATCTCATGCTGCACAGAGCCTGTCTGGAATGCACAGGAAGTGATGTCTATATTCATATACATATATAGTGGTGAAGTAGTGAAGTCAAGAAAAATAATTATATTTACAGTCTGATTTAATCAAAAGCTTTCTGACTGAGCCTGTGCAACTTAAAGAACAGTAATAGTGCTTTGCAAGTCCAGTGCATTGATTTTGGTTACATTACTGTATTAAACAGCCCAATATATTATAAAACGCTGGTCCTAAAGCTAACCTTATAAATATGCAAAGTGACAGAATTAAAAAAAAAGAGCATGAGTTTGATGTTTTGTAAGAAGTTAAATGGATTAAAAATACACCCAGCTCACTTATTTAAATAACAGTTAGATTTAAAAAAAAAAAAAAAAAACCTGAGTGGTGCTTGTCAGTGCAAAACTCTTTTCTTAAATGCGAAAGTGTTGTAGGTGACAAGGTACTGCTAAGTGGTCTCTTAAATTGCTTTGAAATACAAAAGCACACTTTCCTCAAGACGCACAATTTGAGAAATCATATCATGCCCATTCAGTAGCTCTAAATATGCAAAGCAGTTTGAGTTGTTTTTTTTTAATGAATCACTCAAAAAGACTCACAAACTTAGGAGTTACGGTTTTAATCATAATAGAAAAGTGTTTTTAATTTTTATTTACTCAAGTTGTAATGTATAAGACGGTCCACACTTAGGAAATGTCCATCATTTTTCAAAGACTTAATGACTCTTTCTGTATGATACATTGATTTAATTGTTTAAAGAGTTTTAATAGTCTTTTTGAGTGAATCATTCAATTAATCAAATCTGTCATAAAACACTGATTTATTCATGAAACTAACAAGTGACTGTCTATATGAGTGAGTCGTTGAATTATTTACTCAATCAATTTGTTGAAAAACGCTATATTCTGAAATGCAAGTACTGTGTCTTGCTAACAAAACTCTCCAAACTTTGTTAGCAGATCAACAAAAGAACTATCAATATTGTTTCTAAAATGTATGTTACTCAATGTTCATTTATTTTTATTGTTGTATAAAATTTGCAAGTGCACTGTTGGTCTGAATATATACATGAGGGTTAGAGTAACAGCAATCCTAACCTTAGCAAACAGCGCTACTGAAATAGGCTGAAGCTTTCTAGGTTGTTTAATTCAAAGGCGAAATAGCATGCACACTCCTCTAAACTTATGCTTTGCTCTCAGTCAAGAAATCACCAATTCCACCTCCTGCAATTTCCCCGTTACCATGACAATTTGAGTCATTATGGATTCAGGCTACTAGAAACAAGTCAAGAGGCTTTTTTCCCCCAAAATTTAATAAAATAATAATTTCACTACAGTCTCTGTTAGCACTTGTTTTAGCGCTACAGGCTCCAGAACTACTGAGAAATATTTCAAACAAGACGAAAAAAAAAAAAAAAAAAAGAGTAGGCTACTGATGAAAATATATGTGCGAACATGTACAAGTACATTACATTTCTTCCCACACAATTTGGATACGACTTAATATTCCTGCAATATAACGAGTGTACCATCTCTCCCACACACTTTTTTCCTGTTTGTTTGCTCCTCCACTGGTTTGTTTTATCCCAATCCCGGGAGATGTTTAAGAGCTCTTTCTTAGGATACCCTATTCCTTTTTGCCGTGCCTCTCAGTCCACTTTCATTAAAGTCTCTTCAAGCCCCGCTGCTACTGAAAACAGGCGCACATATGGGACTGAGACACACACATAGTGTACACACAACACCACAACTGGCTAACATCCCCAGTCTCTCTTAACATCACTCTCCACAGCTCAGGATCCATTATTCTTCAGCCTGGAAGACAGTATCCATGTACCCTATGGTCAACATCTAGCTCTGAGACTGAGAGACAAAAGTCAAAGGTGAGGAGAGGAGAGATACTGTGCTGCTTCAACTGTGAATCTGAGCAAGACCGAACAACTAGCTTATATTACATTTTGACCGCTCTTGATATCAAGTGAAAAAATGGAAGAGCACACTTAAGACATTTTCAATTTTAACGACTCTGCATCTTTAATAGGCCGTAGTGTAGGGCCTTAACCTTTTTGGGGTAAATTTAAGATACTGCTATCCAAATGATGGCACTTGGCCAGGCGGGAAGTCTCATGCTATTGATCCACTCCGGGGCTAATAAAACATTAAGCCGCTGTGTTACTGAAAAAACTATGAGTTCCTACGACCCACATTGAGGCTGAACCTTAGAGAGTTGTGGAGCTGTGGAAGCTGTTAAAGGTCATTATTGTGTAAGAATGTTGATGGGCTCGTGGACAAAGCCCTTGTGACCTTTAACGTGTCCGCTAAGCTCCTCAAGTGCCATAACTACAGCACATTAATATTCCGCTGCACTCTGTTAATGGCATGCTACAAAACCATTCAACACTAAAGTCCATGTTTCAATTTTCCCGCATACATGCATAACTGGAATCTGTTGCTTGGTTGTGCACATACATACACTAAAAATCCGAGAGAGCTGAAAAAATGATGACGGCTTCTGAGAGTTTATTAAAACACAAAACTTACATTTCCCCCACTTTTTCAGTGCCATTGGTTCTAGAAGGTTTTTCTTTTTCCATTTATTTATTTCCCACACGGATCTTTAAAAGTCTTGGTTAAACAGTTTGTTACAAAGTGTTTGAAAATCTGATAAGAAGACAAAGACACAATGTCTTTGATGAGAGAAAGAACTACAGTCCAAAGAAACACTTCAATAAATCAAATTAAAAACAACAAAGAACTGCTGATTTAAAGATGTTGATTATATATACATTTTATACAGAATTATAACTTAATATACTCAATACTCATCTATATAAATTCCGATTAACAATTATATGGTCAGAATTGTAACTATATATTCACAATTATATATTCAGAATTATATCTATACATTCACAGTTTATATATTCAAACTATATTCTATATATTCTTCTAGATTTACTTCTATACTTACATTCATGATTTACTTTTATATATTCAGTTCAGTATCTATATATTCAGACTTATCTATATATTATAATGTTCATTTCTATATTATCAATTGCAACTGCATATATATACACATGCATCTTATTTATAAATTAAGATTTGTATATATTCAGACGTACAACTGTGCATTCAGTAAAGTATTTTCCTATTTTACCCTTCATATAATATAATATATATACAAATCACACACACACACACACACACACACACACACACACACAAAAACACACCTTAGAGCTCACAGTATATCCATTCAAAAATGTTTGTAAGTTATCATTAACAATCAATTTCCCTATGGAAAATGAATGCAGAACACGACTGTTGCACATTATTCAAATGTTGCAAAGTTCTCCGTACATCGCGTCATCAGTTTCCAGGTAGAACTGATAAATTCCCATTATTTTCAACTCAATAAACTGGCACCTTTCCTGAGGCACAATAAAAGTGCTAACTGTAATTACAGCATTCAGGGTTGTATTTGATGGCATTATTCATGTTTTTCCTAACCTATAGGATGTAGGTAGAGACCACTCTGCACTCTGATTGCTAGCAGAGCACCGCATCATGACGCATCTGCTTTTCACTCGCCTATAAATGGTTCCTATTTAAAAAATAACACAACTACCACCCCAGGTGGAACTACAACTGCTATGAAAGCAATCAATCACGCAACAACAGTGAACCCAAAGTGATCCACACACATGCACCGCGTGAGTGCAATCATTATATTCTAATTTATTTCTGCTAAAATACACAGGTTTTTGGCAGTGCAAAAGGAGAGGGATGATGGATAGAGCAAACGCAGACAGATTGCATTTCCTTTGACTGTAAAGGATAGGCTCAAATCTCAGTCATGGCCTGTGGTGGCCCCTCCCTTCCGCTGTCTCACATGTCCTGTTATTGATTTATTGGAGAGCTCAGGGCGCATATGTTCATCTTACACCAGCCTCTCCAGCTGTCCTTCTAAAGCCCAGGCTAACTGACAGGTGATGTGGTGACCACTAATGGTGCTGCCAAAAGTGATGCGGGAAAGTGTCCAAAGGGCTGACTGACCAAAGAGTGCAGTTCCACCAAGTTAATTACTTGAAAAACACAAAAAACCTAGTTTTCAGATTCCAATGTGAGTGTGTACATCACTGGGTCATGTGCATTGCTTGTTAGAAAGTGCAACAGATTTGGATGTATAATTGGTCTTTGAGCCGATCCTAATAACCCTGTTGCCAGAGATACTCGTTTCCATGCTAGAAAACACAAACACACACACACACACACACACACACGCACACACATGCACGCGCAGGGTTTACAGCTTAAAGAAGGGGGCATTAAGAGCTTCTCTGGAGGAGGATGTTATTTCTGACATGCACGTTTCTCAGTTTCGATCTGTGGCAAGCAATAATCCCAGGGTGCCTATCTTGATTTCTTTTGTCCTACTAAAGTCAGCGTGTGCACTGTACATCAAAGACTCGGCGTAAGCATGGCTGAGTGGATTACAACATCAGGATAAAAAGAGAAAACCTTGCAACCTCGCCAGGTCTTGGGTGGTGAACATGAGATTTCCAAAAATGTCATCATGTGCAAAAAGACCTGGATGATAAATCAAATACAGGCATACTGTATCTCACACACACACAAACACACACATATATATACACACACACACACACACACACACACAAATATGCATGCGCACACATTTTTTTCAAAATAATTTTGATGACGTCTTGCAATCTGTCCTACATCTTTGTGTTGTTATCTACTATTTCTGTAAAGTCTAAAAAAAAATCGACCCAACTTTACAATATTAATAATATATTGCTCAATATATAATATATTATATTCAATATTTGGCTTTGTCTATTGTTATATTGGTGCGTATAAATCAAAATGATTTCCTTTATGTGTTAGTCTTGATTATTAGGTCAAGGTTTATTTATATACAGTAGCACACCCTAAAACAGCTAGTGTATGGCAAAGTAAATATAGAGATTAAGAGAATAAAAAGAAATGACTCAAAACACAATCCATACAAAAACACATTTTACAAACACAAACATACATTTCATCCAAATGCCAAGGAATACAAATAAATCCTTAAACGAGAGCATAGATTTTAATTTGCCCATTTGCCTTAGTTGAAAAAAGCTGCTCTTCACCACCGCACTTATCTGTTTTTCAAAATTCAGATCAGTGTCAAATATCACACCTAAGGTTTTAGCAAAAGGATAAATGTTTGATGACATATATTCTAGATTAATATTGATATCCGAAACAGCACCAGGGGGTCCAAAGACAACAATCTCAGTTTTGCTCTCATTTAGTTGTAGAAAGTTTCTGCCAGTCCAGCCCTTAATATCTTCAAAGCAATTAAAAATATCGGAATAAGAGTGATCAGAGCTAAGAGGAATGTAGATCTGAACATCATCAGCATAACAATGATATGAAATATTATATTTCCTCATGATTGAACCCAAGGGGAGCATATACAGAGAAAATAAGATAAGCCCCAGAAGGGACCCCTGAGGTACTCCATAAGTGAACAGTGCCGAAGGAGATTATGTTAATTTATTTACCCTCAAGTAGTTCCAAACATATATTGTTTTCATTTTTTCTTTGATGAACAAATATATTTTAAAGAGTATGGGTAACAAAACCATATTATGGAAGTCAATGGGTACAACAAACTGTTTGGTCTCTCAAATTCTTCAAAATATCTTTGTGTGTGTGTTTGTTTGTGTGTGTGTGTGTGTGTGTGTGTGTGTGTGTGTGTGTTCAACATAAGAAAGAAACTCAAGGTTTGGAACCACTTGAGGATGAATAAATGATGATTTCTCTTACTAGACTTCCTATATCATACTTATTACACTAAACATTTTGAATCCAGTTAGCTATATGATTGAAATGATAGCTCCTCTGATTGAGGAAAAACATCCTTTTAAATAGAGATATATAATGAATATCATGAAAAGACTGGAACATAGAGATCTTTTTATCATCCAGCCTTTTATGCAGAGGACAAGTTTATTGGAGAGAAGTTTCAGGTAATGACATTAATGACACATAACAGGATTGTGGAAGTGGTAGAAATCGCTCCGCTAAGCCAGCCTAACCAGAGCTACGCTGTAAAAGGATCCTATAATGATTTTTCAACAGTTCATTGAATCTGTCATCACATCAGTGTCAACATCCGTGAGAAATTCATGAAAAATGTGCCACTGTCCCATTTCAGACAGCCTGCTCCTCATAATCCACTCGGAACAAAGACTACTTTCCCAAAGAAAATCGAGGGGAGTAATGAGAGCCTGAAAACTAAATGTTTATGGAAAAAAAACACAGCCAGCTCTATCTGGCTAAGCACGGCATGTATTCTGTTTTTGAACATTAAAGCATCAGTATATATGCGGCCTGGCAGATTCTAAACTCTGACATGTGTACAAAATTGCTGAGAGAGAATGAAGAAGCGGCTCAGTAAAAATGCTGCTTTTAAGTAAGCTTCTGTTGATTCAGATACAGAGATGCATCGCTTGATACATCTTTAAAGTGCTCCGAGCTGCCCGCTTCTTGGGTAGATCGTACAAGCCATGCATCAGAAACTTCACACAAAAGCTTTGATATTCAATTTATCATCATCTGAGAAGAAAAAAGGATTTTTAAGGCATTTAAAAAAATAAAAAATTAAAACTTTTAGTGTTCCAAATGGATAATAATATTCCTAAATACTTAAATTATCCATTTGAATCAGTTGCTTGTTGCTTATATAAAAAAAAGCCCAATAAATCATTAGAATCCGACTGGGTCAACAAGGCAGCCAAGAGCAAGACCTTGTGAAAACCTGATTTCCATTCTGCAATTGATCAAAGCAAAGAAAAGGGCAAGCTAGCAAGCCCTCATGTTTCTACGGTGAGCTCTAAGGTTTCGGAGCACCTGTAATGAACCCTAATGATGGACGGTGGGCAAAGAGCCAGGTAATCTTGGCAGCTCACTTTTCTGACATTTCACTTAATGTTAGCAAAGTGATATCTCCTCGCCCTCTCGTTGCCTCCGTCTTTGTCTCGATTTTCTCTTGCTAAGCCGTGGGTGATAAGCTTCAACCGGGTGTCAGTCGACTGAGGTCTTTCTCTCACCTTATCTCACATGCCAAGTTTCAGACATTGTTTCCACACCATAAGGCTTAGACGCTACAGGTAAGAGTCCCTGTAACTGCTTGATATGATAGGAAAACTCTGAGAGAATACGTCAGACTTGAGGACACAAGCACATATTCACGAATGGAGGAACCAAATGCAATTGTTTAAAAATGAAGCATGTCATGTTGATGTACATGCAACTAGAAGAAATTTGAATTTCAATTACAAATTTCAAATTCAGATTTATTCATAATGCGCTTTAAACAGTACTCATTGTTTCAAAGCAGCTTACAGAAAATCAAGTTTATAATTAATTTATAATTCATAAAAAAGTATGTTTATAATATCTTAATACCGTCATATCTGTCACATTTAGCAGATCAGAGCTACCCAATAATATCATTTTGCGACAATGCAATCAAGCAATTATGATATGATGTACACACTGTAAAAATATATATATTTTTCAAAGTTATATAAAACATTGTACTGTTATATAAATTTTGGCTTTAATTCAATAATACTATTTCTTTGTAACTGTGAAAATTACTACCATTTTCTGAGTGAAAACTGTTTCTACATCAATTTTTCAGTGTAATGTATTCAAGTATACTACATGGATGTGAATAAAGTTAGACATACTTATTTAAATCCAATTTTGTATAGAGATCCAGGTAATAAGACATTCATACGTTGATTTCCTTAAAAAGTTTCACTTATTTCAGCAATTTATTATAATTGCACACTTTACCTTTAAGGACAGACCATTAAAATCCAGTTCCATTGAGCACTAATCTGAAAACCTGGTAGTTACAGACCCGAATCTGATTATTCAAATAGGCCAAATCATGAACGGATGCAGAGAAGTGCCGCAGTCTACTATCAGCACTGAATGAGCTAATCTTTGGATTCAGAAATTAATTTCACGCTTTTGCTCAATGTTCTTTTTGAAAAGACCAACCAGAATCTCCTTTCAGTGATAGTTTGGTGCTGGTCTACATGATGAACCAGTGCTAAAGGAAT
Organism: Carassius carassius; assembly: GCF_963082965.1. Lineage (NCBI taxonomy): Eukaryota > Metazoa > Chordata > Actinopteri > Cypriniformes > Cyprinidae > Carassius > Carassius carassius. Next base: position 4,192,901 of record NC_081779.1, on the reverse strand, counting down.
GATCTGATATTAATATTTAATATCTTGATTTCATGAAAACTTCTAAAAGACATGATTGTTGCCCCTAGATTTGCCAAACAACATGGTCTTTCGGGTGAAGCTTGTCGACAAATGAAGCGACCAATAAACTCATGCATTCAAAACACACTGCTCTTTTCAGCAGGGACGTGCTTTGTGTGCTGTTTTAAGTTGCGCATGCGCTTACATGTGTGCATGCAAATGTGTGCTCTTGTTTTCTTAAAAAAAAAAACTCAGTTGTTTCCTCAAGAGCAGTCACTAACAAATCAATAAACGGCACCAAGATTCAGCCAAGAATTTAAGCAGCTAAATGGCCTCTCAATGCCCCCATTAGAGTCTACAATGAAAGCCTTCAGTTTTCTACATTATGTGTCTGAAAATGGCTAGGGAAGGGAAAGAAATGAGGAAACACTCCTTCTTGGCAAGCTGCATGATTAGTCTTTTAGCTGGCACAAGCAGAGGTCTCCCCACTTCAAGGCGGGAGGAAAGCAGGAAGAATTAAACAGTGCTATTTCAACTTCCAGAGCAGTGGTTCCCAACCTTTTTCAGCTCGCAGCCCACACAACCACACACACAACCACACACATATGTTTGCGTGGCCCACTTAAAAAAAATTAACTGACCCCGCTATTGTCGGGTTAATAACTTAGTACTCAGAAGCTAGATTGTTAACTGTATTTATTGAATGAACTAGGGCTGTGCGATATGGACAAAAAAAAAACCTTTAACAGTCATAAATGCATTCAGGATTAATTTGAAACATATTTCCAAAAGAAAACCGATTAGAGCTTTATCAAAAAGTTGTAACGTCTCTAGAACAGACATAAGTCAAAATTATCACTGTAGTAAAGATGTAACAAAATGTATAGACTTATGACAAAAAATAAATAAATCCCGTGTACAGGAACTTTTTTTTTTTTTTGTAGCGGTGCCTCAGGTGTTTGCAGTGTGTATACAGTATGTGTATGCGGTCAGCAGCGAGAGCGCATAAATATAACGCGAAAGCACTTTAAAATAATGCACGAGCGCGAATCTCTCTGTTCTCACGCAGATTTCCTTTGTGCTGTCACAAAACCAGACGTAATTGCTCAGATACACGCTACTCTGCGCGGAGAGAATGTGCGCACTTAAAACGTGTCTCCTCTCACTTAAACTGCGTCCTGTGCACTCACAACTCTCTCTATGCTCATGTGTTCGATGTTAATTATTTTCGCACGTTTTTATTTCTAGCCTTTTACCGCGTGCAGTGTGAACGCTCTAAACCGTTAACATGGGCTCGGAAAAAAGGCGCATCACAGACAGCGTGTGAACCTGGAGTTAGACATATGCCCAGTCTGTTCTGTTCTTGCGCTAGTCGCAATGCATTCTGATTGGATCGGATAGCATACTACGGGAGGTCAGGGCCGCCGAAAATCGTGTCATAAAGCAATTTAGAAATCGTGCACGCTCAAATCGTGATTTTATGACTATTTCTATTAATCGCACAGCCCTAGAATGGACTGGAAATTAACAGAAAATAACTCAGGCTGGCACCGCTCAGCAAAACGGGAAAACCAGATCCAGGCAGAGCTCGGCAGCGGGTAGACAGTCAGGGGAGCAAGCAGTCAGGAGGAAACACAACAGCCATTTATGCATGTTTGAATTTGTTGTTCTGTAGCATATGCAGCAAAAATATCTAAGATAAATTGGTGGTTTATTCTTAAACCAATCAGCGAGCTCGAAGTGGAAGCATAGTAACAGTTTAATATTTCTTTTTTGTTATTTAATAATATATATATGAAATGATGTTATGTTATGACTTAGACATTTTTACATATATTAACAATATTATTTCTTTTAATAGTAATTGGCGGCCCACCTGCAATACCACATTGAAAACCACTGTTCCAGAGCCTTCTGTGTGGGGGATGTTCCACTTAAAAACAGCCCTCCTTCCTACTTTTTTCACTTTTTTTTCTTTTTTACATAAACATACACACAGACATTTAATTTCTCTCCAGCTAGGCTGGTGGACCCACTGGAAACCAGTGCAATCTAGGCTCATTCATGTGTTCAGTTTTGGGAGTAGGGGTTTTTTAAATTCCTCTTGCATCAGCACAAGTCTCACCTGCAATCCGCCGAGCTTTGTCATGGTGTGCCATTCGTGTCTGTATTCATATTAGGATCTGTTTACACCTGACTTAATGACATAATTGAAACACACACAGCACAGGATAGCACAATACCAGCACAACTAGCGGATGCATGAACTAAAAATTGCAAGTGGGTAGTGAATAAAAGATTTTCACACTGAATTGTGCTCCCTGTCACACACACACACACACACACACACACATAAAGAGATTAAACCAGCCTTAGGAAGTTCGCTGGTTTTAGGTTGATCATTCTGGTCGACCAACTAGACTGGTTTAAACCAGCCAAGGTTTAGCGAGTCTCCCAGCCTGATAATCTAGCATTTAGTTGGTTTGTCTAGATGAAATTTTCCCCAAACCGCTCTAAAACCATAAAATCTGTCCAGCTTAAATAACTTGTCCAAACTCGGAGGCTGAGTGTTAAGCGTTTCAAGATTGTCACATCCAAGTTGTAGGCCATTTAGATTGTTTGGTCATTTAGACAAACACCAGCTTGCCATGTTGGGAGAGCTGCTAGACCATCTTAAATCAGTTGCTACATTAGGCTGGCTTAAGCAGCTAGTTTTTCAGCAGGGTTTGCATGATTGATCACCGCTGTCTCAAGAACTAAATTACTTTGTGTACTAAAGAAAAGTATCAAAGATTACACAGACATACTGGTGAGTAATTCTCTGCCACAGGCACATTTCACTCAAATTAGATCATGATAAAATGCATTCACACACACACACACACACACACACACACACGTTTGTTTGTTTTTTTAAATGGGGACATCCCATAGGCGTAATGGTTTTTATACTGTACAAACTGTATATTCTATCACCCTTCACCAACCCTACACCTAACCCTAACCCTCACAGGAAACTTTGTGCATTTTTACTTTCTCAAAAAAAAACTCATTCTGTATGATTTATAAGCGTTTTGAAAAATGGGGACATGGGTTATGTCCTCATAAGTCACCCTCTCCTTGTAATACCTGTGTCATACCCATGTCATTATACAGAGTTGTGTCCTGATATGTCACAAAAACAAGAGCACACACACACACACACACACACACACACCCCAGAACAACTCTACCACCCTTATTAAAAAAGACCTGTTAGACCAGTACTAACTAGCACAAACCAACCTTGACCAGCACTGAAATTGCCAGCCTTTAAAGCCGGGATAAAAGGGCCATGGAAATAGATCATTGACAATGCAGTGACAATCCATTTTTATGTGCATCAGTGGTGAATGTATCAAAGAGTGATTGTACGTTGTATGTGTAATGTTTCTGTAAGGACCAAGCATCCTCATGACTGTGAAAAAACTCTCCCCTATAATACTGTTCTGAAAAGAAAAAAAAAGGTTGGAACAACATCCCACACTTTCTTGCTACAGAGCGCCTACAAAGAGCCTTTGTTCTCCCACAAGACAATTGAAATTTCCAAAAGGATTCCCACGGATTCTAAATGCAGCTCTTGCACTTGCCTTGGCATGAGAAAGTGCCATAACCACAGTGGCTCGCGGGCCTACACGCGTCCATTTATCCAAGCAAACGCTCTGTAGCTGATCGACAATGGGTAACATTTCAAGAAATGGACCATCAAGACAAGTGCCCATACAAAATGAGTGCAAGAAGAAAGAAACCCATGCACAGGAACAGAGAGGGAAAGAAACAAATGCGATCCCTTTTCTTTTTCTGTTAAGAGAGGTTAAAGGCACAACAGAACTGTGCTGGTAGGTATGGTAAAGAGTAAAAAGAAAACAAGTGAAAAGAAAAAATTGAAAGCAACCCGGCAAACTGGCTCACACCAAGTGATAGAACAAAGACTTCTGGAGAAATTCCCATAAAATTGGGTGAGGCAGGCCAACTAGAAACCCGATCACCAAGTAAGATTCTGGCTTCTGAAGCCCACCCACATTAGAGAAGTGTACATGAATCTTTAGTTGGAAGGAGAAATCCTTTTCTCATGTTGTGTGTGTGTGTCTTTCTAAGTGTGAAGATGGCATGCAACACCGTGTCCTAACCAGGCACTATAGCTCACTTAAGCAGGCCCGGTGAAGACACTGTACTTGAGCTGAAAAGTGTATTGACTGTTTGCATCAGTAGTGCATGTGTCATTCCTGCATTGCTCTACTCACCGATGACCATGGCGACCAGCTCTTTCTTGCCAGATCCCAGACTGTTCTTCACCTCGCACACGAAAGTGGTGTTCACCGTTTCGTCCACCTTCCTCACCAGCAGCCGGTTCTGATCCACTCGAACCGAAGGTGGCAACTGACCCGACGCACTGAGGAACCATTGACACAGAAAAGAGCGTTAGTAGCTAGTCTTTGAAAGCATGCTGTTTTACCTGTTGTATGCTTTTACAGCTGACTCTGAGGTTATGCATCAAATCAAAGTCAAGTTTTAATATTCGTCAAACCATCTTTAGTATTATTAAATGCTTTCCACATGATGTAATAGTAACACACGTGGCTTAGTTCAGGGATTAATAATATGTATGCATTTATTTATTTATGTAGATCACATTTAACACCAGTTTCAAGCATTTATTATTATTTTTTTTTTTACATTTTGATTTAATTGTTCTTATTTTTATTTGAATTTTCTAATTGCTTTTAGCTTGTTTTGGTAAAAAAAAAAAAAAAAAACGATCAACAGATGAAAAAAGGGACACAGATCGAGGTAAAACTAGTGTAAAGTTCTTATGTATTTTATCTACTTAATTTCACAATAAAACAAACAGTTGATATAGAACACAGTTGTAAGGTCTTTGCTGCAGTTTTAAAAGCGAATCACTAATGCAATCTTTATGTTTAATATTATATAATTAATATACATATTCATTTATATAATTACTAGCAGGGGCGAACTGGCCATCTGGACATTCTGGAGAAGTCCAGAAGGGCTGTCCATCTGAAGGCAGTCGGCCTGCTGATTCATCATCAAAGAAAAAGTATCAGATAAAGTGACGTTGACAGCCGACAAAAGGGGGGGGCTAATGCAATCTATTTTTGCTTATAAGAAACCAAAACAGCTGTATACGGCCTCCAATGTCTTTTAGTAAGGCCCGCTGGATCAATTTAGACTCGGATGTAAGTGAAATGTAAGTCACGTAAAGATTGCTTTCAGTTTATAATGTTAATACTATCTCCAACCAGGAGAGGTCGCTAGTTTCCAGCTGCTACCTGTAGCTTTCAGCGTAGTAGGACGTGCCCTCTGACCATAAAAACAGCATTTTCCAGTTAAGATGGTAAACAGATTAGCTTTTTTTACAAGTTCAAGGAGATACTTATATGTTTGGATTGCTTGGAAAAGATTTGCACTTGCCTCAAATTTCAAAGGTAAAATGCATCGTCAACAAAAGCTTTTTGCCAAATGCATGACAGAACTGTTTGCACTTAACTATATTCTTAGGGTTTCCGCGGGTCCTTAAAAACACAAGTTAAATCATTTCAATTTAAGGCCATGTAAACTTTTAAATGATACAGAAAGTCTTAATTATTAAGAGGTCTTAAATTTGGGGACAGAAAGACAAGAATTGCAATATAGATTAGTATGTCGATTATACTTTAAAAGGCTATAAGGTCACTGAATAAACTTGAGCGCTGCTCGTTTCAAAGTCAGGCGTGCTGCTTTGTTCTGCGGTTACCAGGGCAACTGTCTACTAGTTCCGAAAGTGACACCTGCTGGCAGAGAACAAATTTGCTTTTTCAATAAGCCCGTCTGCAATTTTTACTAAATGTTTTTAAATGTGAATAAGAGGATCGAAAAAAAGCTAGTGCATTATAAAAATCTAAACAACTAAGACACTAAGGTATATTTAAGTAATGTAATATAATAATTAATAATAATTGCTTAAATTAATATCATAATTTATACTTTTGACTCTTCCCTTTACTTAAAAGTTGTTTAAAGGCTGAAATGTAAAGTGCAGGTCTTAAAAGGTCTTTAAAGCTCTTACATTTTATTTTAAAAATCCTGCAGTTACCCGGTGATTTTATGGTACCATTTGGAATAACTATTCATTTATTTATTTATTTTTAATAAGCCCTTTTCAACTGTCCTCTTATGTTGTTTTGAGAATGTTTCGTAGGTCACTAACTAAAAAACGGACCTCAAAATGTGCAAATTTACAGACAATGCAATCGAGATGTTTATTTGTTGGGGTGATATTGCTGTCAATGGACAATAAAGTTTCCCTTCTGAATTGGCTTAACTGCACAAGTTGTATAGTTAATTAAATCTTTAAAAACAAATTACATTGAATATAGCCTACTTTAATTCCCTTCAATAAAAAGGAAAATTACGTAATACAATGTAAAAGGTGTGTGGATGTGGATTAGTAATCTGGCCCCTTGGTAAAAAGGAGAAAACATGCTGGCCCTCGACACCATCAAAGTTGCCCATCCCTGCTATAGAGCATATAGCCTATGAGCAATATGTTAAAATCCCAGGACACCCCTAGTCTGAACGTTCACTGCTATTTATTACTCCGCATTTTCTGACTTGAATATTCCATTCTTTCATAAAGAGACAGCAGCGATTTGGTTTACTTTTAAGATCTAGGCCTATTGAGTTCGAAAATAGCGTTAATGAATTGCCTATAAGGTGATAAGTCTGATTAACATGACACACACACAGAGAGAGAGAGAGAGAGAGAGAGAGAGAGAGAGATGTGAATACTCAAATTGAAGAATTCTGTTGTTTCCGGTTTCTAGATTCTAGGTTTATGCTTATTATTGTCATATTATACATTTTGCAATCTGCTCTTTCTATAGATTTCAAATATTTTAGTGCATACAATAATACATTTATTTCAATCCCCTACTGAATTTTTTTTTTTGAAAACATCTCATTATTTGTAATGGTTTTACTGGTTATAATGAAATTGTATTTGTTTTAATGGAAACAGTAATGGTGCCTGTTGGTCTCTACTATTAATTGGTCGTCTTCTGTTGGTGGCTTTTGTTAAAACCATTAAATCCAAATGTAATATGTCCTAAAACACACTAAATGATACCATTATTTAATGGTTTTAATGGTTAAAAGTTGATGGTTTGTAGAGGAAATCATTAGAATTTCTGTGATGGTTGTTTGTCAGCAGGCTCACCATGGGTTTTGTTATCTTATTTGCCATAAATATGACAGGAAAGCTATAATATATGAAATAGTAGCGACTGTTTTTAGTTGTGGTGGGCCTATTTGGGAGAAAATCCAGGTCCATTTTTCACTCCCAATCTGTCCCTGATTACTAGTGAACTATTATTAAATATTTGTTCCCCTTCTAGGTGAAACTTCCACTAATTTACTGAAAATGCACCCATACATCTCTAATTGTTAAATGTTTTGAGACATTAACTTGTGGTGGAAAATAATGACTGCTTGTGTGTGTGTGTGTTTTTTTTTTTGGTGAGGGGGGGGGGTTGCTTTTGTGTGCTGTTTTTTTAATGACTCTTTAATGCACACCATTATAATTAGGCATTCTCCTTTTGAAAAAGTGCCAGATAAATCCTTAAGTGTTGCATATTTGTCGACTAACTTCAAGCCCTGCAATCAAACTGCTAGTGTCTTTCACCCCATAAGTCTTGATAATAAATGTTGTTTCTCGATCTGTATCGATTCACGTTCTTTGTTTTGATGAGAAAATGAAGTTGAACCAGTGAAGCGTTAATAAGCTGCTGTTGCTTTATACTGCAGGCAGTGATACTTCCTCAATTCACAGCAAATTATCCTGTGGCTGTTGTTAGCAGCGAAACTGCCACATCTGACTACATTTTGCTCGTATTGGAGATGGAACAACAGCACATAAATATAAGTATGAAATATGGATTCTCTTCAGACTAAATGACTAGTAGTGCTAATGAAAACAGGATGAAAAATGTTTCTCTTTTTTCCTTCCCGTTTTGAGTAAATTCTGTCATCGTTTACTCAAGTTCATTTTGTTGCAAACTAAATGTGTTTTTTATTTTATTTTATCTATAGTAGAAGATATTTTGCAGAATGTACAAGCATCTATTCTATACACTACAATTAAGTAAGATTAAAACAGAAAATAAATTATTACTTTTATTTACCATGAATACCCTAAATTGATCAAAAGTGACAATAAAGACACTTTTAATGTTACAAAATATTTCAATTCCAAATAAAAGCTGTTCTTTTGAGCTTTCTGTTCATTAAAGTATCACAGTTTCCACAAAAATATTAAGCAGCACAACAGTTTTTACCATTGATAATAAGAAGAATTTTTTTTTTTAGCAAATCAGCCTATTAGAATGACTTCTGAAGATGTGACTGGAGACTGGAGTAATGATGCTGAAAATTCAGCGTTGCATCACATAAATAAATTACATGTTATAACATAATACAATAGAACACAGCTATTTTAAATTGTAATATTATTTCACAATATTTCTGTTTTTACTTCATTTTTTTATTGAATAAATAAAGCTTTGGTGAGACTTTCAAAAATAAACTTTTGAGCAGCAGTGCACAATTGAAAAGTGAAGTTATCAAGCTCCAAAAACACTTGTTTGCTCCCTTCCTTCTCTTATTAAGTTGAAGGATTGTATCTCTGCATGAGGAACAGACCATAATTTAAGCTATTATCTGTATGCATTTATATGTATTGCTCTGCATCATAGCTCTTGAACAGCATTTGTCCTTACATTCAAAACCGACGCCATCAGTTAAGAGAAAAACAAGAACTGACGTCAAATCTAGATGTATCTTATTTAAATGTGCACATTCTGCATCTCTTTTTGAGTTTGACCAAAGAAAATCATATGGGTTTTTGAATGATGACAGAACTTATGCTTAAAGTTTATTATAGAGGAACTCACACTGTCCAGCTAACATCAGTAGGTGCTGGATTGGCATCCGCTTGGCAGGTCAACACGGCATCAGTCCGACCCATATACCAGTTATTGTCATATCCTTCTATTGTCACAGTGGGTGGATCTAGAAAGAATGTGAGAAACATCCATCTGTAAATCCTACATTGAAAGTGCAGTTCAAAGGCTGGTTATCTGCGTTCAGGGGGTGGGAAGAGAAGATACAGGTGCGCTGAAGATGGCACTGCCCTATAGACTCTCAAAGTGCATTGACACGCTGGAGAAATGCAAGAGAATGAAAGTGCAAGAGGTTGTAATGTTCCATCAGGGGCATCTATAAAAGGAAACGGTGAAGTTGCAAATCTCTGACATCCTCAAACATTCCAGCTCAGCTATGCAAACACAGACACCTCAAACACTCTGTAAATAGTTTTTATAAAAAAAATGTGAACAATGTGTTGAGGCTGACATGTGAGGCAGAGGCGAAGATGCTTTAATGCATTTTTCGATGAAACGGGGGGTGGGTGATGGAGAAAATGTGCTATGAGGGAATGATAAGGGAGGGATTATGAGTTCACGTGTGTCACTGAGAACGAACACACTTCTTTAAAGGATTAGTTTGGCCAGAAATGAAAATACTGTCCTTGTTTACTCACTTTTGTGACATTAGTTCCTCTGTGAAACACTAAAAGAGAAGTTTTGAATAATCTGCTGGTCTGCTGGAGTAATGGGGCCATCGTGGCCTAATGGTTAGAGAGTCAGACTCTTCAATCCAAAGGTCACGGGTTCGAGTCTTGGGACCGGCAGGGGTTGGAGGTGGGGGGAGTGAATAACCAGCACTGTCTTACTCCCTCAATACCACAACTGAGGTGAGACCCTTGAGCAAGGCACCAAACCCCCAACTGCTCTGTGTGTGTGTGTGTGTGTGTGTGTGTGTGTGTGTGTGTGTGTACTTGGATTGGTTAAATGCAGAACACGTATTCTGAGTATGGGACACAATACTTGGCTACACATCACATCACTTTCAAGCTACATACAGGAAACACAAAAGCACCCAAAAAGTCTTGGGAAGGATTTAAGTCAATTATTGATTGATAATTACTGATTGATAATCTTCCTCTCCAGTGAATTACTACCCATTAAAAAACTAATTAAAAAATGACTTTGAAAACAGAATATAAAAATAAAACTGTAACAGTTATATTACCCCAATTTAAAACAGTTATTAATAAAAATAATCAAAAATTAATTTAATTTGAAAATATAAAAATTAAAAGTAAATCAAAATAATAATAAAAACCGTAACAGTAAACATTAACTGAAATAAAATAAACAGATTTTAAAACAGATTTTACTTGCATTAAATTTATATTATTAACATTAGTTTAACCTGACACTACAATACCTAAAATTAAAAATGCTAATAAAAAAAATGACAAACATTATAAAAAAATAAAACTAATAAATGGCAAAAACATTCAAATGAAAATGTTAACTTTAAACTTTACATTTAAAATGAAAACAGAAATACAAAAATGTAAAATTTACAATTAATAAAAACTTGATACTAAAATTACACTGACTGGCACCAGTGGTCTCTACAATCTTCTAGCTTGCAAAGTTTTTGGGAAAGGCAGCTGTGATTAGTGAACTAGATCAGATTCAATGAAAAGATCCGATTCAAAAAAATGAATTATTCATTGCTACTTATCTTTATTTTTCTTATTTTAGAGCTTGACAGTCCCCAAAGCCCTTACTTTCAATATACTAAAAATAAAGGCCGACCAGGGTTTTCTTCAGAAAGTCTCTCTTTGTGTTCCACAGAAGCAAGTCATATGGATTTAATAACTACTCCTCGCAGTGTGTGTGTGTGTGTGTGTGTGTGTGTGTCTTACACTCCACCACCAGCTTCAGCGGGAAGGGTCTGGGTTCGACCTGCGTCCTCTGATTCACCACACAGGTGATTTCTTTGCCGTTTTCAGCAGGCGTCGGGATCATCCTATACTCGCTCTTCACAGTGACCGTCCCGTCCCTCTCGGGCACTGAGGTGTGATTATAGCGGCCGGCAATGGTTGTAATCCAGGAGATTGTTGCCTCTGGTTTTCCTTGGGCTGCTTCGCAACTTGCCACAACCACTTCAGAAGAGCTGGCTCGCACCGGGATGACGGTAGCTGAGTTTCTGGGTTTGGCTGATGGAGGAAGAAAGATTCAAGAGTCTGCATCATCATTTTGCTTTTTAACAGCCTTTTTTTAATCAAACAGGTGGAGCTTGAGCTAAAAGACATGCAGCAAATCTACGTCAGTACTCAGACCTGTTTTTGACTTCTATTAATGGTATAATGTAGAGTCAGCCGGTCATTATCGAGAGAGAAAGAAAAAAACATTGACGGGATGTTTCAAACCGGGCCACTTATTACATAGCTACTTACTAAATATAAAAATAAACAGACATGAAATATTGATTGATTACTGGAGCAGTACAGTGAGATACGAGAGGCATGAAACTAGCACACTTATGTTGGAAACCAGATGCCTGGGACAATCTGGGACGGTCAATTATAGAGATCATTATACTCAAATATTTGTAAATGTAATATGCATGATACTGACAACTACAGAGCTCATGGTCAACAGTGAGACCAGATATTAAAGAGAAGTTTAAGAAGCTGTCATTTTTTATGGCAGGCATTTATTGGTTTAATTTGTGTCACATTTAATGGAAGCAAATGAGACAATTGCTGAAATCAAATTAAAACTTGCTTTACACAATTTTGTCTTCATTCGCTAAAATTAAAATATAATGAAAACAACTGAAACAAAATGTATCTAACATTTAATGAAAGCAAAGGCCACTGATTATCACCACTTTGTCTAAATTAACACAAAATTTCATAAAAACAACAAACAAAACCGGAGACATTAAATTAATTAGATTTTTATTTTAGACAAAACTTTCATGAAAAGAACTGAAATGTAATTAAATAGTCACTATTTGGCATTTTACAGATATGAAGGTATTTATTTATTTAATGAAAGCAAAGGAGACAACTGCTGAAATGAAATTAAAATGTGATTTTCTTTTTGCCTTAATACACTTAATTTTAAATATTCAATGAAATAACTAAAATAAGCAAAAAAAAATTTAAAATTTGATTTACTTTCCCCAGAATAAAATAGCATAAAAAACAACTGAAACAAAATGTATTTATCTAACATTTAATGAAAGCAAAGGAGACCATTTCTGAAATGAAAGAAAAATGTATTTAATTAACTTTTTTGTTTGGAAACACTAAAATTAATACATTTCATGAAAACATCTGAAACAAAAACTGCTGAAATTAAATTAAAATTACCTATTTTGTCTTAACTAAAACTAACATGAACTTAAATTAACAAAATTTCATTAAAATAAAAAAACTGCTAAAACCAAACTAAACAGTCACTCTTTACATTTTTTATTTGTTTAAATTAAAAGGAATATGCAGGGTTATAATGATTTTTAGGGCTGCAACTAACGATTATTTTGATAATCGATTAATCTGTCGATTATTTTTACGATTAATCGATTAATCTTTATGTACTTATATTTTAGTTTTGCCCATTTTTTCCAATTAAATTATTAACAAAGGGTCTTTATCATTCAACATAGACTTTTTAGAGATTTTAACCATTTTGCACTGTCATATCCTCATCAAAAATATACCTGGAGTTTTGTTTTATTATGTGTTAGTAATCCTTTGTCGAACTCTTCTGCAATCAAAACACTGACCCATACTCTAGCAAATTTCACAAGGAGATTTCAAATAATGTTTTCACCATGGCAGTCCTCAGGGCACCTAAAGTAGTTTAACATCCCGAACAAAGCTTAAGGAATCTTTCAGAAGATATTTTCACGAAGAATAAGAATAAAACTGAATAATTTTGCAGTACATTTCATTTTATTATTTTTTTCCTGTAAACACACAACTTATACCTGGGAAACAGCTTTATAGCTTTTGCTGTGAAATTGTAAACAATCCTTCGAATAAAGTGCCAGTGGCATGAAACCTGAATGGAACTCACAATTTAAATCCAGAAAAAAAAAAACACAAAAAACCTGCTGTGTGAAAAAAGACCAGTGAATACTTAGGAAAAAAATGGCATTTCAAATACATTTAAACATTTACCTCTCTCATTCAGTCATAATTAGGCTGCATGACTGAATTTTGAACTGGTAAAGACAAACTGATCACAGAACATGTTTGTAAATCTTTTAATGTTAACTGTTAAAAAGCAATGTTATTAGCTTTTACGACTAAACATTTGCAAACAACAACATCGTACTGGAGAATCTGCACAAATAAAAGTCTTAAACAGTTAAACAGTTCAGTAGTGCAGAGTTTACAGGTTACTCCTCTTTTTTGAAGGCTCAAAGTTCTCCCACACTTTGGATGACTTCGTTCGATTAGTTTTATCTTCCGCTTTTTTCTTTTTCTTTCTTTTTCTTTCTCAAGCTTCCTCAACTGCCGTCTGTCTCCACCATAGACATGTATAGAAAGGCTAGATAGCTTACCGGCGCTGAGAGCCAATGGGACCCGACGACGTCACACGGCGGCCATCTTAGGACAGGACCGCTCGTCCAGTTATAACATTAAAGTCTATTGTGCATGTAGTGCTGAAATAACTATATTTTGCTCAATTTTCAACCGATTTTCAAACGGCTTGGTGTGTCATAAACTTCAGGGATGCGGCTATTTAACTGCATACTTGTGAAAAATTATAGCCACGGAGTTTATTAAGAAAATAGTATATTAAGTAGACTAGATAGGTAAAGTACTAGGTATACCCATACACACACACAGTAATGATGTCAATATTTATAAGGTACATGAAACATGAAATAGTGCAATTTAGTTTATTACTAATATTTACATTATTAAATACATGTGTAAATGTATGTATAATATAAATCTGTCTCAAGTTGCCATTCTGTAAAATAAAGAGAAAAGAGATGGGTCTTTGTTTTTTGTTTTTTTACTTAGGTCCAAAGGCACACAATTAGAAAAAACGTACAAAAAAAAAATACAAAATATACAAAAAAAAAAAAACATTAAGACACAATTGGACACAAAACTCTTTCCATCAATACAACATAATCAATACAGCTCCCTCCCTCTCCTCCTCTCATTTTCCACAAGCGTAATCAGAAGTTCTGTAAACAAAAAACCAACAAAGTAATCCAAATGTAAAGATGTTTTTAAGAGACCAAACCACTTGGAAATCATGTGTAACTCAAAGCTATGTTGAAACGAAAGACTAACCCTGCCTCTCCCACCAATTTACAATTGCTTGGTGACTCACTTACGACCTCTTCACTGCTAGCCAGCAAATAAATACAACCACATCCACAAAATGACATTTAGACAAAAGATTAGGTTGTCAAGAAACGTTGTTGGTCTCAGGAAACCTGTTAATAATTGAAAATGTCGACTGTGGTATCACTTTAGAGTAGAGGGCAGCCATGAAACACACAGCTACGCTGCAATGTTAAGCGTTTCTCAAAACGTGAAGCTACAATTTAAACATCGGCATTAGCACAAATCATAGCCACGTTAATAAGGTTTGTAATAAACCAAACCGTTTGTAAATCCGTCAAGAATTCAGCAAGTTACGAGCATTTTAGTTGGCGTATGTCACTCACCTTCCGTCCACAGCAGCAGGGAGCAGCAGCGCAGTCTCCTGACCTAAGATGGCCGCCAAGTGACGACACAGCTAAATCCGCCTTGAGCCATCTAGCCTTTCTATACATGTCTATGGTCTCCACCATCTCGCTGAATGCTGCAGACGCAGTTCGGGAAGCACGTGACATAAAACGAGGCCAGCTATTGGCTATTCGCTACCTCTCCTGCTGTACTGGCTGAATAAAACCTCCGGTGGCTCATTACTGCCACACTTTGGTCACAGCTGATTTAAAATTTGCACAAAATGAGCCGCTTACGGGAAATAAAAGTTGTTTAGCAACTAATCGATGACTAAATTAGTTGACAACTATTTTAATAATCGATTTTAATCGATTAAATCGATTAGTTGTTTCAGCTCTAATGATTTTTATCACTAAAAACTGTTATATAAATAAGATTAATATAAATAAATAATGTGAGCAAATAATGACAGTATCCATTCAAATACATGAAGGCATAGTTATCTGAAGCTGATCATCTCATGGCCAAACACACAACAATGAAGCTAGAGACAGAGACAGAGGTTAACAATGATCAAGGAACGCTTACTTTGTGTACTCAAGGGTACTAGAGACAGCACTGATTCATAGCATCTCTCTGTCTCTGATGATAGCATTAGCTTACTCATTCAAATGATGAATCAGGCTAATGGACGACATTTTCTTCATTATATTTTCTTTCTTAAGACTTCAGTCTGAGCATCAGCTTTAAGGTTTGTTGTCTGTTTGATAGAATTTTGTTGGTAATATAAAAGTATGCAACATTGTAAATACTGATTTGATTTTAATGCACTAATTATTTGGCCATTAAGTTTCCTAAAGACTGTGCCAGTAGGCTAATTTCACGCTCCCTGCTCATGTCAAGACACACACGAGTGTGAAAGCAGAGCTATTTTAAGAGCATCTCTGACTTGAACCGGCAAAAATAGCGATGGGAAAGTTTGATTCATTTCCACGAATCAGTTATTTTCAAATTAATTGGTTCAAAACACCAATTCAGTGATTTGTTTGAGCTATTATTTGTTCATCATTATTGTTACTACAGTGAACTGTTGCTACTCGAGCTTTCAAGGTTACGGTTGCCAGATTTCAACAGTTTAAATCCACCAATCAGAGCTTTTTCTTAAATCAACAGGTCAAAGAAACAGTGACCATACTTAATTTTATTATATTTTAAATGATTACAAATTTTTGCTGACAAATGGATAAAACCTAGTGGTTTAAAGAATAATGGCAAAATTGGTTATTTTTTGGTGGCTACACTGTGATCGCTAAATAAAAGCTAATAATTCTTTTTCTAAAAATTCCTTATTACTTTTTGGTATATAAACTATTTTTACATTGAATTACATTTTAATGGGATTCTCCTTAAAATCATGGTAAAAGTGCTAGATAGTTATTTTTTTCTTTAAAAAAAAAACTACAATTAAACAGAACACATTCTTATGTAAGAAAAAAATACAACTGTATTAAACTTTTATTGTTTATTCATTTTCTGCTCAGTGGTTTACTTAATCTTCCCAATCTGGCAACCATGTGTCAGTGCGCTCTCTACATTACAGAAAAAGTGCTGATGAGCTGAAAACACCAGCAAACATGCAATTTGAAGTTTAGCCGTCTCGACTGAGATAATATGATCTAATACATTTAACATTTACATTTAGTCATTTAGCAGATGCTTTTATCCAAAGCGACTTACAAGTGAGGACAGTAGAAGCAGTTAAATGTAATACAGCCAGGGTTTTTTTTTCACGTAATATTTGTGGTTAAATCTAAGAGCAAACCATGCGTGTTGACATTCTTTTGATTTCTGCAATGTTCAAAAATTTAAATGCCAATTCCATTGATAACATTGCTGAGATCTATAAATGTCTATGTGTCTATGTCTATAAACATGTTACTTACCCAGCATGATAAGAGTGGTAGTCCCCTGCTCGTTTCCGCTGGGGTAGGTGGCGTACTCGCAGATGTACCTGCCAGCATCAGCCATCCTCAGTTTGTCGATCCTAATGGAGGGGTTCTCCAGGGAGTTCTGAGTGAACGATACTCGGCCATCAAAGTTCCCTTTATTAGGGAAACTGGCTCCATATTGGGGGTGGAACACAGCAATGTTGTGCCTATCACCCTCCACGCGCTCAAACATCCACGAAACCTGCGAACCAGAAAGAAAGAGGGAATTATTTCTCACTCCAGCTTCCTGCTGGCCACCTGCTTGCTGTTTAAACCATACGGATGGAGGAAACACTGGACAACTACTGGACTTGTGCTGAACTGTCACTTATAGCTCACATTTGTTCAACACCTACAGGTGTTTTATGAAATGCAAATATTTATTTTTTTATGTTAGCGCTGAATAGTGTAGATGTGAACTCTGCATATTTAAATGTCACACAAGTATCTTTATGTGTGTGTGTGTGTGTATACATAGATAGATATAAAATTACTTTTTTTTATTAGACTTTTTAAAATTACTCTTAAAGAATTTAAAAATATATAGGTTTGGGGTCAGTGAGATTTAATGTTTAACAATATGTAAAAAAAAACTATTCTAAGAAATGTGATAGTTTCACAAGAATATGAAGCAGCACAATTGTTGAACATTGATAATAATAATAAGAAACGTTTCTTGAGCAGCTATGATTTCTGAAGATCATGTGACACTGAAGACCGGAGTAATGATTCTGAAAATTCGGCTTTGATCGCAGGAATAAACAATATATTAAAATAGATTCAAACAGAATACAGTTATTTTAAATTATAATATTTCACAACTGATTCCTACGGTGTTTTTGATCAAATAACTGTGGCCTCGGTGGGTATTTAACATTCTTACAAACCAAATCTTTTCAATATTTCTTATAACAAAAATATACTCATATACCAGGAAAAAAGGTCATTTTTGAGACTTAGAACTAATCAAGTAGATCTGGTCTCACCTGTGTGAGTTTGGTGATTCCACTGTTGGTGAACTCACAGCGAAGATTGACAGATCCATTTGGATACGCAGTGACCTCAGGTTCCACTCGAACACGCTGACTCCAGACCGCTGCAACAGAGAAGAGGGGAGCATTAGAAAGGCCAGTTTCATAGCCTACATCAAAATTTTGTAAATGAATTCCAGACAACAGGCTAATAAGAAACACACCAAAGTGCTTGCATTATATTCCTGGACCTGAACTTCCTCTGGGAAAGAGAGCAGTCTCAGACTGATTGGAGCGCAGTGGCTTCATATCTATCGACTGAATGTGCAGACTGTCTCAGCATGAGACTTATCCTGCTTTGATTGCCCATAATTAAAGAAAAAAAACACAACTTTGAGCTATCTCACCATCACAGCATCAATCTACATGATCACGGATATGGATCAGAGGCGGGCTGAACAAATGCATCTGGATGACAAGCATTATTAAAGTCAATCTGAAACATTCACTGCTTTTTACTCCCACAATGCAACACATGAAACAGGACATTCACTGAAACAAGGAGGGCTGCGCTTGATTTTATCTGTCAATAACTGACTGGATTTTTTATTTGGAATAATATGTGCTAATGATATGATCATAATTAGACCTGAAACATGTGTTAATCCTTTAAAGCCTGATGTAAGTCAATTTGTTTTTTTTTTTATGGAATGGTTTGTTGAAACTTTATAGAAAATGTGTTTAAAATAAGTCCAGTAAGTGTTCATCTTTAAATATCACTAACAATATAACAGTTATTCTTACTTTACCACATAAAAATCAGTAAAGATTTCACAGCTAAAAGATGAAGATTTTACTACAACCCGAATTCCGGAAAAGTTGGGACGTTTTTTAAATTTTAATAAAATGAAAACTAAAAGACTTTCAAATCACATGAGCCAATATTTTATTCACAATAGAACATAGATAACATAGCAAATGTTTAAACTGAGAAAGTTTAAAATTTTATGCACAAAATGAGCTCATTTCTATTTTGATTTCTGCTACAGGTCTCAAAATAGTTGGGACGGGGCATGTTTACCATGGTGTAGCATCTCCTTTTCTTTTCAAAACAGTTTGAAGACGTCTGGGCATTGAGGCTATGAGTTGCTGGAGTTTTGCTGTTGGAATTTGGTCCCATTCTTGCCTTATATAGATTTCCAGCTGCTGAAGAGTTCGTGGTCGTCTTTGACGTATTTTTCGTTTAATGATGCGCCAAATGTTCTCTATAGGTGAAAGATCTGGACTGCAGGCAGGCCAGGTTAGCACCCGGACTCTTCTACGACGAAGCCATGCTGTTGTTATAGCTGCAGTATGTGGTTTTGCATTGTCCTGCTGAAATAAACAAGGCCTTCCCTGAAATAGACGTTGTTTGGAGGGAAGCATATGTTGCTCTAAAACCTTTATATACCTTTTCATAAGTGCCCATACCGTATGCACTTATGCACCCCCATACCATCAGAGATGCTGGCTTTTGAACTGAACGCTGATAACATGCTGGAAGGTCTCCCTCCTCTTTAGCCCGGAGGACACGGCGTCCGTGATTTCCAACAAGAATGTCAAATTTGGCCTCGTCTGACCATAAAACACTATTCCACTTTGAAATAGTCCATTTTAAATGAGCCTTGGCCCACAGGACACGACGGCGCTTCTGGACCATGTTCACATATGGCTTCCTTTTTGCATGAAAGAGCTTTAGTTGGCATCTGCTGATGGCACGGCGGATTGTGTTTACTGACAGTGGTTTCTGAAAGTATTCCTGGGCCCATTTAGTAATGTCATTGACACAATCATGCCGATGAGTGATGCAGTGTCGTCTGAGAGCCCGAAGACCACGGGCATCCAATAAAGGTCTCCGGCCTTGTCCCTTACGCACAGAGATTTCTCCAGTTTCTCTGAATCTTTTGATGATGTTATGCACTGTAGATGATGAGATTTGCAAAGCCTTTGCAATTTGACATTGAGGAACATTGTTTTTAAAGTTTTCCACAATTTTTTTACGCAATCTTTCACAGATTGGAGAGCCTCTGCCCATCTTTACTTCTGAGAGACTCTGCTTCTCTAAGACAAAGCTTTTATAGCTAATCATGTTACAGACCTGATATCAATTAACTTAATTAATCACTAGATGTTCTCCCAGCTGAATCTTTTCAAAACTGCTTGCTTTTTTAGCCATTTTTTGCCCCGTGCCAACTTTTTTGAGACCTGTAGCAGGCATTAAATTTTAAATGAGCTAATTAAGTGGATAAAAGTGTAAAATTTCTCAGTTTAAACATTTGCTACGTTATCTATGTTCTATTGTGAATAAAATATTGGCTCATGTGATTTGAAATTCCTTTAGTTTTCATTTTATTAAAATTTAAAAAACGTCCCAACTTTTCCGGAATTCGGGTTGTACATACAGTATCCCCTTGACAGTCGTTCTCCTTATTGGGGGGATAAAAGAGTCGTTTAGATCTCTATTATGTGTTCAAGGCCTCATATTCCTATGAAAAAATGTTTAATTGTTTCTTTTGCTGGGTGTGTGTGACATAATTAGTCTTAACTTTCTCTCGCCAAATAACAGATGGATTCTGCACACTGAAAATTACATTACACACTTGACACACTTGTACATAATTAAGTGCATAAATAATTAAAAATCATCAAAATAATGTTTATGCTGCTTTTAAAATGGTATCTCGTCCTTGATATATTATATTAACAGGCGGTTAATGCTTATAAAAAGAAAATAATTTTACTTTTATTATTATTAATGATAAACTCGCACTACATTGCGGTGCACATCATGATGCTTTCAAAAAAAAAAAGAAAAAAAAATACTTTAGCTTTTGAAAATGTTGACCCGGTGGCTGTGATCCCAGACGGTGATCTTTCTGTCAGCACTCGGCACAGCATTCACTTATGGAAGATCGCAAAGTTCAAGTTTTGCAAAACTCACTGGCTTTCTCTTTACCGTATACAAAAGCAGGGTAAAATAAACAACCTGTGTTTTGGCTCAACTACTCGGCAGACTCCAGCAAGCTCCTGCGGAGACAGAAGTGAAAGGCCTCCAGCTCAGAGCTCCAGGAGTCAAAGGCCAGCGAGCAGTATGAGAGCTGCTCCATATATACTGATGGAATAAAGAATAGCTCAGTGCTCACACACACACACATTCACATAACAGCTGCTTTCAACAAGCTACAGATACATCAGCCTGCTCAAATGCTCCAAACACAGACCTCAAATTACATGCACCTCGGAGAGGATTAAATCCATCAAATACAGGGCTGCAGCCACATATAATGATACATAAACAGAGCTTGATTCTGTTATAGAAATGCATACCCTTGAATGCAAATGCATTGTCCACTCACTCTACACCCCTTCACTCCATTGAAAAGAACCAACTCGGTTTATGTTCCACAAAAGCATTAAATCGAACTGACCTTAGGATAACAAACCTCCTATAAATCAGATCTGTTAGCTAACACTGACTATAAAGTATATGACACTGTAGAGGATGCCAAATACTTGTACTGTACGGTAATGTGTCCGTATTAAAAGTCCCTGAGGCTCTATGACACAAACTTGATTTAATGCATGATCGTGTCAAAATGCAATTCATATTGTAACTTAAGTATGCCACAAGAGGTGCTTTAGATCTTAGTGGGCATTTCAACACTAAAAATCGAAAACTTTATGAATTTTGGCTGTTCATTTACAAGGCAATCTGAAAAAGCAAACTTTTGAAAATGGGTTTCAAAGTGTAAGCTTTAGAAAACATGCGCATTACATGTTGAGTCTATAAGAATTTCTTTACAAAGTAACATCGCCAACTAGTGGCCTGGCATGCATAATACAGCGTTTTAGCTGTTTTTGTGGATCTATGTGAACAGGATTTATTTTGACAAAATATCATTGACAAAACTTTTCCAAACTGCAAAAGGAAATTAAGTACATCATTGTCATGCAAACATACCCTTAGTCAAGTGTTTAAGTTTGGGCAGTAATGAAAACGAGGCTGCGTCGTCTTCTATTGTCAGTTTTTTTTTTTCGTTCAGGTCAAGTACTGTCAAAGCAGAGCAATGGTGAAGATAATCTTGCTGAGTAGCTTTTAGTTATGACATGTTTATAGCTAGCTCAATTATCTGAATAACACTACATGTGGTTTAACAGCACAGATATCTCTAGCATATATATACGCTCAATTAAGCATTTTAATGATGTTTATATATCTGTCATAATAATGCAAGAATGCATAGTAGACACAAAGACAACAAGGAAAAACAGAAGACGTATTTACTACTATTCTTATATACATTTCCATCTAAATCTTCTAAATAGCAGTCTCTATCAACAAGTATTGCTCGTTATTTGTATTAGACTTATAATCTTTTGACTAATGCATCCATTGTGGATGTTTACTTTTGAGATCCAATTAACATGCCAATCACATAAGGGCAGAGGAATGCAAACGCGTGCACATATCAATGTGTTCTCGGTGCATGTCCGTATCCAGGGCTCTAATGTTAGGAAGTGTGTGTTTACATTATACGAGGAGCTGCGTATGACTCAATGTAGCAGAATTCCCCCTGAAGGTACACAATGGCCTGTCAAGACCAGCTTGGCGGAATAAGAACCAGAAACACAAAGTATTTATTCACTCACCTCACTCTCTTTACCTCCCTCTCTTGCTAAGCTTTGCTCCTCTTTTGTTTCCTTCTATCTTAGGCTCATAACTCTATTTTGCTCTTTTCCTCCGTACACATCAACAAATGAGTCATAGGGTGGAATGTAGTTGTACAATGTTTTAGTCATTCGTTTTTCTCGGGGTCAATGAAAGAATGCCATGGATTTCAGAAAAAAGGAAAGAGAGAGGAGAACAATACAGTGAAGACCGAACATGGATCAGCTCTCTCTCTCATTTGTATTCATACCCAGCATGCTCTACAGCCTCCCTTTGTGTTCAAGTGTTTCTGTTCATATTCCTGTACTGATCTACTATTTGCACTGGTTTTAATACCTCTGAAACAGTCGGGTGTCTGCGTGCCGCTGATACGCTTTACTTAAGGATGACAAATGAACCAAAGCGGGCTCTTAAATTGGCTCTTAAATAAAACACAAACACATTTTAGGGGCACAAGCAATTTAAAAAAAGCACATAAGCTTGCTTTATGTACTCAATGCAAAGCTCATAGGTCCTTATACTGAATAACGTGTGATATTCACCTCCGAGTCATTAATATATTCATATATATGCACCACAGGGATGACTCTGCCTTGGGGCGCCACCTATTTGCACACTAACAAGCATAAATGTTTAATGTTAGATATGCATTCAGGTTTAACTTTAAAGGATTAGTTCCACTAGTAATTAAAATTCTAGTCTTTATGTCACTATTTACAAGCCATTACGTACAACTTTCTTTGCTCCATTGGGGTTTGCTCCAACAGAAGAAACAGTCACACAGCTTTGGAACAACTTGAGGGGTGAGTAAAGGATGGCAATTTTCATTTTTGGGTGAACTATTCCTTTAACTGCTGTTTTCTCACAGCTGTCGTTTTATTGTTATTGAGAGGAAAACAGGCACCACATATAAACATATTCATATGAAGTATAATTGGGGGCTTAATGCAACAGCTGAAGAAGCGGCGGCAAATTTGACATCTTTCTCTCTTTTGTAATCACGTAACAATCAATCTCTCAATATTTTTTCCTCTTCTGCAAAGTCATAAACTCTATTTAAAAAAAGTATTTTCTTATTGGGGCAAATAAAAACATAAAAAAAAAAATTTTTTTAAACAGTATTATATAAAAAAATATATATATATATTTGTTGTAGTTACCATTAACCACTATAGAAGTTTACCTAACTATAATAAACTGTGCTTCTGAGAACCTTGGAAATGTGAAAAAGCTCCATTTTAAGGCTAAACTACTCTGCGTTGTTGACCCTTAAAAATGGAGACTTTTGAAAACGCTGCAGACCCCGTTTTGGGGGGTTGTATTTCAGTGTAAACGGACCAAAACTGAGACTTTTGAAAATGATGGCGTGGCTGTCCACATTCGCTCTGCGTATCCTTGACGACTGTGTAAACAATAACATCATGCTCATTTTTGTACCCATAGATATGTATAGGTAGATGCCTCATTCAACAACTCCAAGCACATAAACACAATCTTGCAACGGTCAACTTGACATCATTCACCATAATCATCAATTAATATTAAAAAAGATGTGAAAATCGCCGGTATTTAAATTCCAGAAGAAACAGGATAACCTTTCACAGGTGAGAATGCTATAGAGGGGCGGAACCATAGATATGTAAGGATTGTGGTATCTTCGAATATTCATTGATTATGATGTCAAGTTGACCCTTTGAATATGGCGGACGGCTTACGTATAGCGGCCCATAAAAATAATAGCGAATGAGGCATCTACATCTGTGGTTGTACATGCATGGTCATGCGTTTTTGGTTATGTATTGTGGACGGAGAACGTTTCTGAAATGCAGTGACAACACCAGTGTAGACGAGGATCATTTTCATTTTAAAAACGTCGTTTTAAAAAGAAAACGCACTCGTGTAAACAGGGCCTGAGTCTTCTGAAGCAACAGCTCTACAATAGTGGGAAACAGACTGTTCATGAGTTCATGAAAGAGGTAGCCATGTCCAGTTAGTAAACAAATCGTTCTTTTAATTCTGGTCTTTCCAATGGATTCGATTATTTTTTCCCTACAATGAAACACTATGTGTTCAAGAAACAGACTAATCCACTTCTCGAGTTTGCTGACTGAAGGATCCAGTCACAGAATACTGCTCACTGGATGGGAAGATTGTCAGTGATTTCTATCATTCCTCTTACAAATCTATCACTTGGATAAGTTGGAATATAGTCCATGAGCAATATGTACTACTATATGTGATCATGGAGCACAAAACCAGTCTTAAGTCGCTGGGGTATATTTGTTGCAATAGCAAATCATTAGGACATTAAGTAAAGATCATGTTCCATGAAGATATTTTGTAAATTTACTACTGTAAATATATCAAAACTTATTTTATAATTAGTAAAATGCATTGCTAAGGACTTCATTTAGACAAGGTGATTTTTTCAGTATTTCTGGGGGTTTTTTGGACCCTCAGATTCCAGATTTTCAAATAGTTGCATCTCGGCCAAATATTGTCTGATCCTAACAAACCCAAAGTCAAAGCAAAGCATATTTATTCAGATTTGATATGGTTTATGAATCTCAATTTTAAAAAATTATGACCGGTTTTGTGGTCCGGGGTCGCACATATATATGGTGCATCTTAAAAGCTTTAGTCTCGATTACAGCAACCAGTACGGTCTTCAAAATTTCTCCTTTTGAGTTCCACTTCCACATAAGGAAGTCCAGTATTCCATTTAACATTTGGAAAAAAACACCCATTTATTGGAGGTTATAGCTAACTAAACAACAATTGGATTGTCCTTTCCAGCATGCTATATACACATCATATTTTGAGCACAGAGCAATATTACCTTGAAAAAAAGTGTTTTTCATTGATAACAGAAATAATTCAGCTGACAAGGACAAAATACACATTCAAGAATGTGTCTGTTTAGCCTGTTTTCAAATACTTTTTTCATTATCAACAATTTTATCTACTCTCAGCCAACCTCTGCTTTTTCTCTCCCAGATGTCCTTCTCTCATTAAATGAGTCACGTGATGCTCTAGTCAAGCGCTTTACTAGCCACATTTGACAAACTAACCACATTTAAGGGGAAGAAACCATTCACCAAAATTTCATAAGCTTACTTATGTAAAAAAAAAGTGAAGTGACATTCAGCCAAGTATGGTGACCCATACTCAGAATTTGTGCTCTGCATTTAACCCATCCGAAATGCACACACACAGAGCAGTGAACACACACACACACTGTGAGCACACACCCGGAGCAGTGGGCAGCCATTTATGCTGCGGCGCCCGGGGAGCAGTTGGGGGTTCGATGCCTTGCTCAAGGGCACCTAAGTCGTGGTATTGAAGGTGGAGAGAGAACTGTACATGCACATGTACATACATGTAGTATGTAGTTAATAAAAAGCACAGGGATGTTATTTGTAAAATACATAATATCCAACTTAATGTCAACCTAATGTTTCAGTACATTATGTGCATATGAATAGGTTAATGACAAAAGGTGAATATCATGACTGTCCTGCAATGTCACCTATTTGCACATGAACTAAACTGTATTTAAACTAAAGTTGTTTTGAATTTACATTTAGGTGCAACATTGAAGGTACATTTTGTAAGATATTTGCAGTAAAATATCCAAAAACCACTAGGCTAGTGTTATATATTTTGTCCAGCTGATTACTAACAATATCTCTAATGTTTTCAACTACTTGTAAATCATGAGAAAATTTCCATTCTAAACAGTGACACGGGGCAGTGCAGTCGTCTGTCAATGATGCGGTCAAATGCGGAAGTAGCTTCGCGACAAACTTCAACTGGAAAGAGATGCCGATCTCGCTTGTGTTTACTCGACAGGTGAGTTGTTTTGATTCGTATATTTACAGAAAACGTATGCTATTATAACGATCAACAAGATTAGTATTATGGGGCATACATGCCAAACGCAGGGCATCGCGTCTCTAGACCCGCGCGTGGACGCGTCTGATCCATAGCCTGATCGCGTCTTTGCATTGACTTTGTATGTAATCTACTCGCGCAAATCGTTGAACTCGTGTTAAATCCATGATTTATCTTTCCGTCTGATTGATGGCCGTCAGCGGTTGGGAGAAGACAACAAATCCCATCATTCCACGCTCCTTCTTAGCGTCATCAAACCACGCGATTGTTATTGTTTTGATAGTGTGCCCTCTAGTGGCAGGTCCTACAACCTGCACCTTTAAGATAAGTTTACACAGCTACACTGTAGTGACTATAGAATCAGCAAAAAAACAGGCTTAGTTTTAAAAGAGAGGAGAGAAAGCTCTCTGTATCTTTTGTTGTTTGTCAGAAGTACTGATTTACCAGACATCTTGACAACAAATACCATTCAAGGACTTGACTTTTCATTCTGCTGTGTAATGAAACGTCCTCACACTATCACGACTTCACCCACTTTCCTCTCAGCCAGCGTTAACTTTTCTACCAGATGTCCTTTTCTGCATCTAAACAAGTGACGTGATGCCATGCACGAGACAGGGATGGCGTCGACATGAACTTCTGAGGTTCACGCTGAGTGGCTTTCCTGAGGTCAATCGTTAAGAAAAGTATTTATAGAACTCGACTGACTGGAAAATAATTAGCACAGAGAGAACACAACACAAGGGCATGCCACGTACGCTTTTAGAATTTCACATGTCTTTCTTCCCGCCGCCCGAGTGACCGTTACGAGTTTGAATCTCTGACGAAGTCTCTCAGTTATTATAAGGACTCCAGTAAATAAGAGATTCCTTGAAAGGGTACACTAAAACTTTTACACAAAGTACTTTTGAAAAACATGATTAATGACTTACACACAATAGCCCAATAACACCAGAAACTGTATTTTTCCACTTAAATCGTACATTACCGTTCAAAAGTTTGGTGTTGGTAAGATTTTAAATGTAATTTGAAGAAACTGCTTATACAGTCAAAACAGTAATACTGCAAAATAATAAGATTTAACATAACCATTTCATTCTGATTTGGTGCTCACTAAACATTTATTATTATTATCTATGATTAAAACTATTTAAACCATGATAAATGTTTTCATAATACAAGATATCCCTGTCACTTTTGACCAATTTAATGTATATTTGCTCAACACTTTTAGTGTGAAATAACATTCATGATGCAGTTACCATTATAAGCCTTAAACTGCCATATCAACACACAATAACACAATATATATACAAATACTGCATGCACCTCAAATAATTAACCTCTAACAATATTTCTATTCTAATATTCAGATTGTATTTTTGACAAAATGCAAGAATAGAAAACAAAACAACAAGAACATAAAACCAGCATCTAAACTATTTAGCTCAAACCTGCAGCAAGAACTTAATTTAAAAAGCCTCCACATTCAGAACCTTCTCATTTAAAATAATTTAATGCAATCAAATAGCATTTAAACACATTAAAAATGCATTTACTTGCACTGTATAAAATAAACATAAGTGCACAAAAGCTAAAGGCCAAATGAAAGCATACTTACACAAACACTCTTGCACAAAGCAAAATCCACCAATGAGCTGTAAAAATGTATTCTGATTAATTTAAAAGGTTACTTTAGCAATCTTTAAACCAAACCTATGGCTTTTATAGGAATATATGACTTTTCTAGTTAGTCAACTACATATTCAGTACATGAAGTGAGTTATTTTTCAACCATTCTGAGGCAGGTCATAAGCTTTAATTAGGGGTGTGCACAAATAGTCAAATATTCAAATATATGATCTGTAATTGTTATTTTAAAAATAAAAACATTATTAGAATTTTACTATGTGATGTGACATATGGTGACCCATACTCAGAATTCGTGCTCTGCATTTAACCCATCTAAAGTGCACACACACACACACACACACACACACACACTGCGGTGCCCGAGGAGCAGTTTGGGGTTCAGTGCCTTGCTCAAGGGCACCGTAGTCGTGGTATTGCCGGCACGAGACTCGAACCCACAACCCTAGGGTTAGGAGTCAAATCTTTCTAACCACTAGGCCACAACTTCCCCACGACTTGCTGCTTTGCAGGCAGTAAATGCAGGGAATACATGATTAATCCTAAAAGTCAGTTATAACTAAATTTACTGGGTGGTGCTGTGGAGCGCATTAACAAGTTGATTGTATTCGTTCACAGTACGTCATCATCTCCCTCACAAAGTTTAGAATTACTTAAAATAAAAATAATCTTACGAAATGATCTTACAAAATTGAATTATATTTGAATCTGTGAGTTTTCGTTATATTACCACCACAATGTGAAATCACATGAAATCCAAAGACTGTCCATCAATGCATTCACGCCTGCAGGTAAGCGCAGCTGTAGCCTGAGGGAGCAGAAAAGAGAGCTTATGTGAGAAATGATGTTGAGACAAGTGCTTCCTTTAAAGGTGCTATGTGTAGAATTGACACAGAGTGGTTGAACTAGGTATTGCAGTCCAAATTCAAAATATTGGAGAGGGTTTTTTTCACCTGGCCACTCCTCATCAGACTTGACACACATGCAGGTTGCCAAATTGACGACACCAACAAGAACAAGTGCACTTGACGATGAATGAAATGAAAAACACAGTTTTTTCTTCCAACTGGCAACCCGGGGTGGCGAAATACAATTGGGTAAACTGGCAGTGGGCGGGTTTCACAAATCAAAACAAAGACTGGCATTCCGGCTCAGAATGCACATTTTCAAAGGAGAATAACTAACTGTAGCATTGTTTTTCAGATAAACAAGTGTTAACTTAGCATGTTTTTTAAATATCTGCAAACATATTATGGTAATTTTATGTTTTAGTAGAGTCAAAAACTTACATACAGCACCTTTAAGTTTCCTCGAGGGAGAGGGCTTTAAGAACAGAAAACACAAAGTGTTGCAAGAACCTCTGCTTAGCAGACCAATATCTTTGTGTCTCTGGAAGGTCTGTGTTGGTGCGTGTTCTTATTGTTATCAGAGCATGCTTTCACCCGAGCATGTGGATATTATTGTTTTTCTGAACATTAACATGCGAAACAATATAAACACGATAAACATAGGCCGACTCGAGTGTATGTACATTCTGTACTGTAATTGGCATGGTCTGCTTTATTTTTTTTCTGTTTACTCTGCTTGGGCTTGAAAGCTTTTGTTTATATCTATATCTCTCTCTCTCTCTCTCTCTCTCTCTCTCTCTCTCTATATATATATATATATATATATATATATATATACATGTTTTCAACTAAAAGAAAACCTTGAGATACAATGTAACGTTGTTAGGCATTGTGAATAATGCCTAATCATAAGTTTGTTAAGAAATGGTGACAAAAGTATTTCTCGTTAAACGTCATTTAAATAAACAAATATTAAAATATGCATTTTTATAAGCCCAAATATTTCAAATTCAATACTTTGACAAATGCCCATCCCTAGTTTTAATCTCTGGATGGCCCAGAGATGTAAAAGGTCACTGTGAAAGCAGAGACGAAGAGGGCACAAGGTGAAGAAAGGGAGTTTGAAGGCAGACATGAAGGGAAAGTAGTGAACAGGGCTTGTTATAATTCGGGTGAGAAGACGCACACGTACCCACTCGTGAACCGAATGACCTCAGCATTCCCTGCAGATGAGACTATGCTTTCTATGCCATAATAAAGAAGACCTTGAATGTGTGTGTGCCGATCATCACACACACACCTCCACCTCTCTCAATCCATTAGCTGTGCCGGTTGTGTGAAAAATAGCCACAGAAAGGAATTATGTAAAGGTGGCCCGGGTTCACCTCTCTTTCACTATATGTCTATGATCTTAGTTTCTGCCTCCCTACTACGCCTACTTTTCATTTCATTCTCTTTATTTTGATCATCCTTCACAGCTCTTAAGTTCTCACTGTGCTGAATGTGAAATGGTGAAACAAATTCCTTCTAACTTTATGCCCTCGCCCTCCCTCCCTCCCTCCCCTGACTGTCTCTCACTACCTAGTAATCTTCTATCCTTTATAAACCCACTCTGTTTCTGTGTCTCTCACTCACACACCCCCTGTCAAGTGTACGCCCGGGGACACACCCTCATCCAGACATAAAACACTAGCTTAGAGTGTGTGCACACAGCCTAAAGCTGTTCGCCTCACCTCGTTCCCTCTCAGACATCAAGCAGATCTTTTCTCCTTCTTGATCACATCTCCTGCATCTTTTTTTCCTCCTTCCCGTCCCTTTTTTCAAGGTCACCTTGTGTCTTTCTTTCAAGCATCCCTCCATATTTCTCCGTCTTAAATCTCTATCATTCTTCTATTCATGCCTGTCTACCTGCATTTCCATCCTGCATCTCAATTTTTTTTATTCTTTTCACTTTCACTTCGCTTTCATTTCACTTTAGGGTTCATTCTTTTATCTTTTGTTAGCTTTACTCCTTTCATCCTCAGCATGGCTAGCCTCTCTCTCTAAAACAGGAAATGTGCCATTAGGCTTCCATACAGCTAAGTGGCACGCGGTTCTCCCGGCCATTCTCATCTCCTCCTCCTCCTTTGAAATCCAGTTTTTCTTCGCTTCAGCTCAGTTCCAAAACCTAGTTAGCTGTCTATCCATCTACTGCCTACTTAGAAAACTACTTTCAAAAGTGACTAGCGTCGTAAACCTCAAGATTGCAGGAGACTCAACTCACAATTGATTCCAAAAGAATGCACCACAGTTGAGTTCCAGAAGTAAAATCCCATTCATTTTCTTCCATAGGGGAACTTATTTTTAACAATGACTTATAAATTATTGAAGAGAGACCTACTGTGAGCCAATAGGTTGTTGTTAATGGTAAATGCTTTTGTTAAAGCCATTATTTCAAATTTTTTTTTAAACAATCGGATTTAACACTGGGGAAAAACTACATTACCCATGATTCTGCAAGAAGTTTCCTTCAATCAGGGAATTTAAACAAGTCCATACAGTCTCAAACTACTAAAGTATTTGTTTGTAATAATAAACAAGAAATGTTTTTATATACAAAAATCAGATTTTAAACCATAGTTTAATATTTATTGGACATTTTTAATTTGATTGTCATTGATAATGCTTCATGGGGTTGTAGTTCTTTCCCTCTTTAAAGCCGTTAAGTACAGTCTTGTACATTTTGTGTTTTCATCTGATTTCATAATGTTTGTAAAGTTGTGAATCAACTTGTAGCTACAGTTATTGGTAGAGCTGAAACAACGAATCGATTTAATCGATTAAAATCGATTATTAAAATAGTTGTCAACTAATTTAGTCATCGATTCGTTGCTAAATAACTTTTATTTGCCGTAAGCGGCTCATTTCGTGCATATTTCAAATCTGCGGTGACCAAAGTGTGGCAGTAATGAGCCACCGGAGGTTTTACTCAGCCAGTACAACAGGAGAAGTAGCGAATAGCCAATAGCTGGCCTCGTTTTGTCACGTGCTTCCCGAACAGCGTCTCTGCAGCATTCAGCAGGATGTGGGAGACTGGGAGTACTTTACTTTGAGCCTTCAAAAAAGAAGAGTAACCTGTAAACTCTGCACTACGGAACTGTTTAAGGGGACGTTCACATATCGCGTCTTTTGCGCGCTCAAGTTCGTTATTTCCAACACCGCACCGCATCGAGTTTTTCAACATTTCAACTTTTCAGAATGCAGCAAGCGCACCGCGGGTCATGTGACAAGAACTAACCAATCAGCTTCATCCTTTCCCGTAACAACGTTAAAAGCTCAGTCAAGATGAAAGGAACAGCTGATCATAGTTGTATATGGATTTCCATTTTGAAATAAATTTAGTAGCAGAGCTACTGCAAGTGATTTTTTGAGCTGCAAATCCATTTATCCTTTGCTGAAATTTCCGCGTCTTCAAGGAGAGAGCACGTCATGGTTGCTTAGCAAAGGCAGACGCCTCAGGGGCGCTTCTGCACGAGCGCTTTGGAAAGGAGGAGAAAGTGGCGCGCCTAGCGTTTTCCACGCGTTTTTAGGCGCGATATGTGAACGGCCCCTAAGACTTTCATTTGTGCAGATTCTCCAGTACAATGTTGTTTGCAAATGTTTAGTCGTAAAAGCTGATAACATTGCTTTTTAACAGTTAACATTTAAAGCTTTACAAACATGTTCTGTGATCAGTTTGTCGTTTACCAGTTCAAAATTCAGTCGTGCAGCCTAATTATGACTGAATGAGAGAGATAAATGTTTAAAGATATTTGAAATACACTTTTTTTCTAAGTATTCACTGCTCTTTTTCACACAGCAGGTTTTTTGTGTGTGTCCAATTTTTTTTTCTGGACAACCTTCTGATGGATTTTACTTTAAATTGTGAGTTCCATTCAGGTTTCATGCCATTGGCACTTTTTTCGAAGGATTGTTTACAATTTCACAGCAAAAGCTATAAAGCTGTTTTCCAGTAAATAATAAAATACAATGCACTGCAATTTTATTCTGTTTTATCCTTATTCTTCGTGAAAATATGTTCTGAAAGATTCCTTAATAAGCTTTGTCCGGGATGTTAAACTACTTTAGGAGCTCTAAGGACTGCCATGGTGAAAACATTTGATATCTCCTTGTGAAATTTGCTAGAGTATGGGTCAGTGTTTTGATTGCAGAAGAGTTCGACAAAGGATTACTAACACAATAAAACAACTCCAGGTATATTTTTAATGAGGATATGACAATGCAAAATGGTTAAAATCTCTTAAAAATCTATGCTGAAGGATAAAGACCATTTATTAATAATTTACTTGGGGGAAAAATGGAAAAAACTAAAATATAAGCACATAAACCGAATTAATCGATTAATCGTAAAAATAATCGACAGATTAATCGATTATCAAAATAATCGTTAGTTGCAGCCCTAGTAATTGGTTACTGTGTCCTTAGAAGGCAATGCAGCAGTCATCATGACAGAAGTGTATCTATGCTGCCTTCAAATGCTCAGTTCACTGGGTGCTCCTCTTGTATTCCCACTGGAATATCAACAAGCAATCATATCCACACAGTACTTAAAGTAATATCAGATTTATTTTCTATAAAATGTTACATGCATATGTGTTTGTCTTCACGCCAACTGTCATCAAACAATACATTTCTGTGAATAATTTAAAGTGCATGCTTTGTTATGAGAGGTTGTGTTTATGTCTACTGGAAGTGTCCGTGGTGCACTAGATTATGGCTCTTTTTGTGCGTGTATGTGAGCGATAGGCACTGCATTTTGCCATCCTCCCCGAGGACTGCCAAACAGCAGCAACATCAGTTGTGGCCCCATCTTTTTTCCCCAGGAGATGGTGTTCACGTGTGTGTGTGTGTGTGTGTGTGTGTGTGTGTGTGTGTGTGTGTGTGTGTGTGTGTGTGCGCACATGTGCGGCAGGGGCCTATTTCTTCATCCCAAAGTGAGAGAGCCTGAAATGGAGACAAAAAGCCCTCCTGCCTTTATTACAACATGATAAATGCTCCTCTCATATAAAGACTTCTAGTATGTACTCATGCTGCACACACAAACACACACTCTCTCTCACACACACACACACACTGTATACACAAAGCATGGATGCAATCTTTACACTCACGCCACATGAATTATTTCCCATAACCCTCTTGCACAGGTTTTTTTTTTGTGAGCTTGCATACATTCATCTACTTATTTTACACATTCTCAAGGCTGTTTTCCACACAAAAAGCAAAGGCTGGTCATGCAACCCTGTTCTACATGTTAGCCATTTATTATTGATATGACTGTTTGAAAGAGGGGGATGCACTCCTCTCTTATTAAATTATTGACAGGCAACATTTATGCTGCCAGCACCTGACTCGAAGAGGAGGAGAAACTGATGAGAAGGGAGGGAGAAGGGAGGAGAGATTGCAAAACAGACTTAGAGAAGACAACAAAGCCTTTTTTAGGACCATTAAGAATCTGTAAGCACAATATATATATTTTTTTTTTAAACAGGATCCAAACAGAACAAATCCCAAATGCCCACTGAGAGTTAAAATTGGCTTTGCAAAACAAAATGTAGATGCCAGTTGGCTGGTTTAACTTAATTTGGAATGCAAAGATGCTACATGGTTTAAATAAAATTGTGTGTGTGTGTGTGTGTGTGTGTGTGTGTGTGTGTGTGTTTGTGTGTGAAATTTCTTTAATTATATGACAAACCGTATTTAACTGGCAGCATTACTTCAATTTTCACTGAGATTGCAAGATGACTGAAAGTCTGCAACAGGTGTTTGTCCAGATAAAGGCCAAAGGGATGACCCTTTCATCCACTGCAAGAGAAGCTGGTCATTTCAAATCTGCAATTCCTAGAATACTGCAGGTTTACAATGACACTAATTAATTCAAGTCACCCAAAAAGGTTGGTCGTCCAGAAAAGACAACTGCACAAGAAGAAAGAATAATGTAAAAACTCTCAATGGGTAAATGGTTCAGCACTGCAGCTGGAATTGCTTGCCAGTTCAGTGCTGATCAGGGCTAGTAAGGATCTGTCTTGGCACGTTTAAGAGAAGTCAGACTGAAAGCACACTCTGCAGTGACCAAGCCTCTCATCAACAGAAAAAAACAAAAGGCTAAGCTCATATTTGGAATAAGTACAAGTTTGATTTATTTAGGTCTGATGGGAAACATTTTGTTTGGCGTCAAACTGAGGAAAAACTGAACCAAGAGTGCGTGAAAAGAAGTCATTGAAAGTTTGGAGGAGGAAGTGTCATGGTTTGGGGGATGTTTTCTGCAGAAGGAGTTACATGGCATGGTGAATGCAAACGTTTATCAGAACCTCCTTCAGCAACATTCAGTTCATTCCCTGCAAGCATTTCCCAATCCGCCTGCAATTTTCATGCAGAACAATGTTCCTGTCTCACGGCAAAACTAGTAAAACAGTTCCTAGAAGCTAGGAAAACTGAAATAATGAAATGGCCGGCCCAGAGTCCTGATTTAAACATGACTGAAAATCTCTGGAAAATCCTTGTCCAAAAAAAGTCATGGCTAAGAAACCCACTAAAGTCAACAAACTATGGAAGAGAGTCGAAGAAGACTGGACCAAGATCACACACAGAAATTTTGAGCAATGAACATTAACAATATTTCAGAAAAAAAAGATATTGTGGCAAAACATTTTATGTTGGACCCTGTACAGACATATTAATGACAAACTTCACCCATTAGGACACTGAGGGTCCAAGAAAGCAAGAGAGTTGTAAATGTGCGACTGAGAAAAGTATAGAGGTGTTAAAGATGCAAAGAATTGAATGAAGAATCCAAACAGACAGATAAAGAAGAGTTGGAAATAAAATGAGGATTTACTGTTGAAGGGGAGTGGGGAGAGAAGGAACAGACTGAAGAGAAGAGAGAAGAAGAGCAGGACATGGTAAGAGAACTAAAGAACAAGGTGAAAGGGGTGGAACAGAAAGAGATTTCAGAGCTGAGGTGAAGGAATTGCAGGGCATGAGAGCAGAAGGGAAAGATAATAAAAGAATAAAGATGCAGGTGAAATGAGAAAAGGGGGAGAGAGCGAGAGAAAACGGACGCAGAAGTGAGGGGGAGAGCTAATCTGCAAAAGGTGAACAGGTGGAGGAGAGAAAACCGAGAATGGGAGGAAGAGAGCATGCCAGGGGAGAAGAGAAGAAAGAAAAGAAGCAAAGAACGAGAGCAAGTATTCAGAAGCATTAGAGATTCAAATTGTGTGTGTGTGTGTGTGTGTGTGTGTGTGTCTGTGTATATATAGTGCATATTTTAGTAAATGTCATAAATATGTCTGTGCAGGAGCCAAAATGAAATGTTTTGTCACACCTACCAATTCACTAAATTATATTGTAGTTACTTTTAAATTTCTTATTTTATTTCTTACTCATTTTTTTAAGTTATTTTTTATTTTTAAAGTTATTTTTTACTTATTTAAATATATATATATATAAATATATATATATATATATAAATACGTAAATAAATTGTTTATAACCATAAAAAAACCACAACATATGGAGCTTTAGGGGACGAACTCTTTCATTAGAGAGCATCTGACTGGACAAAAGACTGTGTAGTCCAGGATGAGTCATCAGGATTTTTATTCTATGGCTATACATTTTAAACACATTAAAAGTGAAGTTACTCAACTTATAGGAAAAGACTAGCATACAGATGACTTGGATGCTAACATACATGGAGAAAAAGCTAAAAACCTAAAATTAGATTTCACAGGGTCGTTAACCCTTTAAGAGCACTATCCATCGAAACACGACGCACTAAAGAGCTCTTTTCCCTTGAGAGTGCATGTTAGATTGAGTGTCTGTAAGCACATAATGATAGCAGACCCTAAGTATGAGCATTCATGCATAAAAATGAGATGTTTATGTACATTACTTGAAAAAAAAGTTTCAACGACCTTTACAAATGCTGCTTTGTAATGCATAATAAACTAATTACGCTTGATATCTCCATCTTTCATATTGTACGTGTTGCCTAACTTCACTTGTAACGTGATAAATTACAGAATCATGTAGGGTCGATTTATATTCTTGTGAAAACACATATTGGTGCATCTTTAAAAATGGAGGAGGTTTGATTGTGGAGATGAGTGAAGGAACAACAGCTCATCTGCATGACAAAGATGAAAATAAGAACAATGACAGGAGGGAAAGAGAGATAAACAGTCTGCAGGTGGGCACGTGTATACTTGAACGCTGCACTTCCTCCATTATTCCGCCAGCTGGATGGCGAGGTTCATTTGAGTGCCATTAGAGGCAGTTTCTATCCTCCGGTCTTATACTTACACTAACACTGAACACAGAGAATGAGGGTGAAAGCGGAAGGGAGGAGAGAACACTTAAAGAAACCGAAAGAGACGGGAATTGTTATAGCATATTTACTCGCCGTCATCAATTCTCTCTCCTCATTAGCCCGGCACAGGTAATGATCATTCTGTTAGAATTGATTCAGGACGAGTGAAGTTGTTTGCCCGCCGCTCTGTCTAAAAGAGAAGACAGTGTACAATTACCTTACAAGCATGTAAACAAGCCACATGAATGCGGCCAGGGAGAACTCGAGGTGCCTTTTGTGGGGCCCGACTGTGTCTAATGTGTGTGTGTGTGTGTGTGTGTGCGCGTGAATGCGTGTTTTGAAAAGTGTATTCCCTCCACAGCAGGAGCAAGGCATTGATTTTCCCATATTACCACACGTCAGGGCCACAAAGAAAAGCTAACACCACCGTAATTACAGCGTGTTAACTGCAAACTCCCCAGACCAATGCACTCGCTTCCAAATCCCCTTCTCAAAGACTGCATTTCCCAGAATTCCCTAGTAGATTCAGACTATGACTTGTATGGCTATTGAAGACCTGGAGGTAAAAGACAACAAAAAACATACAAACCCTTTTTAAAATTAGGCCAAAACTGAATTTGTTATTCACTGATACTAGCTCATTAAGCCAGTGAGTTGAATTCAAGAACCGACTCGGTTCAATTCACCGAATGAATCATTCAGATCAGTTATATGAACCAAATGACACTTTTAGTTTTAAATCGTACAAAAGTCGGACTAACAAATGTCTGTTCTTCACAAATGCATTTTATGACTTTAGAAGATCGGGGGGGGGGGATCATATGAACCACTTTTATGATTCTTTTTAGTCATTTTGAAGCATGACAGCCTTAGTACTCTTTCACTTTTATTATATAGACAAGAGACCAGAATATGCTTTAAATATTCACTTTTTATTCCACACAAGAAATTCATGACAGTGAGAAGATGCTTTTAATATGAACTTTTCCTTTAAACAAGGAGAATGGAAGCGGGGGAGGAGGAAGCAGAACTCATATGTTAAGGATTAGCCATGCGGTCTTCTGGGACTTTCTCCCGCGGAATCAAAGGTTAATCGCATTACGGGAAAACTGCATAATAGAAAACCTCACCACAGTGAATACGAGAGGGTCACAGGCGCGGATGTAAACGTGACTGAATCGGGATGTTTAAAAAGACGTGGGCGCAATGCTGGCGAGTGAAAGCAGATTATTTAAAGCGCGCTCGAGCTCTCGGATGAAGTGCGATCATCTGCGCGTGACTGAAGTGGCTGCGCGCGCGCCGGCCGTGTGCTGGAATCAATTAACAGACACCTGTATGTGCTACTGCTACAGTAAGGTATGCTCCCAGAGAGCGGCTCTGAATTGTTAAGATCTCTCCATAATGGAGCCCCAGCGAGCCACTTGCACAAACCCAGACACGAGCACACATTCCCCAGAGTGCTGCTGTCGACATGTAACAGCGTTCATCACATTACCGAAAAGCCCTAAATCACATTACAGCTGGAGTGTAGCCTCGGAGCCAGCCCTTAGCTTGGATCTCTGGTAGGAGACGGACTGGCAAAAACCAACTTTGAGAGGCGATGGCAGCTGGCATCTAATGTCGGTGTTCACATTTACAGGAAATACCCACTATAGCTTTATGAGCTCGAGCTTTGGTAAAACTCCCGGGTGATTAGCCCCTAAATGAGAGCGAGTTGTTGCTAAGCACAATTCAGTGAGCGCGCGCCCGAGAATAATGGAGGTTAACAAGTGAGCAGAAGATTGCAATAGACACTAGTCAGAAGTGAGGACGCTCTGATGTTACTAGAGCCACGTTCTTTCCGTTTAATAACCGTGGAAGAGGCGAAGCATGTTTTCAATACTCAGTGAAGGCTCGAGAAACAACCAGCAAAGACTTTTGACCTCATTGCATCCGATTAAGACAGAGAACAGCCACTTAGACAAGAAAAGGATGTAAATAAAAAATGTAAAAATAGCAAAGCCCATTACAACTAACCAGATGTAATACAATAAAGTGATAAAAGTTCATAGAGATCCTTAATATATTGGCTAAGTACCATATTTCTCATTAGGCTCTCTCCATTTTTACATTCAGATTATCTTTGGGGTCACCGATCCACTTTATTTTTCCCTTAATGGCCTTTTGTAAATATAATCTCAGATAGCACACGTACGACTGCAAGAGGGCTGTTATTAAAAAGTGCTTCATCTGGAAATCACCCCCTGTGTACAACCTTTTACAACATTTTGTTATGTGCTTTGAGTGCTTTTAAATTTGTATTTAGTTTTAGTACTTCAGCTTACTTCCAGTTAGTTGGCAAGTTTAACTAATATTAATTTTATTTCATCTTTATTTTCATTAAGATAGAGAGAGAAACAACAATGACATTAACCAACACAAATTGTTAATTTTAGCTCATGATACCTAATGCCTTCACCAATATTAACAAATTTCACCTTATTGTAAATGGTTTTCAAGATGTTTTTTGTTTCAGCTTTGTACCTTATCAACACTACTACCAAACATGCCATCTGAAACAGACACATACATGAAACATGACCGCTCCCAACCCAGCAAGACACTTTCCATTCTCTATTCCCTTTCTAACCTCTCCATTCTCCCAAAACTTCAGACAAGGCCAGGGAGTAGCCCCGGACAAACACATCATAGCATCCATAGCCTTCGCAGAAGGCGAGTTCCCTTTGATTCATTTCAGAGAGAGAATCTCATAGTCAGCAAGGCTGCGGATTTCTTTATCAAGACTTTTAATCATAACACGCTATTTGGAATTGAATGAGGCAGAACAACCACCCTGCACCAGCTTATCTGGGCTAAACGTCAGGTGTTTTCATTCAGTGGTGTTAGTATCCATGCATAGGCAAACCCACACACACACACACACACACACTGATGGCTTTGGGATTTGGAGCTCTAAATTAGGTTGCTTGTCGCATTTTCCCCATAGCGAGCTGTGCTCTGATTAAAAGCGCCCAATCTCTGGTTTGGTTGTCGAGCGTGGTATTGGTCTCTCTCTCATGTGCTTAACTCCGTGTCTACCGCCTCACTGATCCTGGGATTTCAAGGATCTATGGCTCGATTTATGCATAAAAAAAATATATATATATATATAAAACGAGAGCCGTGGAAACCGGTTATTTAACATTGGCTTCACATAGAGTGACTGCTTGAACATCATGTAGCATGAAGGACGTTACCTCCATCTAATAAGATCACATATTGGCTTATCAGGCTGTCAATCACATCCGTGCACGTCCTTCACCAAAAGCAATACCCAATAATTTGATCCCAGGCCATGAACACCATCTGGGTTAACCTGAGATATATTGGATAGAGATGTGCCAAGCCACACAACATCCTGAGGGGTCAAGGTCCAGCTGGCCACGCTTCTTCTGGAGAAAAACATCCTGAAAGACGACAGACAGAGACAGGATGACAAAACGGCTCGTCTGAAGCCAGTGTTACCTTCAGGGTTCCCACCATTTCTGATGGATTACTTTCGGCAATGTTTCTTCCATGACTTTTAAGAAATAAGAGTTTTTAAAAATCCTTTCCATAGAGATTACACTCAAAAATGATCAT
Source organism: Carassius carassius (assembly GCF_963082965.1). Classification (NCBI taxonomy): domain Eukaryota; kingdom Metazoa; phylum Chordata; class Actinopteri; order Cypriniformes; family Cyprinidae; genus Carassius; species Carassius carassius. The sequence continues at coordinate 4,152,209 of NC_081779.1, read as the reverse complement.
TTCTAGCTAAAGAAAACACTTAAAAACTAGAAAAAAATATGAGTATATAAAGATTCCTGTGACCTTTTAAGATTTTATTAATCTCTGTGACTTTTAAAGGTTTGGAAATAACACTTGCAATTCTCAGATTTTTTTCAGCTTTTTAGGAAACCTCACACGTTTCTCTGGTCGATTTCTGAAGGCAGCATAAGATGTATTCTTCACTTTGATGATATCCCATAATCACAAACGTGCATGAGAGAAAAAAGGCAATACTACCAGTGGGAACGAGTGAATTAATTCACAATACCTTTTTCCTCATTTATTCCAACTTATGAGTTTAATATCTACCATTGTTATGTGCCCTTCTGAAATGAACAGAGCATGTGTTCAAATACATACACACACACAAACACACACACACACGTTCAATTTCATTATAATTTTTTAAAATTGTATTTTTTCAATATTTTTTTTATTATAAAAAATAGGAAAATTATCTGAAAACTTCAGTCAGTATCCATCACTATATTTCTTCCTTTGAAAGACCTATAAACATTTTATGAAAATATTTAGTTTGTTAATATTATATATACACATTAGGTATTGCATATTAAAAATAACTTTTTACAGTGTTTATGTATTTGGATTAATGAAAGATTATAAAATATTATACTTTATTATGTTTTATTTTTCCATATACATAAAATTTGTAATAAAACGATTCACATATATATGTAATGTTAACATATTTTACTTACAAATGAATGCAATTTAATGGTGGAGCAGGGTGAAAGTATGCCTTATTTACCTGTGTTAACCTTTTTTCAATTTCGCTTCCTGTCATTTCAAATTCAATTCAATTTCACACTCTTGAACTACAAGTGAGCACATTCTAATGAGAAATAAACATCCTAGTCACTAAAGATTTGCTTAGCTATGTGTGAAGCTCACATAAATTCATGTTATAATCATAAGTGGTGCCTTGATACAAAAAAGCTGCCCGACTGAGGTCTCGAACACATCCCTGCACTCTCAAACATAGATTGCTGTCACATCACACTTCCTTTCCCCATGTGTAAACCCTTCATTCAGCTTTTCAGACGCTAATCCTCTTCACACACACACACACACACATCTCTCACACAGATGCTATGCCCCTCAATCACAATACATCTAACCATCCTAAGCCAGGATTACTCTGCACCGCCACCCCTCAAATCCCCCGTTTTCCATGCCCTCAGTGCAAAACACTTAAGAACCTCAGGCTTTAGCATTCAACATTCATCTTTTTTGGAGTCAGAGGCCTGTATGTAGATCATTCGCACTCATTAGCTCACGGTTCCTTTGATCAGGGATCGGTGACCCGATGCAATGCCCTCTGCGCGGTCTATTGCAATCCTGTTGCAAACACATCTCAATGCAAGCAAGTCCCCGTCCTGATTGGCTTCTAACAAGCTTGCCTGGTTTGTTAGAACAGAGCAAGTATCCCACAGATACATGCACTTCACCAGAAGAAAGGTCGGCCCATCTTCGCTTTGAAAAATAACAGTGGAGATCTGATCAAAGGCTAACGCAAACAAGAGCATCGACACATCAAGAGAACAGGCTGGTGAGGGGATACGCTCACACCCCTTGTTTTCCAGGAACATTGGTTGTGGGGATAAGAGTCACTGTCGTCAAGGTGACGGCGAGAAGAGAGGCAGCTGGGTGACAGAGCAACAGCTGCTCATTCACAGTCACATCTGGAGACAAGAGCATTCATCTCCGTGCCAACAGAGCAGAGAGAGTCAGCGGAGAGATGGAGAGAAAGTAGCGATGGGCAAAACATCATGTTATTAAAAATCAACTACTGACAGGCCTTAACAAAGTCCTGTACAATTAGACCAGTTTCTAACAGGGCCTTTACATTAGACATGTTCTTGTTGCACAAAAGAAGAAAAAAAACATGACAGAAGTCCCCCCCAAAAAAAACACACACACATTTTGTAAAACTATTTGTTAATACACAACTTTTCTGAGCATGCTTTTAAGTGCTGCTAAAAAGCATAACATACTGAAATTAGTCTAATAAATATCAAAATGGTGTTAAAATATGTATTATACTGTATATATATAATACAAAATTATGTATAAATGTGTGTATACTGTATATCAATTATTAATATAATAATATATACACAATATAATAGTTATTATACACACATTTTAATGTTAAGTTATTGATCACTAAATATTTAATATAAAAATGTATATTATATATTATTCATATTTTAATTTTATAATAAAAGTAAACGTACAAAAATAGAAATTATATACACACACTTAAATGTTCAAAATATACAATAAATTAATATTAAATATAATATATAAAATGATGTATGTGCTTGTTCTTATTATTCATTAATTACATAATTCTTATTATAACATATATGATAAATATAATAATGTTACATACATTACAACATAATTATAGAAAATACATTTTGCATATATATACAGTTGTGTTCAAAATTATTCAACCCCTTAGAGACTGCAGTACTTAACAAATACAAGCTTTTCTAAAGATCCAGGATATAATAAAACTTGCATCTATAACAGTTCACTGGCATATTAAAAGTGATATTGTCAATATATAATGTAATATATTTGAGTTATAAGATTTTTTAATAATACTGCTATGTCATAATTATTCAACCCCTATTCAACATTGCTGTTTTTAAATCACTTATTTGCATGGTGGGGAATAAAACAGTCTCAAAACACAATTAAGCCTTTAGATACTCTATTAAAAACATATTTAGCTTGAGCTGTTACACATACAGTTTGGCCCATGCATGTATTGAACTTGAGTAGCAAAATGTCAACAGAGATCTCACAAAAGCAAAAGAGAAGAAATATTGTATTACTTTAGAAAGGCTAAGGCTATATGATGATTTCCAAGACATTGAAAGTTCCTAGAGATACAGCTCTCAGCCTTATTCCTTAGCTTAAAGTGTGTTTTACCAGAAAATCTTTGAGGGCGTGGAAGAAAAAGCACAATATCATAAAATGTTTAATCAGAGCAACTGAGAAAAAACCTGCAATGTACAGCCAAAGACTTGCAAGATGACCCGATGAAAGGAGGAAAACCATTTCAATGCAGTGTGTAAGAAGAACACTAGACAAGTATGGCCTTCATGTTGAGACATCTTGATAAATACCACTCTTGATCAAGAAGAACAAAAAGCCAACTTGAACTTGATAAAATTCATTTGTGTGGACCCGTGGAGCTCTGGAGGAATGTTTTATGAAGTGATGTGACCAAACTAGAACTTTTTGGACCCATGGATCAGCGGTATGTCTGCTGCAAAAAAGGCAAAGCTCATAAGCAGAAGAACACCATCTCCATCATCAAACTTGGAGGTGGATCAGTCCTGTTATGGGGTTTCTTTACTGTAGAAGGAAGTGGAAATCATGACTGTATGAAGGACATCATGGATTCTTTAAAGTGTCAGGCCATTTTGACAAGAATTGTGATGCCTTTGGTGCAAAAACTGAAGCTGATGATCAATGGACTTTCCTGCAGGCCAGTCATCCCAAAGTACACATCCAAATCTACTACTGCTTGGTTCAGGGATCAGTCATAGAATGTACTTGAGTGACCTGTTCAGTCTCCAGGCTTAATTCTCATTTCAAATATCTGGTTGAAATTGAAGAAAGCAGTGGCAATGTGAAAACCAAAAATTATCAGTGATCTGAAAGCTTTTTCAGGTGTGGAATGGGCCAAAACTTTAGTAGAGAGGTGACAGAAGCTTCTAAACACTTACAGACAGCGTTTATTGGTGATTTTAAAGAATAAAAGATTCTGCACAAAGGGGGTTGAATAATTTTGAACATGCATGTTTAGAGTCAATTTGAATTTTATCATGATTCATCAATGTTTCATTCTCAGAATCATTCAAAAGTGCATTAACAAACTTTCTCTTATACTTTACTGATGCCTTTGTTAAATTGATTTCATAAAATGTTATCCTCCACAGCAAATTGTCTTCCAAGTCAAGGGGGTTGAATAATTTTGAACACAACTGTATATATACATATATACATATATATATATATATATATATATATATATATATATATATATATATATATATATATATATATACACATACACACACACACACACACACACACAAACACATACACACACACATATATATATATATATAAACACACACACACATTTTTTTTATTTACATAAGGAAACACATGGGAAATGCATACTGTAGGTCTTGAGAACGAGTCCAACTGTTGCTCTACATAAAATACAATAAAATTTCTATGTCCTTATGGAAAAGATATAGCAGGACCTTTTATATATATTGCATATTAAATGTTTTTTTAAAAGTCCTGCTACATTTTCTGTGGGGACACAGAGAAACACTACATAAAAGGTCTGGCGAATGAGTCCAACTGTTGCATTCTTGTTTTCTGGATTCCTCATGAGCTGTCAATAGTTATTTTGCTTTGCCTCCAAGCATTGTCTGTTCTACCTCAGAAAGACATCTGTTCTCTTTCTCCATCTGTTTTTTCCTCTTTTCCACTGTCTCCATCTATTCATCAACACCCGTCTCAAAAAGCAGCAGACAGTGTGTGAAGCAGATCTTCAGAAGCACGTTCTCCCCGCTTCTCCCGAAAAGGGTCAATTTAGTGAGAGAATTTCACAAAACTTGTCAAAATATCTCCAGGTGATATTTCACCTCAGAATGTAAAAGAAATAAGAAACCATATTTCACTTATCAAAATAAATCTTTTTTTTTTTTAAATGTGAAACTGCTTTCATTCAAATTCATCACAATTCCCATTACTGTAAAGAATGTACAGTAGTTAAACTGTGATGTACTGTACACCATGGTTATATTAACTGCTATGACTTCCGTCTACAGTTTAACAAATTTTTTTAACATAAAAATGCTCAAAATTACTAAATCGAGAATCACTACTGAAAGTAAAAGAAAAGTAAAAATAAATCATAAGCACATTAAATTATGACTTATTTTTTAATTAAATGCATTTTATAATATTTTTATAATTTTTTGATCATAAAAATATTTACCTATTTATTTTAAATAAAAATACTTATATTTTTTCATATTTTTGTTGTAATTATTATTATTATTGGATTTTAACCTTAAACTGAATTTTTTTGTTTGTTTGTTTTTGTTGTGATTTTGTGAATTGTGACCCATGATTCACTCAAAAGTCCATAACTCAACCCAAATAAATGTATTATTAAAATTTAATACTATAAAATCCCATTTACACTGGGCTACCAACAAATTATTAATCATCTGTTCACAGAAAGTGCGTAAACAAGCTGAAAGATTTCCTTACAAGCAGAAATTCTTTCTTGACAGTTACGGCTCTCCTGAGCTCTCCCTCCTGTGTCTTCATTATTATTTAATAACGCTTACATCCATTTGTCACACTAAAAGCTGGACACACCGGTCACAATAAAGATGGACTGCTTGCATTAAAAAACCTCAGAGACCCGTGCGCTTCCTCAAACTCGAAGCGGCGAGTCTTTTCTGGGCTGGGCTGGGCAGCACATGAGCTTTAACACAATACACAAAAATCTGCACATCAATCTTCACCGGGGCTCACAGGAAAAGCCTACTTTTGCACTTTGAAAAAACACTGTGATTTGGCAATCCCCTAGCAGGGGTCTGCGGGGTCTCTAAATGGCAGCTTGCTCACCACAACTTCCGCTGTGCTAAATTCTCACCTATCAAGAGAAAACAGGACGCCCGTGGCAGGAAAGCCCAGTCTGGTTGGCTACAGAAGAAGCTCTGGTCTACAGACTGCGCTGGGTGGTCATGCAAATCCACCGAGGGCTAATCAGTAAACAGATGAAAACGCTCAGTCATGAGGCTGACTGATGTTATCTACTTCCTTTTCTCAAAGCCTAAACAACTAAACCACACAAGTCATTCAACTCAAGTTTCCATGCCATTTCCTCTTTTTTGGTGCTTTCCCCTTTTGTTTCTCCAGCACCTCCACATTTTTCATTTTCACTAATTAGGCCCAAACAGAACTTGTCAGTTTTTCTGCATTTTCAGATGCTGATTTGAGGGGAGAGAGTGGAGATCCGTGGGATGAATCTGAATATGGTAAAACATGTAAAACGATGCAGGAGTATGACACTCTTATTTAAAGCTGAAAGCGTCATCAGATTAGATAAAATTAGATCTTCAACCTTTATCAGCCCTTGGTGGAAAGAATGACTGAGCAGGAGAGACTGCAGTTGGTATTTTAAGTCTGCATTAATATGCCACACATGCTGTCATAGGCTATTTACACACTGCTGTTCAGAAGTCACTTCTGCTCATCATGAAAAAAACCCAATAATATTGTAAAATTATTGCATTTTACAAAAATGGTTTTCTATTTGAATTTATTTTAAAATATAATTTATTTCTGTGATGCAAAGCTGATTTTTCATCATTATTACTCAAGTCTTCTGTGTCACATGATCCTTCAGAAATCATAATATGCTGATTTATTATCAATGTTGGAAACAGTTGTGCTATGTAATATTTTTTGGGAACCTGTGATACTTTATTCAGGATTTATTGATGTATACATTTAAAAAGAACAGCGTTTATTTAAAATAGAAATATTTTCTACAATATAAGACTTATTTTCAATTTAACACCTCCTTGCTGAATAAAAGCATTCTATTTCTTTCAAAATAAATAAATAAATAACTGACCCAAAACTTTAGAACAGTATATTGCTACAAAATTTCTATTTTGAATAAGTGCTGTTCTTTTTTACTTTTTATTCATCAAAGAATCTGGAAAAATAACAGGGTTTCTACAGAAATATGAAGCAAAAAAAAATAATATTAAGCACCAAAACTGTTTCCAACATTGATAAGAAATCAGCATATTAGAATGATTTCTGAAGGATCATGTGACGCTGAGTAAATGCTGAAAATTCAGCTCTGCATCACAGGAATGAATTAAATTTTAAAGTATATTAAAACAGAAAACCATTATTTTAAATTGCTCCAAGCAATTCAGCAAGAATGCATTAAAGAGGTAATGAAATGAGAAATCAAATTTTACCTGATTTTTGTAATGCAAGATAAAACAAAATGTACGATTCAGAACTCAAAACTTCCTTGTTAGTCCAAAAACTAACAAGTTGTCCAAATCACTTGTTTCAAATTTACGTCTCAGGGGACTTTACATTCAGGGGATTTTTTTTTTGTTTGGCCGTTTATTAACATGAAAACAGATTTCAAAGTTTACATTTTTAAAAACGATACCGTTGTCATCTCTGTGTAAACTAGGCTACAAACTTTGACACCATTTGCACATCTATTACGTGTTCAGTTTTTAAGTTTTTGTGCATAGGAGCAAAGTGTTTCTTTACAAAGTGGCATCGCCAACTACTGGCCTGGCATGAATAAAGGCCCGTTCACACCAAGAACGATAACTATAAAGATAACTATAAAGATAACTATAAAGATATTAGCGTCCACACCAGCGAACGATATTGTTTGTGTATTCTAAGCGGATGCGCGTCTGCTGCTTCAAATTCTCGCGCTAATTACAGCAGGATTGATTCTGATTGGTTGGCAATGTTTTTATCGTTCATCAGAAAAAAAAAATAGTTCTGAAAGTGATTCCAACGATATCGTTTCTCTGTGCCTTTATCATTATAGTTGTGGTGTGGACTCCGCTATTCTTTAATATTGAGAACGATTTTTAGAACTATATCTTTATCATTATCTTTATAGTTATCGTGCTCGGTGTGAACGGGCCTTAATACAGTGTTTTTAGTCATTTTTTAGTCTATCATGGAAACACGCCCTCAGTATGACATCATAATGCGACAAAAGCCCGCCTCTGCAGAATCAGATCAATGCTTACTCCTACATCAGTTTTCAAGAGTTCAACATTTCATATGGAAAGACCATGTACCAACCACAGCAGCAGTGGGCGTTTACACTGAAGTCACCAAAGGGACACGCTTTAAATGAAGCATTTAAAACAGACGGCTAAATCAAGGTTTGAATTACAACAGTTTTGGATGAAAAATAATTCAAGATTACATATAATAATAATTAAAAACAAATGCAGTTCATGACCTCTTTAAACTCATCAAAAGTACACTCTTAAAAAATGCTGGGTAGTTTCAACACAACTTTGGGTCAAATTTGGACTAACCCAACTTTTGGGTTAAACATTTAATGTAAAAAATTTAACCCAACGGTTGGGTTAGTCCATATTTGACCCAAAGTTGGGTTGAAACAACCCAGCATTTTTTAGAGTAAAAACATTAATCAAAAGACTTACATTTACAAATAAAGCTGTTCTTTTGATCTTTCTATTAGTCAAAGAATCCCGAAAAAAACAGGGTTTCTACAGAAATATGAAGCAACTGTTTTCAGCATTGATAAAAATCTAACGTTTCAGCATCAAATCAGTATTTTTAAATGATTTCTGAAGGATCATGTGACACTGAAGCCTGGAGTAAAGATGCTGAATATTCAGCTTTGATCAAAGAGATTAATCATATTTTAAAATATGATTTATTTGAATGTATACATTTTGAATATATTTTACAATATATTTAAAGATAAAACAGTTATTTTTGAATTGTAATAACATTTTTGGTCAAATAAATGAAAAGACATTCAAAAACCTTATATCTCATGAGCTCACACACACTTAAACTCCCCAAAAAGATGTTTGATTCACATAGGAATTCATATCCTAACCGAACATGATGGGTGAATGGCTCCCGCATGCTTCACAGAAGCTCTCCTGTTAACAATCACAAGATACAAACACATCTCCACCTTCAAAGAAAACCACAAGCTGATATTTTCACGCAGCTGCGCCTTTAAGGTTCCCGTAGCTAAACTAACAACTCCTAAGAGTAATCTGCTGTTAGAAGCACTCACTTGAGTCGTGAGATCTACCGATCTATGCAGTCGCAGGACGATTTTGATATTCCTTTCAAACCACTTAAACAAGCCCACCACGAAACAAAGTGGCCCGCAGCAGCTACCTTGCAGTTACACAGCGAGACGTAGCAGTCCGCGCTAAACCTCGAGGTCAGGTGCTCTGAGTCTGGAGGAGAGGAGCACTGAAGCCGGCTGAGATTAGAGGCCGAGAGCCATTGATCCAGGCCTGAGTTTGAGATCCGATGTCAGCGTGGGAGCAGGTGTGGAGCTGAATTCCCAGTGGAACCACATCTCATCCGTCTCCTAGTGCAGTTTTTCCAGAGGGAAACTCCAGCGCCAGGCCTCCGTAATCTTCATCATCACCTCGCCGCAGCTTCTCGCCGACTCTGATCTGCGCTCGCACAAACTCACATCACATTGTCTCATTAGTGGGCTTTACAGACACCTTCGCTGTCAGACTCACACTCCTCTTTCCTGTTTTTAGATTCCTACACTTATAATGAGGTTACCCCACACACTTTATTCCCTCTTCTCCTCATCGAGCTCGTTCAAGCATAAGTGCTGGCGAGACTCCACCAATTGAGCTCTCGTTCTTTCTCACTCCAGTTGTCTTTCATTTCTCACCCTTTTCTTTTCCACCTTTCTCACTCTACAGCTTGTCTTACTCAATGTGATCCACTGTTTTCTTAGGGCCCTATAAAATGAACCCCCCCCCCTCCATTTTAATGATTTTATTCTATTTTTTGTCATTAAACAACATGTCTACTCATCTGAATTCATAGAACTTAATTTGAGCAATCTTTTAAAAACAAAAATGTAACAGATAAAATGGAAATATAATTAATAAACTGAACAAATAAAATGAAAATCTAACAATTTACAATAAAACTGCATTTTTGTGCAGTTGCTTGGCATTAAACAACATGTGTAATCAATAAAATTCATAAAACTTAATCTTTTTAAAATGTAATACAATTAAAATCTAACAATTTACAAAAAAACGTCCAAAAAATGCTTTAAAACAGAACTTTACTATTTACATTAAAACCTGGATGTAAAAAAATGTATTATTATAATTAAAAACAAATAAATAAATTAACACCCACAAAGCATTTATACCATATCATGGTAATATTTGCATTACTGACTTCATGCTGAGATTGAAAAAAAAGTATTTTATAGTTTGTAGTAATAAAATACAGTATAAAATTGCTCTATATAATAAAATAAAAACCATCTTAACACATTTTAGTAATGTGAATTTTGAAGGAAAATGTTTCATTGTCACAAAACGGTCACAATATTTATCTATTGATCATAAAATAGGTTTAAATAATAATAAAATAATAATTATTATTATTATTATTATTATTATTATTATTATAACTACTACTACTACTACTACTTTAACTAAATTTTTCCATTCTAAAGGAATATATTTCTATCGTAAGTTCTTAAAGCAGACCAAACTTTTATCTTGGTAGATTATAACAAAGATTTTGGGCCCTATTTTAACAATCAAAACGCAAAGTGTAAAGCGCACGGCGCAGGTGCACTCAGGGCGTGTCCAAATCCACTTTTGCTATTTTAACGACGGAAAAACGGTTGGCGTGCCCAGGCACATTGTCTAAACGGGTTGTCTCTATTCACTTACTGAGTAATGGGTGTTTTTTGGAAGTAATCTTCCATTCCCTTTAAGAGCCAGTTGCGCTCGTGCCATGACAGATTTGCTAGTTACACGGTGGAATTTGGCAAGAGCAAAGACGGAACGCGTCTCCGAGATGATAGCAAATAAATAGCTTAATTCTGATACATGCGATGACTATCCATTATGACATATATATATATATATATATATATATATATATATATATATATATATATATATATATATAATTAGGCTAAAAAAAAAAAATCTTATGCATTGCAAACCTTTAATTTTTTATATTTGGCATGTTTGTGTGCTGCTGTGCGTCCCTGTGTTTAATAAGCAGCGTGTATGCTCTTTAAATAACAAAGAAAAATCATTGTGCCAGACTTTAGCCCAGGTTTTAGTTGGTCTATGGCGCAGTCTATTTTCAGCTCCTTAAAATAGCATTGCGCTAGCAATGCACCTGAACACACCACTTTTTTAGACCAGCACGCCCATGGGCGCAAAAATGAGCACAAATGCATTTGCTAATTAAACGACGTGGCGCTGGATAGGAAAATGCAAATGGCGCCAGACTGAAACTAGCAAACACACTTGCGCTGCGCCTTGCGTCACATTGTGCCGGGTGTATGATAGGGCCCATTGAGTTTCTACGAGTATATAGATTTAAAAATTAAATTAAAAATGTATGCATTTAGCAGACGCTTTTATCCAAAGAGACTTACAGTGCATTCAGGCTATCAATTTTTACCTATCATATTTGAGTATATGAAATGCTTTTTTTCAAAAGGTGACTTTTTTTGAAAATACAAATTACCGATGCTTCATGTAAATTATAAAATTAATATAAAAAGTATACATTACTGATTTGAATTTAATTTTACAGGCCTACTTTTGATTTATTTTTCCAATATTGCCAAATTCTGTGTTATACAGTACATTTTTTTGATTCCACGATTCTGGTGGCATTTTCTGCATCATGGAAATCATAAGGCCCTATTTCCTGTAGTACCTGTATCCTTTCAGAAGCTTGTTTAGCTTGAACAAAGAACTTTTCTGCCGTCTCTACTTCTTCCCTTCCTGCTTTTCTCGAGCACCTATGCCTCATTAACCCTTCAAAAGGCCCTATTTGACTTTCCGTTCGTCACTCGATTGCTGATCCTCAATCACCACAATTCACATTTAATTCAGATACTCCAAGCAAATTTGTATCAGTTAATACTGACAGCAGTTCGGTGGTTATAAATGGGTTACTGCACAACTGGCACTGGTGAATAATAAAGTCACGCTTTCCCGGCTCTTTTATTGCGAGCTAATTAATTAGGCAACTCCTCGCAGGCTGTCGTGTGCACATGGACCATGCACAAGGTTGGTTCCACTAAGAATCCCCCGAGTACAAATCCCGCCTAATAAAGTCTTGTAGCCGTGGCCCATAATGGAGTCATCAAACTGTTCCCATTTGCGGAGAAGGCCTTGGACCGTCTCCAGAGAGCGAGTGTGTCCATGTATGCATCTTTCCAATCAAAGTCTGCTCTGTCATGCTCACGCTCAGCTCATCACATCCTCCGCCGTATGATCCGCTGTTGATACCCAGACTGCCTCTGGCCATCAGTGTCACATAAAACACATTACTGGTGTGTTCTCAGGTCCACCACGACCGGATACAGATATCACAAAGCTACGCTGTCATCAAGTCTCTTCTATTAAAAGAAACAAGCTGTTAATTTGACTGTAACATGCCACATCTGTATTTCAGCACTTTCACGAAATCAATTAGATCATGAAACTAAAGCAGACTAGAACCAGACTTCAGTTAGACTGACCTTAGAACTGCACATTATGTTTGGGACACTACATGACTATGGATATGAATAGGATTTTAATATGCATGTTATACATTCCAGTAGTATTTCTGTAGCTCAAAACATCAGCAAGGTCATGGGTTCAGTACTCAGAAAATGCATGGACTGACACCTTGAATTCAATATCACTTTGAATAAAAGTGTCTGCCAAATGAATACACAATATATCAAATTATGGAAGCGCAAAAATCAATACCATGAATAATAAAAATATAGTAATATAAATACCAATTAGAAATGTTATATAAAACACATTTCAAAATATATACATCATATTTATACATTTATGTATTTTACATTTGATATTATTACATTCATGTAAATTATAAAATTAATATAAAAAGTATACATTACTGAATAATAATAAAACTTAAAAAATCTGCCAAATGCACAAATAATATATTTAAAAACTAAACTACTTGTATGCATAGTAATAAAAACATAATGAATGATAAATGTATTGTATAAAAAAACCATAGTATAATAATATAAATCTCAATAAAAATGTTGTATGTAATATATAGTAAAAATATATTTTTCAAAAACAAATCTAAAACACAATTAATATCATATACAAATAGCAGTATCAATAAAATAGTTATATATATATAATATATATATATATAATATATATATAAAACTCTATTAGTGCTATCAAACAATTAATCGCAATTAATCACATCAAAAATAACAGTTTTTGTCTATATATGTATACATGCATGTGCATTTATATATACATAATAAATATACACAAGTAAACACGGATATATTATATAAACAAAAATGTTTATTTTGGATGTGATTAATCACGATTAATTAGATTAGATTAGATAAGTCTTTTTTAGATTAGATCACTATATCTAATCATATATATAGATGTGTGAATCTACAATTTTCATAGTCATGAAAATAAAGAAAACTCTTTGAATGAGAAGGTGTGTCCAAACTTTTGGTCTGTACTATATATATATATATACAGTGTTGGGGAGTAACTAGTTACATGTAACGGCGTTACGTAATTTAATTACAAAATTATTGTAACTGTAATTAGTTACAGTTACTACGAAAAGATGAGTAATTAAATTACAGTTATTTATGAAATTTTTAACGATTACAAAGGGGATTACATTTGAATATTTACACACATCCACATACAGATTTAACTGATTTCTTTCCCAAATTGCACTGACTATTCTGAGACATACGCCCTAATAATTTCCGGGATGCGGAAATACAGTCTGGTTCGTAGAATCCAGTCATAAAAACGAAATGTCTAATGCGGACGGAATATGCCACATTTTGGATGACTAAATCAAAAGTAGGTCAGTACACTTGAATCAAAACATGACATGGACTAGTGTCTGTGAATATAAAGCCCCAAAAATTCAATATATGACTTGCACATTCTGCGTGTCTGTGGAAATCAGGCGCGGACTGGACACCGGGAGAACCGGGACAATTCCCGGTGGCCTGGCAGCCGATTTTGCCCGCTATTTAATATCATTATTGTATAATTGCCTGCCGAATGTACTAAAGCGATCATTTGCGAATCCGCCATTTGATAATTAAATCTCTAATAAATCATAAAGTGTTAGTCATGATGCGCGCGCTCTCCGCGCCTCCGCCAAACGGTTTGGATCAGACTCTGAGTAATCAATGCGAGAGAGAGAGAGAGAGAGAGAGAGAGAGAGAGAGTGAGTGGACTGCTGGAGCAGAGAAGCAGAACTCCTGTTCAGGGTTTCAGGTCAGTTTCATCTGTAAAGATGCTTTTTTGTCTTAGTTTTTTTATTTATTTAATCAAGCAGCAGCACGTTGCTCATCAGTCATCACTCAAAATACTATATAAAGGACATCATTATTATCTGTTGTAATGCTACAGTAGGAATTTATCTGAAAAAAAATCCGATTTTTTTTTATAGGTTTAGGGGGAGCTACGACAGACAACAACACAACCCTTACGAAAATTAACATTTTAATATTTAACTATAAATCCAGAGAAAATGGTTACTATTGTTTAACTGTGGTAACCAAAAATGTAAAATTATTTTACAAATGTATTTATTTAAAAATAAATACAAATCCATTTGCAAAAAAACAAAAACATAACAAGGTTATTTTACTTTTATATAGGCTAATAAAAGCAAGGTTAATTTTTGTAAGGGAAAAATATGACTCATGTACAGTATTAGGATTTTTCTATAAAGATATTGTAGTATTGTAGAGTATTGTATTGTAAAGTATAGTTTTGTTTTGTTCAATCTTGAGTATTAAAGTCATGAGAGAGATGGATAACAGGACAAAATAAAGAGACTGAAGAGAAAAATGGAAGTGAAGGTGCAGTTCAGGAGAGAACTTTTAATTATTTTGCATGTCCCCAAATTAAAGATTTAAACCTTTTTTATGTCAGGTCCATACAAAAAAATAGTTTTGTCCATGAATTTGTTTGTATGAGTTTGAATTTTCCAGTCTGAATTTTTTTCCCAGTCCGCCCCTCCTGTAAATTAATGGCAAAGACATGGTTTCATTTAATACACATAGGCCTACTGAAGCTCGCAGTGTTTTCAACCTCTGCCATCTCAATATTGGAGTACACGAGCACATAAACATAATTTCTAGAACTGCTCTGTGTCACTTAATGTGCATTTTACTTATTTTGAGAAAACTATCATCATATACAAAGAGACAGCAGTTTAAAAAAAACACCAATGTTTCAGGAGTTTATTACACAGAATACGTCACATGCTTATTAGATAAATGTATTTAAGTTGATGTATATGCTTTTATTTATTATTCTTTAATTTTCACAAATTTAGAAAAGTAATCAAAAAGTACTCAAAAGTAATTAGTTACATTACTTTAATAAAGTAATTGAAAAAGTTACACTACTATTACATTTTAAACAGGGTAACTTGTAATCTGTAACCTATTACATTTCCATAGGAACCTTCCCAACACTGTATATATATATATATATATATATATACTGCATATATGTATTTTAGTACAAATACAAAAAAAAATATACAAATAAAATGCATGGACTACTGAAATATATAATTATTAAATGTTAATTTAAAATTAAATCTACAAACATTCTATGTTAATTATTAATGTACAAATCAATTTAAATAGCTTAAAATGCATCTGCAAACTGCACTAGCTTATACTGTCTTAGGCAAAGTACAAACTTACAAGCCCTGTTTACACTTGCTGGTAATACCATCCGCCTCAGGTGATCTGTTCATAATTGGCCAGCCGAGATCGGTTGTTTACACTTGATGTTAACATGAATCTTAAACTTGTCTCTTCTGACCACTTGCCACCATGCATGCATCACGATCTAGTGTGCTCCACGTTAATTCCAGAGCAGAAGCATACAAATTTGAAGCATTCTACTTCAGGTGATAAAGAATCTGTTGACCCTCTGACTGCTCGTCCAAACCCAGTTTAGCACGAGTGGAACGTCAGATACAGCCACTTCCACTTCTCCACTGACCTCCTCTTTCCAAACCATTTCTCAGGGTCTCTATCATTCTATCTCTGCTCTCTGCATGTGAATAGATCCACACAACGAGGAGATGAGGGGAAAAAAGAGTGAGAGGAGAAAAAGTAGGGCACTTCAACCTGGTATGGGCAGCCCTAAGTAACACCCCCGAGAAAATAAGAGTGAGACAGAGATGTAGTTCCTAGCACAGAACACAAATAAGCAAGAAGTGATAGAGGAAAGAAGAGAAGAGAGGGATGTTGGATGTGGAAATAGGAAGCCATTTACGCAGCGGGCAAAATGAAAGAGAGTGCATGAAAGAACAGGGCCACATCTTGGAGGGTGCAGCGATAAAGAGAAGAGGGAAGAGTGGATTGAGATGAGGGAATGATAGAGGTGAGAAAATTAGGGGAACAGATGTCAGCACTAAGAATACAGATATAGACGGTGCAAGAAATAGAGAAGAAATAGGACTTGAAAAGCGGCGAGAAAAAAAGTGAAAAATTACAGACTGGATGAAATGGAGATGCTAGCTGAAAGACTGAGCAAAATTACACAAAAGTAAAAGGAGAATGAGGATGGCAGATCAAGGAAAGTGCACTAAAAGGTGAAAGTGTGAGAAACGGAGGTTGAGAGAGCGCAGAAGGGTCGCGTGTACATAGAGCCTGAATGAATATCTCATGCAAGCCTGATGAAAGCACATGGTTCTGACATTCTCTCTCTTTTGCTCTCTATCCATCTCTCCTGAGGCGGTGTCTATTTAAATGTGTGTTTAATCGGGGAGTGTTAAAGCTCTAATCATGGCTTGCGTCACATTGAATGTGCATAACACACACAGACACACACACACACCTTGCATCCATATCTAACTACATTCTCACTCTCCTCTGCATCTTCCTTTTATCTATCTCCTAATCAGTGTCTCTTTTACACTTTCACAAACACCAAAAAGCCAGTCATTGAGTGAGTGAGCGTGTGAGAGAGAGAGAGAATGAAAGAAAGAAAGAAAGAAAGAAAGGAGAAAGATTAAACAAGCAAAAATAACTAAAGAACAAAGGAAACAAACAAGGACAAACAAAAAAATGAACGAACAAACAAAAAGAGAGCAATAGTTAGAAAAACAAATGAAAAATGAACAAAACAGACACTAAATCAGTACAAAAGTTAAATAACAGGCAAAAGCAAAAATCAAACAAAAATCAATAATACATAAAGCATACAAGTAAAAGACAGAATAAATAAATAAAAAAAGGAAAAAAGTACAAACTAATGAAAAATGAAAAGATTGAACAGTGATAGGAGCAAACAAGTGAAAGAATGAATGAACAATAGGATAAACAAGAACAAAACTACAAATAAACAAAAACAAAAGTTTGATGAAAATCATAAATGAGCAAACAAATGAAAGAATGAATTAACAAAAAGGACAAACAAAAACAAAGACAAAAGAACAAACAAATGAAAAATCAAGACAAACCAGATAAGAGCAAACAAGTAAAAAAATAAATTAAAACGATGATTAAAGTACAAATCACTGAAAATTTTAAATTGAACAAACATGATAAATGATAAATGAGGCAACAAGTGAAAGACAATGAATATATCAACAAAAGAAACAAGATCCAAAGAATTCACATATGAACAAATAATGAAAAGAACGACTAAAACAACATGATAAATGAGCGAATAAATAAAACCGAATTAATGAACAAAGGCAAGGACCAACAAACAAATTAACAAAACAAAGTAACCACAGAAAAAGAGGAAGACCAGCAATGAATGAACAAACAACTAAACAAAAGAAAGGTAAGAATGAAAGAATGAGAGGAGGGCTGTGAAGCAGGATGGTGGTAATGAAGATGAACTAATGAGTTGCTGACAAACCCTCTTCACACTCAGCAGGGAGATGACAGAGGGAAGGAGCTACAGGAGAAACACAAAACCCTTGAAACGCACAGCTCCTCTGCAGGCTTTTAATCTGTTCAAAGTTTGCTCCGAATCGCCCCGCATGCAAGAACGAGTGAGAAAGTAGAGCAATGCAGATCGAAGAAAGGGGTGCTCGAGAGGGGAAGAGCAATTTTCTGGGCACCGAATGAACATTCAAGGCCAGAAGGACTCCCTCTCCTCATCCAATCCCCCCCTTCCCGTTCCCCAAAAACTCACTGTACCCGAACACACACACACTGAACAAATTATAAACACTGCCTCGCAGCGAAATCATGAGGCCCTCGTAGGGTAATATAGCGTGTACAGGTCTCCCTGTGAGGAGCCAAGAACTGCAGCATGGGAGAGGAAAAGAAAAACAAGTAGAGTGAGCCATGGGAGAGATTGCATCCATTCTTGTCCGTGCGCTTTTGCAAAGCAAGGACAGATGGAGCAGACAGTGTCTAAAGCCCAGAGGACTAGCCACACTAAACACTACAGATAAGCCAAGCTATGCTTCTAAAAGCCCTGTTATCGTCTCTCTTCTGCTTTTCTGTTGATAAGCTCTCACCACCCAACAAACACGTCCAAACACACTTCACTCGATCATCCACGAGTCCTGACCGTAAACATGCGCCCCTATACTGCATCATAATCAAATGTTGCTCATGCAAAATTTACCTACTAACACAATATTGTGAATATACGCGATAAACATCATGTAAAAACATTACTGAGTTTCCGACAAAATAGTATTGTAATAGTATTACAAACTATTGCATCTGCTCAGTATTTAAAAAAATGCAATATTCACAGAGTTATTAGGTCTTATTAGGTATTATGTTTTCTCCATTTTTTCCAAACCACCACAAATGCTAGTCTCCCCTTATTTTCAGAATGTGATATATCCGCTCAACCAATCACAGCACACCATTCCACGCACTGTCAACGGTAACAACCAATCACAGCGCACCATTACACGCACTGTAAACGGTAACAACCAATCACAGCGCACCATTACACGCACTGTAAACGGTAACAACCAATCACAGCGCACCATTCCACGCACTGTAAACAGTAATGGCGGCATTTTGAACACACCTGGCATCCTAGTTTTCCTCATCTACTTTGTACTTTGTGATCAACAAACAAGGGCTGCACTATAAATCGCATGTGACTGTCATGCACATCTTGTCAGTAAAGCTGATTCTGATTAGAACCAGTAAATCTCCATCATGTGCTTTCAGATGGAAATTATTCATATGCATTTAATACACAGAGCCATAGATCACTGACAAGCTACACTATATCGCGTTCATAAATGAATCGCACTTGATTATGAACGTGATATTGTGTAGCTTGTCAGTGTTAGTGTTTTGATTAATGACATTTGTTTTTGTTAATATAGCACTAAGGCCTAGTAGTTATTTATTTAAAAACAAAATAATAATAATAAAAAAAACTGTAAAACGATTAGAAACTCTAAAATATTAAATTTTTACAATTGAATGGATGGATGGGATTTATGATGAGGGAAAAAAACTACTGCACTCTGAAATTAAATAAACTTACAATAGCTTCATGTACAATGTTTTCCTCAGAAAACAATTCAAATATTATCAGAATTAAAGTGAAATACATACAGTATTCACATTAGAAATATATACGCATACTGTTGTGCTAGCAACAGCCGCACGATAGATAATAACATCCAAATATAAGCAAAGCTTTAGACAATCCTCAGAGACATTTTGGATGCCATTGCTGCCATTGTTTTCTGTGTTTTCTTCACCATCTTTGTTTCTCCTCCTCCGTTTCTCTGTTGTGTTCTTGGATGGCTGAGCTCTCACTATTGCCCACTCCTATGTGGATTCGCTCTGAATCACCTAATAACTCCCACCATTCTCTTCAGGGTCTGCCTGCCATATTTGTCCAATCTTAACGGTCACTCTAAAGCGATCTGCGTGACCTCTGTCACTGCCCACGGCCCCCGAACCTCCATTAGCTCTGACGGCACATCTTCCTGAATCCTCATGATTTCAGACCAGATGGAAAGAGAAAAAATAAGAAACAACATCTGTCCGCTTTGTATTTATAGCCGGAGGGGAAGTCTTATCAGCAGATGATTGTTAGCATGTGTGTAAATTTAGATGAAATCTGGGTGGCCAGCTGCTAATGACTTCAGCGCTGCCGCTCAAGTTTGAACGGTCGGTGAATTGAAATGTCAGCAAGTCACATCAGGCCTGACCATCTGAAAGCATCCATATGTGTGCACACACACGGCTCACTGGACGGGAAGGTCAAGTCACCGTCTCTCAAATCCATGGTGTCTGTTCCCTTTTCTCAGATGATTGCGCCCAAGCCACAAGCCCACTTGCCCTTTAAACACTGCTAAACTCACACACTTCCACATACTCCCTTCTTTTCGAGACTGATTTGGTAACATTTTACAGTAGAGGTCATTCTGGGATTGAATTTTCAGCTCTACAGCAGCACTTAAAACATGTTGGGTTTGAACAACGGTTTTATACTTATTTTATTTATTTATAATATTGCAAAATTAGCTAAATTCTTTGCATATTATTATTATTTTTAATTATAAACAAATTAAATTAAATTAAATTAAATTAAATTAAATTAAATTAAATTAATGATTTTTGCTAGTTTTGACCAATTTAACTTTTCAATTTGTAATCATCAAGTGGTAAAAAAATTCTCATATGATTATTTTGCATATTAACTGCATACAAAACAATACAATTAAAAATTACAATTAAAAAATTCAAGTTTTTTTTTATATTTTACAAAAAATTAAAATAAACAAGATTACAATTTAATTTTCCAAACAAATATCAAATTAATTTAAAAATTATTATTTTTTTAATTATAAAAAATATATATATTATTTAAAATAAATCCCTAAACTAGACAAGCTAATTGTTTGGATTTTTCTTGGGTTTAACCATAATTCTCATAATGATATTTTGGGAATGAAATACATAAACAACAGCAGTAATCATAAAATATAAAATAAAATTTAAATTAAAAAAGAAATATAAAAAATAATAAACAAATATAAAAATAAATACAATTATTAAATTATAAACAAATAAAATGAAAAATGTAAAATTACTACAAAAAAGTACAATCACTACAAATGATAAATAAATAATTTAAGGATAAAAATAAACAAATAATATAAACAAACTGTTTGGATCAGATAAATAGAAATAAAAAGAAAAGAAAACATAACATCCACTTTCTCCTGTAGCCTTTAAGTTTACCACAGAACAAATAAAAGAAGAAAAAAAACAATTTGGTTATACTTTATTTACAATTTATTACTCCAAGTTCAAGCACTTTTACTCTGGCCACTGGATCTTGCATTGTTTTTAAGTATTATCTTTTTCAGATGCTTTTAAGATGCCCAGCTGCTTTTAAACCCAACAACCTGTCTTATGTAAACACCTCTTAAAGAAACAACCCGTTTGTGGTCCGACTGAGTAGTCCATTTTTAAAATGCCCCTCTGTACATCAATAGTGTGAAGCTACTGAAATGCATTTCATTCATTAGAAATTCAAATAACTCATGAATTATGGAGACCAGTATAAAGATGCTGAATCAAATAATTTTTTTGTTTGCATGTAGGCGGTTTTCTAGTAACACGGTCAGTTATGTGATCGTTCAGCTCAGGTTAGGTCAGTGGAAATGAGTTTCTGCAGCAGCTCCGGCACGAGAATGAGCACCGTTTTGATGGAAAACACAGACACAGTCATCCATCACAGTGAAACATATGGCTAAGAGCTTTTGTGAAATACTTAACATGTGCGGCTCTATTAGTAACTAGCTAATGCCATCAGCCAACTGACAATATGCACATTATGAGATTTGTAGTCAGTAATGGAAGTCCAATCCCAAATGCCCCTATCACATTTTATATTCGCACTTGTTAGACTGCACAGGAAATGAAACTAGCACAGCCGCCATGTCAACGCTAATGAGATTTTTATAGTGAAAAAGTGAAGAAACTCGCCAAGAAGTACTGCTCTGACACATTTAAGTGTCTGTGTTAAAGGGTTTACAGACACTATCCAGAGCAATGTTTCAGAGATTGATGTATAAGGGGAATTTGCACAAAGTAGTACTGCATTATTTCCCATCCTTGTGGGAAATCAATCAAACCATTAGCTCTCGTTATCAGACAGTCTCACATTTCACTGTACAGTAAACACAGCAAGACCTCAGATATCTGATTTGAGATTCATAAGCCCGCTGTAACCACTCTAAAATGTATTAGGTGGTTAAAGAGGTCCACCATCATCTGCTATTATTTAGATACTGCATGTAGCAGATTTAGCGCAAGAAAAAGTGATTTTAAAAACAAAGCAGAAAACGCCTCGACAAAATGCTGACTTTCTGCCCCTGCACTGAGAGAAACAAACAGCCTGCCAAGTTCACCTTGACTTAATAAAAAAGACTTAATAAAGCTCCGCCACAGAGACTGAATGCTGCAGCTAAGAGAGAATAACACCAAAAAAAACTGACAGAAAGCAAATTAGATCACTAGACAGACAGACAGATCTGACAATAAAACCAACCTGCCAGACAACAGACAGATTAGACAATGAGATAGCCACTAGAAAGACAGTCAGACAAATTACAAAATAGATACACAGACATATAGAGATTAGACCTGGGGTTTTCAAACTTTTTGATGCCACTGACTCCAAAATATCTTGATCCCTTTGCAAAGGACACCCTTCCTAAAAACACTTACTCTCTATAGACGGTTTCAACGGCAACAACATAAACAAACGTTACTGCGCATGCGCGCTTTTGCGGACCTAACTTAACTTCCGGTAGACTTCCAAATAGAATCAATAACAACAGCCAAGTCCCTCTAGAGTAGATATTTTTTGATAACAAACAAAATATGTTTGCTGCATGGATCAGGCGGACTTAATGAAAATGCAAATCCATTCTTTGCCAATAGGAGATGTTTTAAAGCATAGACATAAAGCGCGAGAAATGGAGGTTTCCCCTGTAACAGCAAAAGTACGCTCACACACGCTGCTTTATCAGGCATATAACATGCAAGTCTTCCTTCAGAAATACAGCGATATAAAAAACACCTGTGCCTCGTTTTGATATTTAAACATATAAATGTAAGGGATTATTATTATTAAACGTGCAGTACATAACGTTACTCATGTTTATTCAGCGAAGCCTTTTTGAAAATCGATCAGTTTTAAAATTGTGGTGAGTCTCCAAAAATAAATAAATGTATGGGAAACACATCCCGCTGCACAACCACCTGAGCCCTCAGTCTACTCATCACCTTGACTTTAACTGCGTTTGTAGAAGGCACTGCAGCCAGACTGATATACAAAACACAGACCGGAAGTTAACTTAGGTCCAGGCGCGTGCGCCCGATGAAACCGTCTATAGAATAATCGACAGAATGATAGAATGACAGATAAAACGAAAGAATGAAAGAACAATAGAACAACAGAGAGAATGGCATATAGAACAAAAGAACGATGGAATAATGGAAGGAAAGAACAACAGAATGATAGAACAAAAGATCAAAAGAATGATAAAATGATGGAACAAAATGATCCAATGAAAGGACAATAGAACGTCAGACAGACAAAAAGAGAACAACAGAATGAAAGAATGACAGAACAATGGATAACAGAATGAAAGATCTACAGAGTGATAGAATAACAGATGCAATAAAAGAACAAAATTATGGATAGAACAAGAGAGACAGATAGACAGGCAGACAAACAGAACAACAGACAGAATGACAGAAAATGAAAGAATGATAGGATTTTAGATAAAATGACAGAAAAGACGGAACGATAGATACAGAATTATAGAATGACAGACAAGAACAACAATATTATTAGACAAAATGATAGACAAACAGACTTAAGAGAACAAAAAACAATAGATAAACAATTAAACAGACAGACATAATTATAGCTAGAATGACAGAATGATATATAGTAGGGCTGTCACTTTTAGTTCAAAAATCGATTGCACAATCGATCAGACCAACCAAAAAAAGTTTCGAAAATGAAAATAGGGAATCGATTTTAACCAAATATGTACACTATTCATTTTAAAATAATGAAACAATAAAAAAATATATATGTAACAAAACTCACAAACAAGCAGAAAAAGAAAATAAAGAAATCCGAAAGTGCAGTATGCCTTGCGAAAGCTAGACAGAAAATACCAGCAATTTTACACGCCTATAAGACCCAGTGACGTCGAGAGCGACCTCTTATGCTGCGTTCACACCAAACGTCTTCTCAACAGCTGGACATATAGTGAATAAACCCCGAAAATGAAAATGCTCTGGACCCCGAAAATGTTGATCGACTTGTTTTCCTGTCCAATAAATTTGTGGGGCGGGACCGAGAGACGTGGGAACAGGAGCGAGGCCGGTGGAGTGATTGGAAATGAGCGACACCTGTTCGACACACCGGTCTCGAGTCCCACGGAGGAGATGGAGGGATATAAAACCAGAGCGACGACAGTGACGGACGAGAGAGGACCAGGCCTGGGTTTTGGTTGTGTTTGGTTTTTATTTGTGCGCGTCAGTCGTCTGTGAGGGGCTGACGCGCTGTTTTGTCTTTATTTTGATTATTAAAGTTTCCGTTTGATTGTCCGCCGGTTCCCGCCTCCTTCTTCCCCATGATTATGGGGTTTAATTCGGGACGCGCTGCTGAAGATCCCTCTCCGCTGTGGTGAATCCGCGGTGCGGATTGCACTTCACGCCAATAAATAAGAAATATTGCTGACTTTTGCGTTTCCAGCGCTCTCTTTACGTTCGTCCGTTATTTGACATTGAAAAAGGAAACGTCTTTTTTTTTTAGACATGGAAAATCGATTTTACAATCGATTCAACGAACACTTATGTCTTAAAAAGTGACAGCCCTAATATATAGAACAACATAACAATAGATAAAAAGATAGACATAACAGACAGAATCACATGATAGTATAACAGGCAGACAAACAGATAGACATGCAGAACGACAGAATTAAAGATTGATAGACAGAATGACAGACAGACAGACCGACACAGACATAAGGACGGACAGACAGATAGACAGACAGACAGACAGACAGACAGACAGATAGACATAGGGACAGACAGACAGACATAGGGACAGACAGACACAGGGACGGACAGATAGACAGAAGGACAGACAGACACAGGGACGGACAGATGGACAGACAGACAGACAGACAGAAAAACAGACAGACAGAGGGACAGAGAGACATAGAGAGGGACAGAAGGACAGACAAACAGACACAGACAAACATAGGGACGGACAGACAGACAGACAGACAGAGGAACAGACAGACAGACCGACACAGTCATAGGGATGGACAGACAGACAGACGGACAGACAGACACAGGAATGGACAGATGGAAAGAGGGACAGACAGACACAGGGACGGACAGATGGACAGACAGACATAGGGACAAACAGACAGACAGACAGAGACATAGGGACGGACAGGTGGACAGACAGATAGAGGGACAGACAGACATAGGGACGGACGGACAGACAGATAGATAGAGGGACAGACAGACACAGACAGACATAAAGAGGGACAGACAGACAGAAAAACAGACAGAGGGACAGAAGGACAGACAGACATAGGGACGGACAGACCGAGGAACAGACAAACAGATACAGACAGACAGAGGGACGGACGGACAGACAGACAGACAGACACAGACAGATGGACAGAAAGAGGGATAGATGAACAGACAGACAGATACAGACAGACATAGGGACAGACTACTGTATGCGGTGTGTGTTTGAAGAAGTTAGTTAGTCCAGCTGGAGATTGATGGTGAAGCGAGAAACCTGTCAGAGATCTCAGCAGGAGTGGGACTGAGACATTTGGTAAAGGCCAGTGCACATAAACGGATGTATACAGGTGTACATAAACAGAGAAGGGAGTGCTTCATAAAGCCAACAAGTAAATTATTACATTTACATACACACAAATTACCAGCTAATTAGTCAGAAAAAGGCAGAGAGTGGGCAATACAAACACCCACA